>NC_034592.1:97287812-97296266 GCF_900095145.1 Mus pahari
AATAAAAAAAAAAAAGAAAGAAAATGGGCCAGTTATAAAATTGTACAGATTTTCTCCAGAGGCCAAGGTAACTTAAGCCACGTCTGTTCTGGCTCTAAGGAACTATAATGCAAATCAAACACAGTTTCACAAGTTTCTGGTGACTCCCAATTGAGGGCCAGTGTCTAAAATAAAAGGCCAAGAGCTAAAATAAAATCCATTCACTGCTATTTCAAAGGAATATTGCATAGATGGCCCTAGATCTAGGTTGACAATCTCTCCCTACATCTACTAAAAAATACCCTCCAAGCTAATTCACTCCTTTTGTGTCCAGAGCCTCAGTGTTCACAACCACAGAGGCCAACCTGAGACTGACTGTGGATGTATGCTGACCGCACGCGACGGTATTTGTTCATAAGGCCATACTGTTCTACAGATATCCATTCACAAAATAACGGCTTTGTTTTGTCTTATAAAACATCACTTATGAAAATGGTACAGATTTTCATTATTTTTCCAGACCAACTAGGGACTCCTCATTTTTTGAACATTTCTGGCTTATTTACATCTGTTAATGAATCTTGTTATATCTACCTTGAGAATGGATGAAGGCTAGTTCATCATCTGACACTTTGTTCCTGACTCAGAGGAGTTGTTCCTGAGCATTTGTTAGTGATTGTTATTATACCACAGAAGTTTGATACAGTTTCTGTTCTTCGCATCTTAAAGTACCATCCCTATTGTCAAGGCACCAGCTATATGAGATGCTTTTATCTCCCAACCCTTGGGAGTGTAGATTCCTCCCAGCCTAGACAACGTTCTAACACTTGTCTTTCTTTTTCTAGGAAATCTCCATTTGCTCTCAAGTTTTGTTACTGATGTTTGGATGTTCGCTTTTTGTTTTGGTTTTTTTTTTTTTTTCTGGTTCTATGAAGGGTAATATGAGTTTTATTTTAACCCAATGATAAAGCAATAAATTCATAATTAGTCGACTATGGTTTTGAGGTTTAATTTGGGAATTTTTTTCTGTTCCTATGCAAGAGTGAGTACCTCATAAGTCATAACAGTCTACATTACACTGTCTGACTTTTCACTAAAGAAAAGTAAAAATAAATAAATAAAAATAAATAAAATATTAAAAAATTACTAGGTGTAAAAAGTATGGTTTTTTTTTTTTCATTTAAAATGCTTAATCTTTGCTGGCTTATTGTGAGGTTTTCAAGTTCTTAAACTTTAGTGTTATAAAGAAAAGCCCTCCAAGAACATCAATGAACAGAAATCAGCAGGGTTATCTAGCCTTCACAGGACCAGGGGCCTCTCCTCCCACTGATGCCCAACGAGACCATCCTCTGTTACATATTCGTCTGGAGCCATGGGTCCTTCCATGTATACTCCTTGGTTGGTGGTTTAGTCTCTGGGAGTTCTGGAGTAGGGGGTCGGATCTGGCTGGTTGATATTATCGTTCTTTCTATGGGGTTGCAAACCCCTTCAGCTCCTTCAGTCCTTTTTCTAACTCCGCCACTGGGGACTCCTCCGGTGCAGGGGAATTTGAGGGTGGGGAGCTGGGAGTGGGTGGGTGGGGGAACACCCTCAAAGAAGCCAGGGGAGAGGGGGCTTTGGGGGGTAACCGGGAAAGGGGACAACATTTGAAATATAAATAAAGAAAATATCCAATTAAAAAAAAAAGAAAAGAAAAGAAAAAGAAATCAGCAGGGCAGTTTCCTGGCTTGAATAGAAAGACCAGTGTGCTTCTGATGGTCTCCCTGAAGAAGAGTGAGGTAAACAGCAGTGGAAGGCTGAAGCCAGGCTCTACCAATCACTGTGTCCATTCACCCAAGGCCTCTACCAACTAGTGTTGATTATTCAATCAAGAAACTGGAGCATTTTCTTTTTGAAATTGCAAGTCTGTTTTCACCAAATGCTTAGCCCTTTCTGTGTATCCCTGGTATGGGCCAAATAAAGAAGATAATATTTCCCTGAGGACAATTCTTTCCACATCAACCCCCTAGCAGTGTGCTACATGGCCCAAAATCAATCCAAATACTGGTCAAGATTAGGTTCTCATGAGCTCCCACTGGTGTCCAGTCGTTGCATTCAGATGCATCCCAATCTCAGAGTGTATCATGACAAGTAGTAAGCATGTCCCTTGGTTCTCCTATACAGATACTATCGCTCGCTCTTCATCCCAAACCCTGCCTTAACATCCCATTAGTGCATTTCTGCTGCTGGGCGATGTGCTGATATTTGGAGGTAAGCTCGCCTCTGCCAACAAGCTTTTACTTCACCCTCGTCTCCTTTTCATTTTGCCACTTCACCCCTCCAATCACTTATCTCAAAGGACAGATCCTCAAAACAGGTCTTCACTGCCTCCCATTTGTCCCCAGTTCTCTTGGTGTTCAAGAACAAACACTTCCAAGCAAGGAAAGGTGTGGTAATTACTTCTGTCCTGGTAACTTGTCAAAAAAAGAAAAAAAAAAATCACAAAAGCATCAAGAATAGTCTTCAGAGTCTGGAGATTCAGAAACCCAAAAAGTACTCCTTGTTTCCAATATTATTGATGTATTTAGGGAATCTAGAGCCAGCTCCTTTCCACACACTTCTCATTAGCCAAGCAACCTGCTTGGTCGGTGGCTTAAACGGAGTTTTGTGTAAGAATTACAGTGAACTCCAGATGCCTGTCTCTGAACGGGTCCACTGTTCCTGCAGGACGACCTTTAGAAAGATAGGCAACAAGAATGACATGAGCTCATTCTCCTGGCAGAAAACACAATGGAATTTGCTGCAGATGCTTTATAGACAGGCTGGATTTTTAAAGAATTCACTTCTTTTCCCCTTAAACCTTAATCTTTAAAGAGAGTGAAAGTTAATTTTAGTTAGATTTTTAACTTTAAATTTTAGAGCCAGCCTATAGAAATTAACTAGGGAAATCCTTAATAATAATAAAGGTTGGTTGATTTCTCAGACAAATTATACCAAGGAGATAAAGAAAAATTAGTGATTGGCATGTGTCATAAATTTTATGCCCTGCACATTTGTTGCAAGTCTCTTAAGAATAATCTGCCCATTAGGGCTAAGTCAGGCTGGAATCCAACACCACACAAGGTGAGGAGGAGACACCTGGTGGTTAAATATCTTTGTAGTTCCCTGGAAGATTTATTTTTTAGTGCAGTTAATAATTGTATACAATTATTTGAATCAGCAGGAAGTGAATTAGAAAGTATAAATATCAAATGCTCACCAAGCAGCAGTACTGAGTGACAGCCAAGTCATACGCTGCATTTTGTAACGGTTACAAATAAATGGGATTTGGGATTAAATTCAGAATCACCCTCTGGTCTCTCATGCCCAACACAGCCATTAGCAATAAAAGGTACCTCTTATTTTTTAGTTTTTACTACATCAGACATTATGCTAAACACTGTCCAAGTTTTGTCATGATAAATTATGAGGTATATAATAATGTCTTCCTGTTACTAATCAGGAATCCATCCAAGGTCACATAGTTTATAAAGTGGATAGCCAGGGTTTGAGCCCAGTTTCATCTAATTCTAACATGTCCTTAGTCACTATGCCAATGACATTCAGCACAGCATATTTAACAAGGAACATGTGGCTTTGCTTTTTTAATGCAGTAAATTTTGAAAAATATTGTAAATCTAATAATTATCTATTTTGTATCTTCATGTTTGCAAGCAGAGGAAAAGACTTCTCCTCTCATGGGAATTCTTGTTGTATTTTGCATCTCTAAGAACATATGTTAAAACTAAAGAAAATTCTTTGCAGATGTAAGACATGGGCTGGTAGCACTTGCCTGGTCAGTGCCTTTCAGTTAAATGTGCAGGCACTGCTCCAAACTGCCTTCCCCTTCTCCTCCTTACATAAAAGGCTGGAGCTCTCCTATATGTCTTTGGCTTTGCATTCTCAAACACGCCCCAAAGCTTTGCTGCCACAAGCATTTCTTGGGGAGAAGTCTGGGGTCACATGGGGGTTCTTTGTATTCTGTCACTCTGTAGACTGGACCATTGAGACTGAGGTCACCAACAGCATCAATTTAAAAGGACAAGAGGTGGACATTGAGGGATGTAAGGACTTAGCGTGTTTCTGTTCTTCTCTCCCTAAGTGCTGGTGTGAAAACCACATTAGCCAATTTGGATTTCCTACAGATTGTGGGTTAACAAAACATTTTACTCAGAGTGAACTTTGAAGAACATAGGAAGGCTGTGAAGTTACAAAGTTTACAAAAGACACTAATTCCTACAATGACCTTGGGGTTAAGCACACACACACACACACACACACACACACTGAGAAGCCTTAAATAATTAGTAACTTCTTATAAATCCGACGGTGCAATGTGTCCGGTAAGAGTAATGAAAACACCTATATCTGTGGACTTGGTTGTGGTGGTAGTGAAGGAGGATCTTGTTTTCTTAAGATCTTTTTCCTTCTTTGCTTTGAAAAGTCTGTACTCCCAAGTGCCCTGTGCTGCCTGCCTGCCTTGTCCCAAAAAGAAAAAGGGGAGGGGGTGAGGAGAGGGCAGCCCTGGGGTGAAAGAAGACCCCTCACCCTGGGATGGGGTTATCTTAACCTCTTCTATGCTATTTATTTAACTTGTAAGAGCAGTCAGAAGGAAACCACTACTCTGGAGTTCCTGGGACAACTTAAAGCCCTGGTGACCCATTGAACACAGTAGATTGTTTTAATCAGTTCGTATCCTGGCACCATCTCAGGGGAACATAAACAGACGTGCGCACCACTTGGGTTTGCTCTTTCCACCAAGAGATCCAATTACCTACTGATGGTCGTCATTCTGCCCTCCAACAGTTAAGAGGAAATTTTAACCCCTCACTTCTAGGCTATATTTCTCCATCAAAGAGTAGGGATTTGGATTCTACTAGGGAGGGGAAAGGCTGCTGAGTTAGACCAGCGAGCCCCCTAAGGCTTTCGCGAAGGTCCTTGGACTAAAGGCTGGTCATCTCGCATCCTCGCCAGCCAGTCTCACTAGTGTATGGTTGCCAGAGCCGGACATAGGCACACACTAAGCTGAAGCACGCCAGAGAGGGAACAGCCAGTCCAGGGCTGTAGAGAAGTTGTTCTTCCCAAACTAGAGTTCTGGAAATAAGTAGGAGCAGGGAGATGACAGTCACTCTAGACTTCTTCCAGGAGCTAGAGAGGGTTCACCAGAATTGGCTGGCTAGGCAGCGAGCAAGGACCAAGAGGCAAAGCGCGCAGTAGAGCGCAATCGCTAGCGAGGCGCAGCGAGGCGTTACCGAGGCCTGTGGGGTACAGATCGGCCAGCATCTACGGAAGTGGGAACCAGCCAGTGGTGGCTGCCCGGCGCCTGCAGGTCTGCTGTATGGAGGATGAGAGCGTGGAACCCCCAAGAGGCTCAAAAAAGACAGCCACGCGCCGGCCGGAGCACAGCCAGCACAAGAGTGTGTGGCGCGTGCACTCAAGCTTCGAGGTACCGGACCCCAGACTTGTTGTTAAGCCGCGCGGAATCTGTCTTAGCAGCCTCAGTCGCATACCCGCAAACACACACGCCACCAATTCCCAAGTCCTCAGCAGTTACCACTCACAGCCCTGGGACCGCCACTCCTACAGACGCCCCAGTCCCAGCCCCGTACCCAACCCTCGAGGCTGTCTCTGCTTGCAACTTGCTGCGAGGTCGGCTTCAGCTCACAGAGTCGCGGCTCCCGGGCTCCGACTCCGCAACAGTGCGTTGTCCGGGCAGGCGACTCCCGCGGGCTCTGTGATTCAAGCACCAGGACGGTGTTTGCAGGACTCCAGCACATGGAAACGGGATGCACTTTTTTGACAACTTCTCTCTACCTTCCTCTCCTCCCCCGTGGACCCAGTGCCCCGCAGTCACCACATCTACCTCTGCGACAGGAAGGAGCCAGGTTCGGTTCTTTAATGCGCCCTCAAGAGAACCCCAGGTCTTTGGTGCACCAAGGGGCTGAATCACAACTGAGAAGGATTCGAGATGGTATGAACCTTGGGGACTCCTTGGCTAGCCTGGGTTCATACCAACACACACACACACGCGAGCGCGCGCGCACACACACAGACACACACACCAGAGTGCCACCGCGCTCACCTGTCACTTCCGTGGGTCCTCGGGTCCTTCGCTGTGGACGCGTGGCGCTGCGTGCGACCGCGGCCGGAGCCACTCGGGCTCGACGCGGGAGGAAGACGAAGGAGAGCGCCGCTACCGCGGTGCTCTGGGTCTCCAGGTCTGCGAAGGGCGCACCGAGTGTCGGGCATCTCCGGGTCTCTGGTTTAAATGCCGCCAGCCAAGCGCCGGGGACCGCGTCTCTCCATTGGTCAGGCGCCGTCGCCGCCGCGGGACCCGCTATCCGCCCCCTTTCCCGGTAGTGCCCCCGCCCACTGCACCCCTCCTGCTTCCCTGCGGGGTTCCCTCTCCGCCCGCCTCGCCACTTTGTCTACTCCCCCCCTGCCCCTGCCCGCCTGGGTGGGAGAGGTCACCCCAGGGAACCGCGCCTGGAATGCACAGCAAATCACATTTTCCGCTCCCGTTGGAGAGGGGAGCAAGGGAGGAAATCCCCCCCACCCCGGCTCCTAGCCCCTCGTCCCTTTCCAGCCCCAGGTCTGGGCTTCTCTAGCAGGCTGAACTTCTCCTGCGTGGGGCTCCACGCTCAGGAGTCCCGGCTGCGCTGAGCAGAGCAACGGAGCGGGTCGTGACAAACTAGGTGTTTCCTCACCATTGTGCTGAATGACACTGTTGGACAGTCTGGTCAGGCAAAGCAGGAGCCTTAACGGATCCGTCCAAGGCCCCCAACTTAGAGTGTCAACCCTTGAGCTGGTGTTAACCCAGGCGGGCTCGCCAATAGCCTGCGAAAGGATACCCTCCTCTTCTGGCCCTCCACTGACTCCTTCAGTTCAGATGCCCATCTACCTCCGCTGAGTGTGTGGCAGAAGAATGAACTAAAAGGACCCCAGCACTCAGTTTTTTTTATCAAGTGTTAGGGGAGGAAGTAAGAAATATACTGAACACTTAACAGGTACTGTTAGGAATACAAGCAACTGAAGCAAGAAGGAAACCTCTGTTAATATCTCAAAAATTAGGACGTACTGAATGTTTGTGCAAATGGCAAGCTGTATACTTATACTCCTTACTCACTTCACACACACGCACACACACACTGTTCCACAGTTAATAGTTGTCTACAGAGTAGAACCATCAGATAGGCTTCAAGATCTATCCTGGTCAAGTGGACTTAAGCAGAGTCTCGAAATCCATAGTGTTCTAATGCAATGAATGCAGAGTTCATTGGAGCCCACCATGCGGGTGCTCAGAGCCAGTGTGAGAACAATTTCCCCCAGAGAAAAGGGAGTTTATTTTATAAACTCCTTATCTCCCTCTTATCTAAAGTCAAAGCTTTAATTGCATGCCCCTTCCCGACTCATATGAACTATTCCGAATAACAAATGCAAAGAGGGGAAATTACCCTCCTTAAACAAAGTGTTAGTTTCTGGAACACCGATGCTAGCCTAGCGTTTTTTCCACAGTCGACTTCATCTCCTAGTCATTACATCATTTTTCTTCATCATCATCTATCACTTCCTGTCACCCAAGTATTTTCTAGAATGTAAACTTCATGAGAGCAGGGCCTTTTCTATTTTGGTTGCTTTGATTACATGACACAAAATATGATGTCTAACATAACTGGGCTTTGATAAATTCCTATGGGCTGAGAAAGTTAGGCATATTTGCACTAAGTAGGACTGTCAGCTGGGCCAAGTGCTGAGAATATAACCACTGTGGACACAGCAGCAGAGGCCGTAGCCTCTTCAGTTTGGTGTCTAGAATGTTTGTAAATATTTATGTAGATGGGCACGTTTTTTTGTCTTTGTATCTGCATTTCCACAGGTGACAACCACTGGTTGTCAACCATTGTGTAATCTAACTGAGGAAAGATTCTTTAGAACCCTTTAAGCCCAATCGCACAATCAAAACTTGCTTTTAATAAGGGGGAAATAAGGATCGCTCAACTAGTTACTCAAATTAAACTTTAATGGTATTGAGTTAGTGGGAATTTAGACAGGGTCTCAGAATGTAGTCTGGGGCTAGCCTTGGCCCTACAACAGAGTCTGTTTATTTCCTAGGTGATAGGGTTACAGGTCTGAGCCATCAGGTCCAGGCCCAAGGGAAACTCGAATCTGAGGTGCCTAAGCAAGGGTAACTAAATCACAGATTCTCTCTCCTGAAGCCACTTTCAGATTACTCTGAGGTAATGTGAGAGGAGTTCGTCCTGATTGGCTACTGGTGTGTAACGTTTTCTTCTGCTGCTTCACCCATTTAGTCATAGAATGTCTACCCCAAGAATGCTGACAGGAACTCCTCTCCATGTTTGGGAAGAGCCTGAAAGACATTTATAGGAAAGTTTTGCTTAGAGCTCTCTCTCTCTCTCTCTCTCTCTCTCTCTCTCTCTCTCTCTCTCTCTCTCTCTC
>NC_034592.1:97296354-97298468 GCF_900095145.1 Mus pahari
TCTCTCTCTCTCTCTCTCTCTCTCTCTCTCTCTCTCTCTCTCTCTCTCGTGTGTGTGTGTGTGTGTGTGTGTGTGTGTGTTATTTAGCTTTTATTAGAAGTTTAACTGGTTTAGTTTCCTGTTCTAATTTAATTTGCAGAACCTCTTGAATTCTACTTTATTTCTTCTTTCTAAGAAGACCCAGGAAGCAGGCATCCATGGGGCTTTATTATCAGGCACATAGAGATACATGAGAAGAACCCAGCGCTGCCCTTGTTCCCTCACATGGTTTCTGCTTGGGTCCTGTAACATTAGAATTGCCATGTAAACATTGTGACTTCTGCAGAAATCACTGTGTGAGAATGTCCCAGTCATTGAGCAGCCCTGGCACTTCTTCCTGTAACCCAGCACTTGAGAGGCTGAGGCAGAAAGGTTATCATGAATTTGAGGCTTGCATGAGCTAGTGAGTTTCAAGCCGCTAACTCTGGGCTTACAGAGTGGAACTCTGTCTCAAAACAAAAGTCACAAGCGTACTATTGTATTATACAGTTAATATACACAACAGAAAATTTTTTACAGACACCTCTTAACACTAGGCAATTTAAATAATTAAACAACCAGCACGGTATGATATGAACACACATATTAGCAATACAAGCTTGAGAATACAGAATTTTACTTATGAAGACTTATGAATACATAGTCATGGAAAATTCAGATGTGCTCTATCTTCCCGGGGTTTTCTATAAAAGCCTGACCCTTCCTTAGCTCCTCTAAGGCCACTGTAACTTACAGAAGACTATTTTTAAAGCACATGTATTCATTGTTATTTGACCGTTTTACACATATATGTGTTGAATTTTGGTCATTTTTTTACTCCTTTCATCCCTGTCACTCCCTGAAAGCTTTATTCTTTAGGAAATAAAAATGCCTCCCCTACTTCCATGTCTTGTGTATAGAGCCCACTGAGGTTTACATAAGGTTACCCAGCTGAGCACGCGTAGGTTATATGCTGGAGTATAGGTGTATGTCACCTGTTATGTCGCTGAAGCACGCGACGCCCCTCCCTGAGGGCTGCTTTAGGCTGAAAGAAGGGGAGGTCTCATGAGCTCTTCCCTCTGATAAAATGTTGACAGGCTCTATCTTGTGCAAGTCTTACACAGGTAACCATAGCAACAGTGAATTTGTAAATGCATTGATTGTGTTATATCCAGATGACATTGTTTTGTAACAGTCCCCTCTCCCCCCCCCCCAGTCTCTATCTCTTAAAATTTCTTCATTCATTTCTTCTGCACTGTTCCCTGAGACTTAGCGGAAAGGAGTGATACAGATGTTCTATTTAAAACCAATATTTATTTTTGGCACCTAGCCAGTTATCCGTCTCTGTACTAACTGTAGTCTATTGTCTAATGAGGGCTGAGAAGTGAACTGTCTATGAGTATAGAGATAAATATTGAGAAGGCATTTTAACACCATATCCTCTGAGCAAAATAATAGTAGTCCATTTTCCTCTAGGCTCAGCTGGGTAACCTAGGTCCATGACCTCCCTGGCCACCGGGTCTTGGACAAAAGTTGTATAGTAGCAGATATGAACTCTTTCCTGTGGAGCAGGCCCGAAATCCATCAGAAAGGCATTGATTTCTCCCATGACTACCTTGCCATTGTTGCAGGAGTGGGCACATCTGGCCAGGCTGGTGATGACTGGAGCTTAAAGGGCCAACATCCAGGTAAGACTGGCAATGACCTTTCCTACAGCCGCTTCCATAGCACCTTCTGGCACGATATAAGTTAGCTAGCATAGAGGAAGCTACAGGACGGGGAAAGTTTGATGACTTCCTGTGCTTTGACAAAAGTATATGGCATCTTAAAGGGTTTTGCCATTGAGTCCTGACGGTCAGCCAAGAGCAATAGCATTGGCTTGTATTGTTTCAAGACCTCTGGGACCAACCTGACCGACAGCTCATAAAGAAATAGTCCACATTTGGCACGTGGATTTTTAATAACCTAAGGTTTCTGGGAGGTGAATTATTTTCATATCTAGGGCACCTCCAGTCAACCAACCCTCTTTATAAAATAACTATTTATTTATCCTTTAAATTCTTCCTCCTCCTCCTCCTCCTCCTCCTCCTCCTCCT
>NC_034592.1:97298984-97311451 GCF_900095145.1 Mus pahari
GGATGGTTATGAGCCACCATGTGGTTGCTGGGATTTGAACTCCAGACCTTCGGAAGAGCAGTCGGGTGCTCTTACCCACTGAGCCATCTCACCAGCCCCGCAATGTGTATTTTTAAAACTATTTAATTTTTGCTTGTTTGTTTGTTTTGTGTATGTATATGCCACATAGACATGGCTGCCCACAGAGGTCAAAAGAAAGCATTGGAAACCTGTGGAGCTGAAGTTACAGGAGATTGTAAGTGACTTGATGTGGGTACTGGTACCCAGATTCAAGTCCTCAGGGACAGTAGCAAGCACTCTTAGCCTCTAGGCCACATTCTTTTATTTTATATATATATATATTTGAAGAGCTTATAAAACAGTATGTTTCTTTAGTGTTAGTTATCCCTCCCTGTACCGTACCTCACTTTTGCCCTCCACACACAATCCCACACACAATCCCCCACTTTCCCTCAGTTCCCCTGTCTCCCCTCATGCCACCTCTTTCCTGCTGCCCATCCTCCCCTGAGACTTTTCTCCTCTGCCCTCGAGTGGCTGTTTTCTAGCTTTCAGCCTTCTGCAGCTATTCCAAATCAGACACGGACTCAGGGATTTTGAAGCTAGAACCCACACCTGAGAGGATGTGTGGCAGTGGCCTTTCTGGTTCTAGGTTAGCACTTGTCTATGTTTTAAATTAGGAAATTACAAATAAGTTCAGTGTTTTGGTGTTTGCACAAAAGAGAGAGCGTAAGAATAAAGGTGGGGGAGTAAATCTCAGACCTGATTTCCCTTCTACAGGTAAACCTGAACTGGATTGTCACTTGACATTTGGCAAGCAAAGGTCAAAGTTTAAATATTTCAAATTTCACTTATTCATTACTATTGTGTGTGAGAGAATGCTGCGTGTGTCGTGGGCATGTCCACCATAGTGCACATGTGGAGATCAGAGGACAGACTTCCATCTCTAGGTGAGTTCTGGGTCTCATGTTGACAGGTATATGCAGCAAGCACCTTTACCTAGCAAACCATCTTGTTGGTCCCTAAATTGAAGTCTTCTCCGCTCCTTTGTTTCCTGGATTAAAAAGTTGGGTCATCCAGAATCTGATTTCTCATTCCTTTTTAAAAGAAAAACAATGAAAAAAAGTAAACTATGTTCTTGTCATGGATACCTATGTCAGAGCAATACACTTTATATAATTATTTAGTGCTTTATATAAACTAACCACTTGTCTATCAGGGTCTGCAAAGAGCATCATAGACATCAAGCACTTGGGGTACACTCTCTAGAGAAACATAGTGTCACTGAAAGAATCAGACAAGGAAGAAAACAATTATCAGAGAAATCCCTTCATACTTACGTCTAAAATGCAAGAGAAACCTTGGAGAGGAGCATCAGGCCGGTTTTCCCTGACACTGAAAGAACTCCTGGATGGGGAAAATATTTCCAACAGGGCAGGGTAATCTTGACTGTAATGTTTGTTTCTGTACCCCATATTGCTTGTCTATATAGCAAGAGAAACAAAATAAGATGGACAAGCTTTGAAGTGGGCAGCATGTGGGGGCTCTGTGTCCCCAGACACTGACTTCAGATGATCTCCCATGTGTCTGCCAGGTGCAGTAAGATTCCTGGTGACTCTGATCACCATATCACCCTAAGCAGCAAGGGGACTGCAGGATCTTGAGCACCTGAGTGGAGGCCATATTCCTTCGTTTTCTTCGTATTAGAGGGAAGTGGTTGGACCACACAATGATCCTAGGGAATGAATCACATTTGATTCACTGTCATGAAGGCATGTTGTAATAGACTGAAACCTTGCTCAAAATCAATCACGAAGATTCATACAGCAGCTACATTGCCAACCAGAGTAATTTGCTGTTTTTAGACAGTGAAGAGTGGATTTTCCTTCAAGATTTGCTGATGGATTTTTTTCTTACTACTCTAGAAAACCTAGCCTGGGCCTCTGTTATGTTTCCAGTCTTCTTGGGAAGGAAGGAAGGAAGGAAGGAAGGAAGGAAGGAAGGAAGGAAGGAAGGAAGGAAGGAAGGAAGGAGAGAGAGAGGAAAGGAGATAAATGTAAGGACAGGAGTTAAAAGGAAGAATGGGGAAGAGAGGGACACTTAAGTGCTTTTAAATGGGGATTCATGTTTATTTCAAAGACAGACAGCTCCTCTACGTGGTACTCAAGTTTTAGCTTTTTTTAAAAAAGATTTTATTTATCTATTTATTTATTATAGGTAAGTACACTGTAGCTGTCTTCAGGCACTCCAGAAGAGGGCATCAGATCTTGTTAGGGATGGTTGTGAGCCACCATGTGGTTGCTGGGATTTGAACTCCGGACCTTCAGAAGAGCAGTCGGGTGCTCTTACCCACTGAGCCATCTCACCAGCCCCCAAGTTTTAACTTTTTTATGGCAGTTATTGACACATCAATTCCATGACACCAATCCAAGGGAAAGAATCTTGTCACTATGAAGACAACTTTCAAAGCAAGAATTGTATTTCCAGTCTAGGTATTTAATATGGACATTAAGTTGCCCAGATATAGCAAGGAATTTGAGGATGGACCTCAAACAAAATGATAGCCAGTCACTTTTGCCCTGTGTTCAGTGTTTCCCTTGTTGTCTCAGGCTCCCTCTACTCTTGAGCAAACCAGCATTAAGTGCACAGAGAAGTACATCTACTCTCATCTTTGAGTGCCCATATGTCTAGCACAGGCTGAGCTGAATCAGAGCTGTGAGTCTCGTCAGCTGTCCTCTGGCTTGTTTTATCCCATCCCCATGGGAACCATACTGGTGTTCACCCAAACCTTGGTTGCCAGTGGCAGTTCACATATTTGACTTCAAAGTGCCCCTAGTCCAGGTCAGGATCACTGCACATCTGGATGGCTGCCAAGGTTTCTCTGCTGTCCTGCTCATGCCCATCCATGCTGTCTCATTAACCCTTGAGCAAACACCTAGGACCGGCACTGAACTCTACACTTCTTCCGCCTGAAGCCCTTCCTAGCTCTTGCCAGGTTTTCATATCACCCAACTTGATCATTTGTCTAATTTTCATGCATTTCCTTCCTGTGAGATCTGTGTAAGGACAAGAGTCATCTATTATTCACTACCTCCCTGGAAGACAGAAACATGTGCTGCCATCAAAAGAACAGAGTTATTCTTGCTCTCCTTTGGGTGACAATCACACAACCACAAAGAAGCTCCCACTGTTCTCAGCCTGCTCTGGTTTCTACATTTTAGCTGAAACTCCCTGGAGAGCTAAGCATTGTGGTTCTGGATCACAGCCCTTTAGGAGAACTTCCATTGTTATGATGGTTGTGGAATCAGAGAACACACCCTGTGCTCCTTGGCTCCCCATTCACCAGGAGAAATGGGACAACAGCGTATGACCCATCACTATAAAACCGATGGAAAGAGCATAGTGCTCCAAGCTTTGGCATCTTCTCTCTCTGCCAACGGTTAGGTCTGTTCAGCCATGGTATACCCTATTGTTTTTTAAAGAAAATATAGAACAGAGGAAATGGAGCTGGCTGGTCCAGCTAGAGCAGTGGACTGAACTGACCTGACACCCACTGGGAGTCTGAGGAGGCTGTAACAAGACCTTATCACCAATTAAGTGTTCTTAATTGAACACTTAATTGAACCTGGTTTAGGACTGTGCAACTATGCCCACACATGATGAAGAATGTAGATGCCCAGAAGTAATGCCAGGGCCCATACAACCTAAGGGAACCTTAGGGAATTAGACTCCTACGACCTGAGTGAAAGCTTAAACTAATACAACCGGGATGTTCTTGGTTCACAGCATGGTGCATTGTGACATTTACCGGATATCTGAGATGTATGTCTTAAAGATAATGGTTTTATAACAAGTGATGAATGAAACAGACTTCTGTTCATAAAACTGGGTTTTAAGTTCTGTCACCCTGGTACAATCTCTGTTTTATGAACATGAAGGTGTTTCTTTGATCATTGCTAAAAATCTAGCCCCTTTCTAGACGTTGGAAAATTGTCAAATACAGAATACATAAACTTTATTTATATTTTTGAACTAATGCCTTTTTTATAGTTTACTGAAGGTGTTTTCCTACTTAGACCTGTTTATTTAAGGGACCCTAAGTGAGATCCCTGGCAGCTTTTTTACTTAATATCCAAAAGGTTCACAGTTTAAAGGTTAAACATGATATTGTCCACCAGAAATATGGTTTTCCTTTTGGATTTCTAATTCTAATGTTTTAATAGCCTAGGAAAAATAGGGTAATATTTTAAAATATATGGAAACTAATATGAAAGGATAGAAATGACTTGTAAAATAAAAGGCTGATTTTCCCAGAGCCTAAAGAAGTAAGTTCGGTGTCCTGTCATGCTCGGTGTTTGCCTCACTGGAAACATTGAGATACTTCTTGTGAGAAGCTAATAGTGCACTGTTACTTTGGCTTTCCGGGAGACTTTAAGGATGCAGTGTAGGGAGATTTTCAGCTTTCTCACCCTTAGTGCAAAGGAAGAAAAAAAAAACATTTGAATAAAATAAAGAATAATCAGATAGGCTGTAGAAATGACTCAGTGATTATGAGCACTGACTGCTCTTCCAGAGGACCCAGGTTCACTTCCCAGCACCCACATGGCAGCTCCCCACTGTCTGTAACTCGAAGATCTGACACACTCACATAGGCATCCATGAAGGCAAAACACCCATGTACATAACATAAAAATAAATAATTTTTTTCAAATAATTAATTTATTTTATGTGCATCAGTGTAAGAGTGTCAGACCCCTTGGAACTGGAGTCACAGACAGTTGTGAACTGCCATGGTGGAACTGAACCCAGGTCCTTCAGAAAGCAGACAGTGATCCTAACCACTGAGCAATCTCTCCAGCCCAAATGCATTATTTTAAAATAATAATAATAATTGGATATGTAGGATTGTATTACAGGAAGGGTAATTTTTTTTTTTACCAGATCTTTTAAACACTCTTGTTTTAGAATGAGGTCAAGGTTAAGATTCCTTGAGAGTATCTTTGATTACAAATGCCTCTTGCTTTTCCAGCACTGAGGAAGGACTGAGTATCCAATTGCAATGTATTGTGGGAGAAGAGACTGTGACAACAATGTGCACCTTCCGAAGCACACTTGCAAAGACACGGGAAGTCCGAAGGAGAAGCTGACTGACTAGGGAGGCCTAGGTCTATAGGAGGAAGGTTTGAGGAAAGGCCAAGCTCATTTTTTCAGATCTGGTTGGATTCTATAAGACCACGTGTAGTTTTATAGGCTGTTCACAAAGCACTGACACACCATATTCTATCTTCTCCTCTGGGCCCATTCTCTTTGCCCATTCTCACATCATCTCTGTATGCAGTGTTTTCCCAAATCAACTATATCAGAGTCAATGATAGAACTTAAAAGGAAAAAGGGAAAAGATTCTTTGAGCATTCTCTAGACTCCTGAATCAGAATTTCCTGGGCTGAGGCCCAAGAATCTGTATTCTTACAAAGCTTTCCAAATGATGTTGATAAGCAGCCAGCTTCTGAGCATCGCTCATGTGGTGGAAAGAATTCAATTTGCACCTGGGCTCAACTACCAGCTATTTGAACAGTTTCTGACAAGTCAACTCCTGGGTCATCAGGAAAACAGGGGAAGTGATACCTGGATAACATGCTTTGGAACATGGGAAGGCCCTGCATGTGTGATCTATCTCAACGTGACTTTAATTGGTTGAGTTAGTTAACACTCTGTGGATGACCCAGAAGCCTCCCAGAGGGTTTTTTTTTTATTTTTCCTTCCTAGAAAAAGGGTTTAGCTTCCTCTTCCATGTTTAATTCCTTATGAAACTTGGCTTCTCCCTTCATCAGTCACCAAGGACAAGCCCATATGTAGATGAGTCATGAGCCCATTTCGCCATGTGTTCTAAAACCCTTTACTGCTAAAGAAACACTCAACAGTTAGTGCATATTGCTTCTCCATATCTCTTTCCAAATTGCTAGTACAATTTCCATTTCTGGGGAATTACATAGACATGTCTGGATCCAGCTCTTTTATCTTTGCATTTCCAACTGCTCTGTTTTCCTTCTTTCTTCCCATCAAATTCTCATATTTTGACATTTTTAAGACCAACTCTTCCTTGATCTTTCCCTTCCTGTAATACAATGCATCAAAAAGAGCCCGTTCTCCTCCGTGTGCTTTCTCTCCGAATACAAAATACTCTGAAGTTCAAATTATCTTCCTCTGAGTGAGTTAACATCTCAAAAGACTTGTGGTTTCATCATCATAAACAAGAGTGTTTTAAATGAACTCTGCTTCTTTTCTCACAAGAAACACAGAAAGGCTGGGACAGGATAAAATGAAATTGTAAAAAAAAAAAAAAAAAAAAAAAAAAAAAAAAAAAAAAAAAAAAAAAGAAAGAAAGATATGTATTAAAATAGTGGTGATAAAAATATTTATATTGTTACAATGGGGAATGTTTAAATTGTTTCATATATATATAATGGANTAAATGAACTCTGCTTCTTTTCTCACAAGAAACACTTAGAGACTGAAAGAACAAGAGAAGAATGGGTGCCAAAAAAAAAAAAAAAAAAAAAAAAAAAAAAAAAAAAAAAAGAAAGAAAGAAAGATATGTATTAAAATAGTGGTGATAAAAATATTTATATTGTTACAATGGGGAATGTTTAAATTGTTTCATATATATATAATGGACCAGGAACAAAAAATACTTTGGCCTCTTGAAAAATATGTTTGCTCTGATATGTGTTCACAGACTGTATCCGAAGTTCCCCTTCTCTTAGGGTAGATGGTGGATGGTGCCCTGCACACAAAGTCTCTGATCATATAAGAATGATGCAACTTTTGCTTGTGTGCCTACTGATCTGAGCATATTAACATAGTATTAACTGCCGATGGTATTCTCTATCAAACATACCACTTGCCAAAGTAGAAGAAATGCTACCTTCATACCTTCAGTCCCTTCTTTACCTTAACAAAAATGCTGCAATGTGGTTTGAGTTGTGAATATATTGAAGACATATTTGATGAATCAACAATCAAGACATAAGTAAAAAGTGATTTGGAAAATTCTTTGTGGCCTGTTGGTAGTGGGTAAAATAGAATATTTGGGCATCTCTTCATTTTCCATCTGGCTCTTTTATGGTCTCCTGTCAGTCCTTAAGTTCAACTGATATTACAAAAAATAATAATAATTATTTCCTACCCTGAGTATTATTGGCTAGTTGCAAAATAACTTGAATTTTCTTAGACAACTGGCCCGTGTCAATATGATAGATTATTTCTCTTAAAAAATTAGATTATTACAGCACTCAAAAAAAAAGCATCATTTAAGTTGAAAAGTTCCCAATATTTGAGATATTAAGTTAGCTAACTGTCCAACCTAAAATGCAATCAAAATAAAGCCAAAACATAATAAAAGATGGCAGGGACACACCTCCATGTGAACAGCCTTCATTAATGCATTCAAGGCAAGAAGGAATGATCCCTATGTCAAAACTAACAACTAAGCTTAAGCTTTACTTATGTCTGTGCTACAGTCACTTATTTTCTTTAAAGGAAGCCTTCTTGTTTTATCAGACAAGAAGACTGGAAAAAGTAATCTTTAACTTTCCAAAAATCATACCTTTCTCCTTGAAGCTACTAAGTAAAGTGGATTAATGGCTAACCTGAGATCAGTACAACTGGGCAATGCATTGGCTCTTGACCGAATAGTCAAGTTACCAATAGTTTGGTTACCTTTACATGGAAAATAGAAATGATAGTTGCCAGTCAGGAAACTGGAGGAAAACCAGAGTAACAATATGCATTTCTCCAATACTCTCTGAAGGCGGAAGAGAGAAAACACTTTTCTGCAGTTCCTACGGCTCTTACCAGAAACCTTAGCTGCAGACAAGCTAGCATTCTGCTGTCCAGACAATGCTTTGTTGGTGTCCTGCATCAGCCTTAATGTTATGGTCAGGACAGTGACACCAGCCTCCACCTCTTGACCTGTAGATTCCAGTGATGCCAGTGACCTTGAAGTGACTAAGCCCTGTCTCATACTAGTAAAGTCCTTTCAGCCAGGGATATCCCAGAGTGAGAATTTGTTCCTTCCATGGAACTTACCTTCACATCAATTTCATGAGGTAGGTGTGATCATGCCCATTTATTTTTCAGATGAAAGAAGATTTCATGAGCTGAAAGTTCTCCACTTATAAGTTATAAATTATAAAACTCAGGATCGGGGTAGCGCTAATTACAATTTTTGTGTGTCTAACTGCTTTGTTCACTTACAGTGATGTAGGATTCAGTACTTGTAAACCATTGGGCATCTTTTTGCTCACCTTGCTATGGGATCAGCTCTGTGAGGTAAGGACCCCTATTTTATGCATTTTCGTAGAAGATTCCGAACTGGTTGGTTTTTGGTGTCAATTTGGCACAACTTTAAGCCCCCTGGGAAGAAGAAACCTTGGATGAGGAATTGCTCAGATCAGACCAGACTGTGACCATGTCTGTGAGAGGTAGTTTTGATTGGTGTTTGATTGGTGATTAATGCATGGGCCCAGACCAGGGTAGGCAGCACCCTGGGCAAGTGGGCCTGGATTGTGCAAGAAGCCTAGCTGAGATGCTTAGGAAAGTAGCTGAGATGCTGCTCGGGAAAGCTGTAGCACCCCTCTGTGGGTTTCCTTCTAGTTCCCACTCGGCTTTCCTCACTGATGGTCCATGACCTAGAAGCATAAGTCAAACAATCCCCTTTCTCCCCAGTTTGCTGTTGGTCATAGTGCAACAGAAATCAAACTAGGACAACCTCCCTGTCCCAGAACAGGGCTCAGTGTATAAGGGCACCCAGAATATGTCCTTGATAATGACTGCTTAATGAATATGTAAAATGTTGTGGCGAGGAAAGTAACAACAGAAGATGAGGATCCACAGTGGAGTCCAATGCTTGCTCAGATCAGCTGTCATGAAGAGCAGGATAGTTACCCTACACACCATACACTGATGCTCAGCTATCCTTGAAATGCAGCACATGGAGGAGTGTAGATGGACTTCTGCACTTCTAGCTTAGAAGTGTTATCATAGGACAGTGACTTTGGGAAAAAGAAGTTTGCCTCTGTTGGGCCACTCTCAGAAAAGCCTGAGAATCATGCCAAATGTCTTAAAGGTCATAGCACCCCTATACTCTTTTTTTGGGGTGTGTGTGTGTGTGTGTGTGTTCCTGTGTATAAAGATGCACATGTGAATACATGTGTGCATGTGTGGTGTATATGTATTTGTGTTCTTATGTGTGTGTACATGTGTGCTGGTATGTATGAGGCTGAAGGTTGTCTTTCTCTACCCCTCATTGAGAGGCAGGGACTCTCAATGATCCCAGAGCCTACTGACTGGCTAAAGTGGCTAGAAAATAAGTGTCAGGGATTAAAGTGGCCCTGGTCTAGCCTGGGGTTACAGAGTCCCCCAACATCTGCTTTTCCATTGGAGCTGAGAACCTGAACTCAGGTCCCCAGGATTGTGCCGCACGTGCTTCTTACCGGGTGAGGTAGCTCTCTTATCTGGACCTCAGTTTCCATTTGTTTGTCTGGTTTGGCTCTGGTTTTGAGACAAGAGTCACCTACTGACCAATTCCTCTCAGCTGGCTGGCCCACAAGCCCCAGGGAACTGTATATATTCACCTTTATGGTCCTGGAATTGCAAGCACGTCACCATTCTTGGCCTTTTAACCATGGCCTTGGGGATTAATCTCATGTTTTTATGCTTCTGTGCATCCTTCTTTATACATATGCTAAGATGAGGAAAGTTTTATAAGTTTTTCAAAACGTTCCTTAACATTCATTCATTTGGCACCCAGGTATGCTTTCAGGAGGCTCTCTGGAAGATCTCAGGCTAAAAGGGAGGACAAGACAGAGTCGATGGCCTCAGGGAGCTCTAACTGTTGACTGAGGGAAAGACAGTAAGTGAGTGAGTGCTGCACAGCAGAGAGTGCTGGGTGCTCAGAGTTTAAGGCACTAGTGAAAATGTAGTGATTTTTAACATATTATTATGCAGAAAAGGATGCTGACAGAGAACAGACAAAAATGACTTGAACACTGATCTAAAAGTGAGACAATGGTTTTTAAAGCCCCTGATCTCAAGAAAACCCTCCCCTTCCTCTCATAGACTAGATTCCCCCCTCCCAGACTCTCCACCCTATTGGTTTAGGACACAGACCCTTGGTCCTCTCATAATTTTGCACATGCATTGCCCTGGCTTTTTATCATTGTAAGGAATACTTGAAGAAATAAGTTACAAAGAGAAAAGATTCACTGTTCAGACACTTTACCCATTGACTGGTTATACCCATTGCCTTACTGTGAGCAGCATGTCATGATGGGAGTGTGTGGCAGAGTGTGACCAAGAAGCAATAGAGAGGGGATGGAGAGTTTCCTTGAGGGCATAGCCTCAATGGTTTGAAACTTTCCCATGAGTACTTTTAAAGAGGCCTTTGCCTATTAAAGACCGAGTCTCTTCCCAGTAACACTGCACACAGGAACTGAGCTTTGAACAGAAGATTTTGTCTAAACCATCATAAGCACTCGGCTCTCTTTTCTGATGTCTGACCTGTGAGTAGGCTACCACTCTCCACCTAGTCAACCTGCTTCTCTTTGTCTCTTTTGTTTTTTGTGATTGGGCCTCACTCTGTAGCCCAGATTGACCTCATGGGATTACAGATGTAAGTCACCATGCCACGCTAAACTTCCCTTCCTCTGAGTCTTTTTCATACTTCACAGATTTTTTTTTTTCATCCATGACTTCTACATCTGATCAGCCTCTACACTGTGAGTGTCTGTGTCTCTCATGGCACAATTTCAACTCATGAAACACTTGGGTGAATCATATCACCTTACAGAGAAGTCCTAGTTAATCTCAATGTAACAAACTGGGTGCCCAATGAAAGCTTTTTTTTTTTTTTTTTTTTTTTTTGGTTTTTCGAGACAGGGTTTCTCTGTATAGCCCTGGCTGTCCTGGAACTCACTTTGTAGACCAGTCTGGCCTCGAACTCAGAAATCTGCCTGCCTCTGCCTCCCGAGTGCTGGGATTAAAGGCATGTGTCACCACGCCCGGCTCATGAAAGATTTTTCTACTGCCAGCATCTTGTATGTTCGGAGCATTGTGTTGCCTTATGCAGAGGAGACAAAAAACACTATGAGGCAAAGTCATGGGCTCTCCTCAATTGCATAAATGTACGATAAAAATCCTACTGTCCTTGGATAAGTTTAGAGTGTATAACATGCCTGTCTTTATTTTTTAAGATTAATTTATTAGTATTTTATGTGTATGTATACCTGATCACACCGCATAACCTGTGGGGAGCGGTCCTCACAATCGCCATGGCAAGATGGCGCTGGCATCCGGTGTTCTAATAAACAAGCGGTCTGCACATGTGCTGGGTAAATTTCCATCCCTTGAGCCCTGCCTGTCCCGTGGCGTCATCTGGGCTGATACTGAGCAGCCAACCAGGGAGCTACACGTCCTAGGCGGAGAACATTTCCTATATAAGGGAGAGGGTTTTTCACCTCGGGGTCTCCGCTTTCGAGTAGCTNATGCATTGCCTCTCGAGATGCATTAAAGCTTTACTGCAGAAGGATCCTAATGATGTGTCACGCCGTTCTTGCTGGCGAGACGGTAGCGCGTCGCAATAACCTAAATCTATATTCAGGGATCCATTACTAATCAGTTAGAATGACAAGAAGACGGGGCTGGGTTGGTGAGCTGGGATAAGATTGGGTAGGGTATGATGGTAACTCCCATCCTGATCATACGACATTCAATATAGAAGTAGGGAAAGGCTCAATGTCTTAGAGTTTTTTTTTTTTCTTTTTTTTATTTCTTTCTTTTTTTTTTATTCTTGTCTTAGAGTCTTATAATTACATCACTATTACAGAAGCGAAACAACACAACAAAGTTGACCTTCTGAGACCTCGGAATAGCATCTGTGCTAGCCAGCTACCCTCCAGTGCTGCTGTCAAGAGTCAGTGGGAGGAAAACTGGGATGGAGTAGCAGTTCCTCCTGAAGTAGCAGCAACCATAGGAACATTCCCTGCACTCAGGGTTTGAAATGCATCCTGGTTCTTTTTTATATCTTTAATAATTTTTCAACTAAATAATTGGCTTAGGGGTAGATACCTCAAAATTTCTTTCCTGAGAATGAAAGTAAGTCATTCAGACTCTTGCCTAAGTAGTCGCTGCTGCATTCCTCACATCTTTTACTAGAGTTCCCCCACACACACACCCTGCCAAATGCACACTAAATGTGAACAGTATTCTCTATGCGGCTGTATGAAGAGACCCCAGAAACAGTGCTTATCAATAAACAGTGTTTATACAAGAAAACCAAGAAGGATGACCATCGTGTGGATACTTCATTCCTCCTTAGAATAAGGAACAAAAAAACTCATGAAAGGATATAGGTACAAGACAAAATTTAGAGCTAAGATGAAAGGATGGACTATCCAGAGACTACCCCATCC
>NC_034592.1:97311828-97355980 GCF_900095145.1 Mus pahari
AGGCCCCTTGGTCTTGCAAACTTTATATGACCCAGCACAGGGGAAGGCCAGGGCCAAGTAGTGGGAGTGGGTGGGTAGGGGAGCAGGGGCGGGGGGGGAGGTATAGGGAACTTTCGGGATAGCATTTGAAATGTAAATAAAGAAAATAATAATAAAACCATAAAAAAATAAACAGTGTTTATCAATAAATCACTGCTCTCCTTCCTCTGACTCTGCTGTACAGTCTCACCAGCCTCTCAGCCATCCAAGTCACGGGGTCAATGATTAACCATGCCACTCCATACTTACCTCCTGTCCGTCAACACTCACCTTTCTTCTGGGAGGACTGTTTCCAGAACTCACCATCTTATTAGAATTTGTTGATCACCCCCCCTCCTGCACTCTCTCTCTCCCAATTTCCCCCACCCCACCTTTTCTGGCTTCCTGGTCCCTGTATGATCCTGGCACCTTAGTGACTTGTTTTGTGTTGTGTAGCAGATGCCTGGAGATACCCGTTCCTCAGATCCTAAGCCAGCACTAACTGAGCTCAGTAGCACATGTAGACTCACTGAAGGAGTACAGTTCTTGTTCCAGGGTGGTCAGGAGATGTGGGGTGTCTGGTCATGCTGCTACTTGTGTGGCAGTCATGGTGGGATGGAACATTACTCCAGTTTTCCAAGATCATATCGGCTCCAGATAGCTTCCCAATGCTAATAAAACCTTAGTTCCCTGGTAGAAATGCTTCAAGCTCAGAATTGATCCTTTTAGGAATTCTAGGTATTCTGGAATATTCTGTATTGTAGAGGCATTTATATTTTGAATAGTTATTTCTTGAAGAATCAGCCTAATGAATCATGGGGCAGGAGTTAAGAGTAGCTTCAGTGACAATACATACAACAGATAACATTGAACAATTCTCTACTTCTCCCTACCCCAGTAGCAATCACAGAGGAAATTCTCTTCTAGAATTGCCCCCTTGTATCATACTCTGGGACTAGGGCTTCATGAGCCCTCATGCTGTGTAATTACATCCAGGAGCCTCCAGTGGGCTGGTACCCACAGTCAGAGTTCAGTCAGGGCAAGATGACAGTTCCTACACCATATTCTTTACTTCTGCCTACTGTGCCAAGCATGTTCTTCTTTTGTTCCCTAAATGTCCTTGGGCTGACTACAACCACCTTCCTGACTTCAAAGATCCTTGGCTGTAGCACTATGGAAAGACTAATGGGTGGTAATGACCCTGCTCAGCCAAGGGAAACCAATGAATGCCTCTGCTGTAGATGTGGTCCAGGCCCCACCTGGAAGAGTACATCCCTTTCAAGTCTATTAGTCTACTGTAGTCCTCTCTAAGTTTCCTTCCTCTTCCATAAAGATCTCTTTTCCTCCCAGATACTTTAATCCCTCCCCTCTACCCAACTCACCCCATTCCCAAACAAATTGTCTCCCCATAGAGTCCAGTGGCACATTCTTCTACAATGGCCAAGGGAAATATATTCGACGGTAATTCTTTATATCTCTATGCATAAAGATTTCTACCTTATTTGCTACATTTCCAGACCAGTGCTTACCCTAAGTTGGTCTTACTGCTGAGCCTCACCTCTGTTGCTAGTGTAGGAACATTTCAAGCATATTCAAGCAGAGAGGTAGAAGCACAGGAAGGTCTCATCTCCATGGGACCCAGCTTCAACATCTATCAATATGGCTAATCAGATTCATCAAAATCCCAAGGTCCCTCCCTATCCCTTCCTACCACTATCAATGGATTGTTTTAAAGCAAATCTAAATACCACCTGCAGAAAGTTCATCAGACATTTCTAAGACATAAGAGATCTTTCAAAGATTGCCATAAAACTTTGCAGCAACTAAATTGCACCAAATGTTCGGCCACTACTCACACACTCACACTTGTCAGATTGACAGTATATATATATATATATATATATATATATATATATATATATATATCGAATCAGAAAACAGAAAAACCTACACATATTTCATTTGGTTCATATTTCTCTTAAGTACTTTAAAATTTGTAGCATTTCACACACACACACACACACACACACACACACACACACACACACACACCTGGGAGGAGTTGTTTCCGTTCTGGGTTTTGATGATTATTCCCATCATGTGTTGAATATTCTCAGTTCTAACATATGTGAAATGAGATCACACCTTCCCCATTGACTTCATAGTATTAGCACTAAAATGAGATACTTCTGCAAGTCACCTAGCTCTATTAAGCGAAGAAATTGATTTTATACTGTTATATAAAAAGAAAAAAAACTTCCCAAGCCAATGCTCGCACATACATTTATTAAGAAGCAGCAGAGTGAGATGTGTCAGCCCCTCTGCTAGAGTACAAACTTCTTTATTGGTGTGTAACAAGGCCCAAGGGCTAGATATACTGCATAATCAAAATCAAATGCTAGCTTTTTACAGACTTGGCCCAAACAGCACAACCCAAAACTGCAAGAAATCTGAGTATTTCATATCCGTGTTTTTATTATACTTGACATATACATTTTAATTGTAATGTTTCTTGCAGATCCACATCAAAAAAATCCCCCAAAGAGAAGGAGCTTTCATTCTACTGTAGCAGAAAGCACAGGCATTGGTATGGCGGCAAGGACAGCTGCTTTCCATCCATAAATATGTAAAAGTCATGCTGTCACTCACAGGCTCTATGAACATGCACATAAGCATTGGATGGGGTTCTACATACTGTCTTCTTTTTATTCCGCTTCCTTCTCCTCTTCTGAGAAGTGGGGGACAGATTTCTTTGCCACAACATTGTCCAACCTCTTTCCTTGTAGATAGGGATTGACACTCTGGGGGAAAAAATGATATACGTTTTGGCATTACATGAGAACTTCAGACACATAGCCTTCGAATAAGTGAATGAGAATTGTTTTCTGACTGTGGATTAACAGGAAAATAACACAGCACTTACACTTACCACCCACCTACCAAATGATGGCTCCAATGAGCTGGTTAGTCCCTCAGTGATCCATACTGTAGTGCACAGTCTCACTGACACATGCTATTAATACTGTCTTTCATATAACTGTAGTGTTCTTGATCAAATGCAATGTAATCTTTTTATTGTTATATTTAACTTAAAAGTTTGGGGTGAGCTGGAAAAAACTCTTACTATTAACTTAGTCACCAAGTCTCACGTGAAAACAAAAATGATTTTTCTGTGGTGGGAGTGAGCATTATTCTTACAGAAAGCAATTTCAAAAGAAAAGACAAACTGAACCAAGTAGGAATTAGTATTCTAAGACTGGCTGTAGGTCATCCCATGGCCGCGACTCTTCTCTGCAAGGATTCTGTTGAACTGTTCATTAACGGCTCCAGCGATCAATTCCAACTGTCCCTCATTTGAACCCAAAAGGTGAGATAAAATACAAAGTCATCCAGAAATGGCCTTTGTGTGTTATTCAACCTGTTGCATTCTGGAATCTCATTCATCTGTTGATGTTCTGAATGAGTCAAAGAGTTTCCATTGCTTCTCTCATAATATCAATTTTTTTTTTGAGGTTTGGATTTGAACTGGTAACCAGAGCTTTGCACCATAATCTTTGTTGAGCAGGAAACATTTTGAACATTTTGGAAGGTATTTGTTTATTGAAGTTGCCTTCCAGCAATGGAACAGAAATATAAGAAATAGGCTGAGGTTACAAAGGAGGAGAAATCCTATCACAGTGCTAAGTGCCCATGAGCAAACAGACACAGTTCTCACGTGGGCCTGGCCTGTGTGACTCTCTTAAAAGGTGATCAGCACATGTTCCAAAAGACAGGAGATGGAGCACAAGAGTAGCCCTTGTCACTACTTGTCATTGTTCATGTTCTTCACATTCAGGTGTATGAACATGTGACTCGGGAAGCACCCTGGCTACTCTGCAAAGGTAACTCACAAATGAGGTGAAGACTACAAAGTGAACAGTGTCTACATATTTGGAAAGAGGCATGTCACAAAAAGGTATTCCTCTTCAAATTATTCAAAATAGTACTCCTTTGTAAATTTTCAACTAGTGTGGTGTGGCCCACCCCAAGGACCTGTGAGTAGGCATACTTAATGTACTTAGAGAAAATATGTTTGGGGCTGGAGAGATGGCTCAGAGATCCCAAGTTCCCTTCCCAGCAACCAGATGGTAGCTTATAACCATCTATAATGAGATCTGGTGCCCTCTTCTGGCATGCAGGCAGAATACTGTACATATAATAAACATCTTTAAAAAATAAGAAAAAGTTTTGTAACAGTATTAATTTCTTAAAATTCTCACATGTTAAAAGAGAACATGGGATATCCATATTTGTCAACTTGGGACTAAGTCGCTGGCAAACTGTTTAAGATAACAAAGTGGCTTTTAGATGGTATCAAGATACCAGCTACAGAGTTAAAATATCCTCAAAATCACTTAAAAGTATATTGATCTTTTATATGTGACGCAACCAGGAACTCAAATGACCTGGAATGACTATAAAAGCCACAGAAAATGACCTGGGGCTTTGGTTGCAACTTTAGGGATCTGTCCATGTTGCAGGACAGGCTGTCTAGTCCCAGAAAATCTCAAAGGTCGTAAGGAAAGGGGAAGAGGGAGACACCAGAGTCAAACCTCTCTTGTTCTGGATTGATGCTCAATTATAAATTAAGCGCTTTGTTTTAGGGGTGTTCCAAAGAACCCACAATACTTATCTATGCACAGTCATTATTGGGTGAGTTACATGTGGTCATTATTCATCTGTCAACTGGAAGGACACCTTGGGATGGACCCTTGCTTGCTGTCCTCTTCAAATCCTCAGGAGATGGTGAGCTTCACCAGAGTAATCCTTAATTCTTCAAATACCTGAGCTATGATTTCTTTATATTGATTCATGCTCCAGAGAAGGTGGCTAAGGCCTTCAATCAAGAAGAGAACAGCAGCCGAGGTGCGGGGCTGTGAAAGGTTAAGTTCTGTTTGCCCATCAGTCTAGAGCAGCCCAGGGCTAAAGGAATGAGAATGGGTTTTATAGATATCTGAGAAGAACGGATACCCCAGGATCACAGTGACCCTTCTTCCCTTAAATTCTAAGCCTTGTCTATGTGGAAGAAGTGGATGTCAAAGTAAAAATCCTTTATGACATATGCCTTCGCCAGAGTTTTGAATTTTGGTAATTACTAGTCTCATGGAAATGTGACCTAAAGTCAACCTAAGCTCCTCAGAGTCCCAGCAGAAGGTGTGGTGAGCCAGCAAGTAGAGACAATTAAAGCTGCATGCTAAGCTATTCATCTGGGGTCAGTCATTGGTCTTATTTGGAAATGTCCTTGTTGTACCATGGGGAGATATTCAAGCCATCTTCCTGGTAAATTATGTGTATTCTGAGCTCCTAGAATAGAAGTTCTTGATGTTCTCTCAAGAACGCATTACACCCTTCCTGTCACCATCTGCCATTGGAGGCTGTAATCACCAAGAAAAACCCTAATAACCCCGTTCATTCTCCCAAAGAAGATCTGCTTCCAGATGGAACAGCTTTCTGCTTCTTGCATAGGAAATCGCCTGTGGATCTGTGTTTGTCAAGCAACCCAGGGGCCTTATGATTAATACAAAGACCAGAAACCCCACACTTAAAACATTTGCTGATTGTACTTGGCCAAGCTCTTCAGATGAGCCAAAATTGTCACTAATTAGATTCCCAATTTTCCCCAAGATCCAGGTACTTGCTATTCCAAAGAAATGGTCGGTGACCTTGGGTTGGTTAGTATATTTTAACTAAAACAGTTACTATGGTAGTACTTTATGGGCTGGTGAGATGGCTCAGTGGGTAAGAGCACCCGACTGCTCTTCCGAAGGTCTGGAGTTCAAATCCCAGCCACCATCCGTAACAAGATCTGATGCCCTCTTCTGGAGTGTCTGAAGACAGCTACAGTGTACTTACATATAATAAATAAATAAATCTTAAAAAAAAAAATAGCCAAGTTTTTACCTCTCCTGTTTGGTCAAATAAAAGAATGTACCAGTAGATTAGAAGGATGGATATTGGTCACTGTGAAGCCTGAGGTCTATAAATATGCACTGGAAACCCAATATAACCTTGACATTCAGATTTTTACCAGGCAACACTATATAAGTAGTAGCAAAATGCACGACGCAGAGGGCAAAGATCCATCTTGGACAATCCTCCAATGAGAGCTAACTGAAGCTGTACCAGACAAGGCAGTCAGCAAGTGAGACAAGGCGAATGCATGCTACTCTAGCTTGGCTAGGATAATATAAAAAAAAAAATGTAGAAGAAATTCAAAATTATGGCCTGCAGTATGCACTTTCACACTTCCTGGTTGCTGTCTTGTGATTTGCATAATGGATGCAGATGTGTGAGCCATTTCCTCCACTGGTTTACAGAATACTTGAGGAAAGTCATGCCCGAATAGCTTCCCTGCACACTCCTCCCTTGCAGGGATAGGAGTCTCTTCTACCTATTGAAACTGTTCTTCCTGGATGCTGGCCAGAAGGGAAGTAACGAATGTTGCATGATTTTCATGGACCACTCCTAAAGTCCAGGGAGAAGACCAGCCCAGAAACCAAGGGTATATATTCTGGGTGTGGCCCTTGCCATACATGACTTCTGTTCTATTCTTTGCAATTGCATCAGAAAAGATTCTGCTGCTTCCCCCAAACCAAATGTTTCAGTTGCCCCTCTCAGAAACATTAAACACCCCAGAAACACCCAGGTCCCCATGGGACTTACCCTCCGCTTCCGCCTCTGTCCTCCCTTCATTTTCTCATAAAGGAGTTTCTTGTTCTAGAGAAGAGAGAAAAGAAAACACAAATGGAGAAGTATGGATTGAATTTGGTAACTGTCTATTTTAAAGCAGCTCTTGGTGTGTCCTCTGGTTATTTGCATACACATATTTTGGAAACAAAGTTAGATGAAAGGAATGTCGTGTCAGAATGATAGACCACAAGAGAAAAGCTGGTGACTGCATTGCTTTTCACAAAGTCCTCTGCACTGCCTCGGGGCACACAGTGCCACCAACAATCTCATAAACAGGGAGAGATGGCATGCTAAACTACCAGGGTGCGGGAAGCCCGGCTCCTCACTTTGAACGGCCTTTGTTTAAAATAAATAACGTTATCTCAGTATCTAATTCCCTTTTTATGAACTACACACATGACTGTTCTCTGGAGCAGTGTCTGACCATTAACAACAATCCTCTGTGTAAATAAAGGAGACGTTGACTTCTGCAGCCATCCCTCCCATGGCTCAAGTTAGTGGCCCCGTCAAGCCAATCACAGAACCATTTGGTCTATAACATTTTTAATAGAGTGAACCTTTTAAAAACTGCCAAAAAACTTCTTGGCAGAAAGGAAAGTTATGTTGTGTGTGTCGGGGGTGGGGAGTGCTGTTCTGTTAGCCACAGTTTGTATAAGTGTTTCCACATACGGCTGTGTTTCAAACACACAGTGGATTTAAATGAGCTCGAGAATATCAGACACATGCTCAACACATTTCTCTCCGGTTGAGATTATAAAAGACAGAACACTTAACCTGAATGTAAAACCAAAGAAAGGGATTTGGGTGTTTTGCTTGTGTTGTTTTATTTGATTTTTCTAATCATAAGGAAAATAATGTACGGAAGACAATTCATCTTGCTACAATACCCTAACGCTAACTTCTAGAAAAAGGAGCTGACAGAGTTCTGGTGAGGAGCAAGTTTATACAACATTTGTATCCTCTGAGCTGTCCGGTTATTAACAAATATTTAAATGGTAGATTTGAAAGTGAAAATGACAAATGCCAAGAATGAGCTTCGTGGTTTTCTTGTTCATTAAACCCTACCACCTGCAATTTACAATGAACAGCTCTGCTCAACCTCAAATTTCCAGGGACATGGTTGTGCCAGGAGAAGCAAGCCCATTGCCAGAAACACCAGCATTGGCCAGAGCCCCTATCTCTGGCTCACTTCCGGGGATGGCTCAAGTAACTATCAGGAGGGAGAAAAGGCAGGCTCATGACCGTTCCCTTGAGGAATGAGAATACTGTAGTTGCTCTCAACCTCAGTGTCTGACTGTAAACAACTCTAATGCACACAGAATGTTCTGGGTGCTCAGGCCAGAGTTGGGAAGGAGGTTGGGGTTAAGAGGGCGAGGATAGTGACTGCTCATACACATCACTCTCTCCAGCTGTCTGAACTGGAGGGAGGGCAGAGGGTCTAGCAAGCTGGTGCAGTGAGAGCACATTGCTCATCAGACTTGGCACAGCTCCAGCATGCTACAAATGGGATGAAGGCAGCAGCATCTCCAATCCCCTTTAAAGCTTCTTGGGGAAAATTATAACTACAAGTATACAAGTCTACAAGGTATACAAGTATACAAGGTCTGAAGTCTTCCTCTCAAAGATGGTTCCTGCTGTCCTGGAGAGCAGAGGTCAGGACCAGCATGTCCATGTCCTCGCCCCTGAACATGCCTAGGTCTTCTCCATCAACTCTCTATCAGTGTGGGTACACAGAAAAGGTACACAAAATGAACTAAAATAAATCAGCGATCTCTTCTGACATTCATTTGTTAGTTCCTTGGGGAGGAGTGACCTAATTTCTAGAAAAGCAACTGGTTTAAGTTCACTAAAGGGCTTTCCACTGGACATGTTGAACATCAAAATTAGTAACAATGAATCTATACAGGTACCAAATAAATGAGCATGTTTACAAACAGGAAAGGAAGTAGTGGAGGCTCTGCATGGGGGTAGGATGCAGATAGAAAAGAAGAAGGAAGCCAGAAACTCATTATTCTGCAACTACTGTGGTTATAATTGAGTCTGGTAAGTACCAGCAATGAATGCAAAATGCATTGGTTAACAGCCTCATGGAGATCAGAATATTTATAGTCTCAAATTAGTTTCCCATAGGTTAATTTCAAATGGAAATGATGGTTTTATACCAGAGAAACATGGATACCACTTTACTAAAGAGAATGAAATTACCACTAACAGGTGACAAACTGACACCACGTTCCCCCATGATGCAAAGTGCTAAGGATACCCATAAATAGCATGATTATGAAGAAGTTATGATTATTAAAACATTGATCTCATGCTAACAGAGAGACGAACAGTGACTCCCAGAGCTGGGGACGGTGAAGGAGATGGAGAAAGCATAGTGATTATCCAGGTCACGCACAGTTAAGGAGGAATGAGTGGCAGTGTGCTCTACCACAGCTGAATGATGGAATTCAGTTCCTAGCTCTGTGAATCAGAAGCTCTGTGTTGCTGAGCAGGCTACCCTACCCAGACCTCTACCCTGCATTTTCTCCTTTATACAATGAGAGTGATGAGGGTGGGCAGCTTGGATAAAATGATTGATGTAAAATATTAGCACAGTATCTGACCGTAGTGTGAGCGCTATAAATAATAGAATTTCTCATTATATAACAAGTATTGGTGTCTTCCCATTACCCGCCACAGGGCCTAGAGGTCATATGGTGTATATTTAATAAATGTGTCTTGATTCAGTAACAAGGAAAGAGCTGTGCAGGAAATAAGACAGACACACTGATATTTGTAATGTGGAAATCATTGCTAAAGATGCAACTCAGCTCCAGATAATATAAAAAACAGGGAGGCAGTGTTGTCAAGGAAGCAGCAGGACTTGTGTGCCATTTATTTGAGAGATGACTGTTTTGCAAGTTGAAAGGATAGCTGAGTTGCAGAGACAGCTTGAGACTATCCTACATAAACACTCAGGCTGCTTTGTGGAACCGGGCTTAAAAAAGCAATAGACACTAGGTTAACACTTCCATGCGAAGATCAAGCAAACACGGTTTTATTGCTGGGTGGTAATGAGAAAATAAACAAGGAAACTGAAGTTTAAACAAACACATCATTAGAGCTGATAAGAGGCTAAATGTCATTCCTTTGCCATTGATATGTGATAGCACTTTTTATTCTTGGTCTTAAATTCTAGTCTTCGGCTCTGATGTGGACAATGAATCTGGGTGATTGGGAGAAACCCAAGGAGTGTTCTGAGAAGGGAGAGGGAAGGGAGAGGGAAGGGAGAGGGAAGTGTTCCTAAAGGGGTGTGGGTGGGATTTGGTGAGAGCATAAGCTTTTGGAGAAAAGGATGTAGCACTGTGCACCTTTAATCCCAGCACCCCTGGGGCAGAGGCAGTGGGAGCTCTGTGAGTTGAAATTGAGGCTAGCCTGGTCTACAGAATGAGCTCCAGGACAGCCAGGACTATGTAGATAGGCCCTGCCTACAAACAAACAAACAAACATCAAACAAAACAACAAAATGCTGAGAAAAGAAGCTAGCAGATTTCCTCCATTTTTTTTCCCTCTTGCTCCCAGGTCCAGCCTGCACTCAGCTGTGCCCATCCCCTAAGTCTTCAGTACTGATTCTCCACAGTGCCTCAGCTTCCTCTGTGGTTAAGTCACAATCAGCCCCACCGGCCTCACATCTTCCTCTCCCTTTGGCTTCCATCTTTCCTAGCAGTAGGACCCAGCCTTCACTCTACCACCAGAACGGGCACTGTATCTGTGGAAACTGGGGTTTGTTATATCTTCATGCTTTTTATTTCAAGACTTTAAAACTGTCAAAAGCCCAGAGCTACTTGATGAGTCCTGGAGACCATGATACCTAGCACGGTATCTAAACTAAAGCGGGCTCAGACCCTGTGTGCTCCCTTCTGAACCTGGTCCTTGCTACTGTTTAGCCATGCCTTACCCATCTACAGTGTGTCTTTCCCCAGCACTCCTCTCACTTATCTGCTCTCTCCTTTTTGTCCTTCTTCCTTTAAGCTGGCACATAAATGCATAAAGCATCTCTTCTCTCATTTTAAAATTCCTCATAGGAAGAATATATATAAATGTTCACATAAATTCTGTCTCTCTGTCCCTCTCTGTCTCTATCTCTCTGTCCCTGTCTCTCTGTTTCTGTCTCTATCTCTCTCTGTCTCTCTCTATGTGTCTGTCTCTGTCTCTCTCTCTCTTTCTCAGACTATGTCTATAGTATATAACCATTCTAGTTGTATTACTCCCTTTGAAATGGCACCCATTCTTATCTTCATCACTACACATAGGATCAGCACAAGTGTAATTACTTTATTTCTTTCTCCATTTTCTTTCTGTCTTCAGTCTCCTCTCTATTTTACCTCTATCTCATTTGGATACATTTTATAGGAGATTTTCATAACACTCAGGATTTTTTTTTTTCTGTTTATGTTTCAAACTCTGCGAATAGAAGGCTTGAAAATAGTTTGACAAAACAATTCTCGTTAACAGGACTACATGTGTGAGGGAGGAGAGGGAGAGTGAATGAGAGAGAGAGAGAGAGAGAGAGAGAGAGAGGATGAAGAGGGAGAGTGATACAAATTGGAAATGAAATGTTAACTCAAGTGTGCGTCTTTCCTGCCTTAATTTGGAAATGTATTTTGAGGGCGGAGGGATCTGAACTGACTGAATGTAATGTGAAGAAAGATGCTAGAAAGAATGAGAGTGGTTATCTAGGATGAATTTCTTTCTCCAAAGCAATGCAGAAGAAGAGGGAGGTACAGCTTCCCAGCTTCAGTGTAACACGGTTACCAAGGCTACAGTTAGTGCTAACCTAGAAGGGACTGACGAGGCCGGAGGGGCTTAGGTACCTGGACTGTCTTTGGAGGGAACACTCCCTATTCACTCGTCCCACAGATGCATTGACATCTGCTCTCATATGTGAACACTGCTCAGCGTTTCCCTGTTCTTTTCTCACATGACTTCATCATTGGATTACACAGGCCCGACCACAGGCACCTAGACACATTCCCATTCAATTGTAATCTTCCTTGGCTCATTGTTGCAGCCTGTTGGGATCTTCTTGAATCCCAACTCTGTCATCCAGAGCTCTCCCTTCCAACTTTGTGTCATCCACTGAGAATCTGAGAAGTGTGTGATCTGTACTTTTATTACAAACACTGATACTCATGTGAAGTGGGGCAGCATTCAGACATGCAGGGTTTCCTGTACCATCTCCCTCCCCTCCTGACGCAGATCCTTTAACAAACGGTCTTTTGGTGGTATTCTGTTCACTTGGCCTCGGGTCTTCACCTCTTCCAATGGGAGATCATAAAAGATCTTGTCAAATACTTAGATGAAATCCAAGTGCGCCATGCCTCCTTCATTCCCCTCATTAAGCTGGCACACATAATGCTGGCAATGGAATAACATGAGCAGATCGACAAAACTTGTTTTTAGCACAACAGTGCCAAGTGGCCATGATTTCTCTTTCCAAGTGCTTATAAAACAACACTCTTCATTGACAGTTACTCATAGTTGCATGCAACCAACAGCAAGCTCACTGCCACACATCTGGAGATTGTCCCTCTTTCCACAAAGAAGACTTATGTGTGTCTTTTTACAAGTCTGGATGTCTTTATTTCCTTGATTCTGCAGAGATATATATGGATCATCCATCTCCCATAGTCTAGAGATCAACTTTACAAATTTCTCACTATCTTCTCTTTTGAAAATCTCTTTCCCTTTTCATGGAGTCGAGTGGCATGAAGCACTAGTGAGACATGAGAATGGTATGATTCAGTGTGAGGAACAGAGCAGAAGAGAAGCCTCTAGAGAGTGTATGGTCTAGATGTGCTGTCTCTTTTGATGGGAATCAGCATACTGCTGTATAGACACGAGTGTGGTCTGGAATAATAATTGCACAGCGTTTCCCTCACCGGAGATTTCTGAGGCATCAACTCCTAAACAACTTTTCTTCCTTCCTTCCCCCCATGCATGTTGTTTGTTTCCAGCATTACTATCCCCACGAGATCTGAGTGAAAACTCTACCATCCGCTGGAGATTGACTTACCCACTTGCCCAAACCTGGGTAGTCATGTTCTGGATCAAAAAGGTGCTGGTCTAACTGGAATTCTCGGCTGAACTCTGCAGTGTCGGGGGCGTTTTCCAGACATCCATCCTCAGCTGTAGACAAAGGGTTTTGAGAAATGGTCAAAGCATCTGTTGTTACTCTAAATGTTAATTTATTAAAACATCTATACACACAAGGGGCATAATCTGTTCATATCAGATACTCGAAGTCACGTTCCCCCCTGGGATTCAATCCCCCTGGTAGATGGTACTACTTTGGGAGCAAAGACCCATTGGGTGCACTCCAAACCCACTTCCCTTTTCTCCTTGGCACATAGCAAGGCTCATTTTCTAGCCTTTCTTTGCAATAATGTGGAGTCATATGCTTGAGCCAATATAACGCAGACAGGAGTTATATATTCCACTTCCAGGCCTGTCGCAAAAGTTTTTTCTTATGGTCCACTTCCCCAACTCTACCCCATCTGCCAGTATGCATGCTGCCAGCCAGGGCAACTGGGGGCGTCAAGACTCAAGAGAGCAGAACTCTCCACCTCTGTCATTGCCTCACCTCCCTGTGATCGGACTGAACAGAAGTAAAAATCAAGTTTCTAGTGTGAAGATCCACGAGAACAGTGGTTCGCAACCTGGGGGCCACAAGCCCTTTGGGGGTCAAACGACCCTTTCATAAGGGTCACCTAAGACCGTCAGAAAACACAGACATTTACATTGCAACTTATAATAGTAGCAACACTGCAGTGATGAAGTAGCAATGAAGATAGCTGTGTGGTCAGGGGTCAGCACAGCAGGGTCCCAGCACTGCCCTAGACTGTTCCATCTGCTTCATTGTCAAGTGTTTCCTGAAGCGGTGGGCTTCCACTCCAAATGAGTCCCTCTGCTTCTTTTGAATGCTGTCTTTAGGAACCATTCCGATATCTTTGGACAGATCATGGTGCTGTGTATCACAGCAGCAGTAACTTAAGTTTTAGAGTTGAGACAGATCAAAACTTAAGGACCAAATCCCAGAACCTGTAGGATCTATAGGCTTAGCTTCGTGGCGTTAACCTGGCTTCTCCAATGCTGTTTATTTACCTATTTAACTAGGTAAATCAGCTAAAGAAGGTCCCCAATTCAAAGGTCTTGGTGCGGTATATTACAAAGAGATAATGACCTGTCAAAGTCAACAATGAGAGAAGATCTATTTGCAACTAGCCAGGTTGTCTAGCTCTTAGGACTAAATGGAAGGCTTTCAAATGCAGTGTGGCATCCCTGAGCCCCAGAAGGCTAGTGTGCAAGTTATTCGTCTTCCAAACAACTCCCAGTCTTCTCCCCACTTTGCACTGAGCTATTGCTAATGCCTTTATTATGTAAGAAAGGGATACTGAGCAGAGTGGTCCAAACACAGCAGCTTTGCAACATTTTGGTCATTATTTCTCAAGTACTTTTAAGTCAGCTGAGATCAAGCTGTGGAGATGAAGCCTGTCTGAGAGACACCAGAGATTGCAGGGGGCTGAAAATGTGCTCTAAAAGTAACGTTCTAACCCTGTGGCCACGTTAGATCCTGGGAGCTTCACAGAGCTGCACAGAGCAGCACAGAGCAGCACAGAGCAGCACAGAGCAGCACAGAGCTGCACAGAGCAGCACAGAGCAGCACAGAGCAGCACAGAGCTGCACAGAAAGATGGGTGATGATTCAGATGAGACCGTGCCAGGGCAGAGGCAAGTCAGCGTTCCATTCTTGGACCATTCAACTGTGCTGTGCTGTGGTAAGGTGGCCTCAGAAGTCCTCCCCAACAGTAGCTAAGTTTAGCAAGTGATTTCTTCTCTGAGATTGCCAATTGAGGCAGGAAAACAGTGTGGAGTATGTTAGCTTCATGGAACTATAGTAAAGGCAAAAGGAAATTCTGAGGCCGCGTCTAGGGCTGGGATCTCATCCACATCTGTCAGCTCACTCTGCACTCTCCTCTCAGCGTAGAGGGCATGTCACCAAAGGTCTTGCTTAGGAAAACCCAGAACTCACACTGTACGTTTCTTTAAGGCATTGAGTGTGTCTTAGATGAGATGGAAACCTAAAGAAGTGAAGTCATACTGTACAAGTGAGCCCTAGAACTCAGATCTCTTGGCTCGCAGTTTGGGTCTCTTCCCTTTGTCTTCTCATGGTAGGTTTCAGACTTCAGTGTGCTCCGAGGCTGCTCACTGCACAGATGGCTAGAACCCAGCTTCAGCGTTTCTTGTTCAGTGAGTCTGATTCAGCTTAAAGATCCGCATTTCTAGTTTGTTAAGTTCCAGGCTATGCTGCTGCCCAAGGACCCCACTTTAAGAACCGCTGTCCTATCTTATCAACTTTTCCAGACTCCCACACTCTGAGCTGGCCTTTTTCCCTACCCATCCAGAGCCCCACAAGCAAGTCAAAGGTGACTGATGGGTTTGATGCCAGCCAGTGACTCAAGATTCCCTGTCATCCAGGGCCAGCCCCCTCATACTGGCTCAGTCATATCCAACTCCCGTGTTGCTCCACCCAATATGGGAGCTCCGTGCTTCAGGGAAGAGAGAGGCCCCACCCTAATAAAAAGAGGAACATTCTTCAGAGAGGGCTCACACTGTAGCTGGGGTCAGAATTTCCAGCTACCTCCCGTTAGAACCCAGGGCCATGGTCCTTACCAGTTTTCCCAAGAGGACAGGGATTTGGAGGGTCTGGGTAGCCTTGATCCTCACTGAAGTCCTTAGGAATGTTGTCACCAGTCAACTCTGCCACTATGTTGGGGATGTTGCCAAAAGGACCCAGATGCTGAAGACCCTCGTGAGCTCCCCCTGCAGCGTGGGAGGAAACATCTTTAAATTGGTATCTACTCAGCTGACAAAGCACTGTGCTTAGTAAGCAAGGGAAGTATATGAAATGGATCCTGCCCTTTTGAGGTTTGGAATTTAACTACAGAAAAGAACACACATATACATCAGTCGTTTCCTCGGAATGTGAATAGTGTATGACATACACAGAAATGCTAAGACAGTATTATGGAGCTTGGAGATGAGACAGTTCCCTACAGCTGGTAAATGACTGGGTTTCTGGGTTTACATGAGCAGGACTCTGGAAATTGGGTACGGACATGGGTGGGAATGAGGGACACATAAGGGGGCAACTGTCACAGAGGTTTAATAGGTGGAAAGAATATAATGGGGGGAGAATTAAAGAAAAACTCACTAATATACTGCCACCCCAGCTTAAGAACTCAAAATTTGGTTATTCCCACTGTTTTCTTCTGGATATATTTTCCTGCATAACTCTTTACAGGGGCTGAAATAATCACTCAGTCATTAAGAGTACTTGCTGCTCTTCCAGAGGACCTGAGTTTGGTTCCCAACAGCCACAATCAGCAGTGGCAACTACCTGTGACATTAGTGGGCACCCACACTCATATGCACATCCATACACAAAAATGTAAATACCTTATGACTTTATTTCATATGAAATCACAAGAATCTTTCCTTTTGTCTGTCTGTGCTCCAATTCTCCATTTAAGAAGGACAACGTTGTTTTACATCCAATCAGTGTACCATGACACATTAACTAGTCTCTATTGTGAGACACTTAGCATTTCTCAATTTATTTGAGGTCCTTAATTTCTTCCATATTTTGGATTAATTTTCTTCAGGAGAAGTTCCCAGAAGCAAGTCAAATTACTAGGTCAAAGGCTATAAACGTTTTTTACGGCTCATGATATTGTACTGCCAAGTGTTTTCCAAAAAGGAGGTACTAATTTAAATATCACCAAAACATGAGAGTACCACTTTTACAACATCCTCGCTAGCACTGGGTTTTATAAAAATAAAATTTCATATTTTTCCTTGCTTATTTAAGTGGATTTGACTGCCAAATCAATCAAATATCTTCCATATGTTTATTTACTGGTTTCCTCTTCTTTTTTATGACTTGTCTGTTTATGCTTCTAGAATTACAATGTTTCTCTTATCAATTTGTTCAAACATTTCATTTAATAAAGATATCAGGCCTTTGTCTGTCATATTCTCTGCAAATATTTCCCAATGTCTGACTTCGAATTCTGGTTGCTATTATCATATTTTGCTAACATAAGTTTTTAATATTTGCATAGTCTGAGTTGTTTTCAACTCTCTTTTACGATTTCTTTTTATCTGTCTAGACTTATAAAACCATTGCCTCTGCAGGGTTATAATTAACATTTGGGGAAAAATTAACACTTTAATCAATTATTTACTGTGTTTCAAATAGATAACCTATTATCCCAGCCCATTTGTCAAGTAACTGTCTGACCCCATTTCTTCCATGGCAGCAACAGACTTTTTTTTTTTTTAGATTTTTTTTTTACTTATTATTTTATTTTATTAGATATTTTTTTTATTAACATTTCAAATGCTATCCCGAAAGTTCCCTATACCTTCCCCCCCCCCGCCCCTGCTCCCCTACCCACCCACTCCCACTTCTTGGCCCTGGCATTCCCCTGTGCTGGGTCATATAAAGTTTGCAAGACCAAGGGGCCTCTCTTCCCAATGATGGCCGACTAGGCCATCTTCTGCTACATATGCAGCTAGAGACACGAGCTCAGGGGGTACTGGTTAGTTCATATTGTTGTTTCATTTATAGGGAGCAACAGACTTCTAAGAGCCTCATCTATACACCGACACAGCATGAATCAGAAGTTTCCATGCATACCCTGTTTTACTGTACCTACACCCACTGTGTGCCTATACCTACTATGTGCTGCTTCACTCATACCATTGACATTTTACAAGGTCAAGAAGCATTCTTTTTCCAGACTCTTTCTTAGGAAGACTTTATATTTTTCAACTCGGTTGGGACTGGTGTTCTTCCCTCATGGCTGCATTAAACTACGTACAGGTGCTCACAGATGTCTGTGGCGGGATCCTACTCTGAATCAAAGATTTAAATCATTGCACACGAAAGTACAGTCAAATCTGGGGTATATGGCCTCCTCCTTCCACATCCACAAGAAATATGACCTTCCTTCCCATCTGGCCACTTTCCCTCAGTCCAGCCAGGCAAAGCTTCCTTGTCCTCTATGACTCCTGCCCCTCTTTGGATAGGCCTGTTGTTTTCTTTGGGGGCTGTAAATATATCCAAGTAGGACCATCATGGGGAAAGCCTGGTGTCTTTCTGGGGTGGTTTTCCATCACTGTCTCCGTTGTGTCTGATTAAAGTTTAATGAGAAACAAACTTCTCTCCCTTGGTAGCACTAGCTCTCGCACCCAGACATCACCAGCATGCAGCGTTATTTTGTTTGCACTTCTACTGGATTCTATTACTCCCCAATATGTACAAAATTTATATATTTGAAAAAATGTTTGGGGATGGAGAAATGGCTCAATGGTTAAGTTAGCACTTTCAGAGGACCCTGGTTCTATTATCAGCACCCACACGACGGCTTACAACCATTTGTAACTCCAGCACTAGAGTATCCAAAACCCTCTTCTAGCTTCCATGATCACTGCATGTACATTGCATGTAAACACACATAGAAAAACCCATATGTACAAAATAAAAGTAAAACTTAAAAAACTTTTACAGGGCACTGGCAGTGCATGCTTTTAATCTCAGTGTTTGGGAGGCAGAGGCAGGCAGAGCTTTGAGTCTGAGATCAGCCTGTGGCACAGAGAGAGTTCTAGGACAGCCAACACAGAGAAACTCAAAAACAAACAGATCAAAAAAAGGTATTTCTACTATAGACCACTATAACTATGTGAACATCTAAAATAAGCTACTTTATGTAACTCATAAGCAAATATAGCCAAAGTTCAACATTACTGACATCCATATTCTTACTCATAGTTTATCATAATCTATATTAAAATATATGCTAAACGTATTATGCTAAAAAGTCTACTATGACTAAAATGTATTGGTGAGTCTCATATTGCTTACTATTTTCGTGTTATCACTCTGATGATATGTTAGTTGATGTGTCCAAGGGACGAAATTCTTCATTTTGATTCTGTTGGTAATTGACTTGTTAAGATTAACTGCTAAATCACACTTGGGTTTGTGATTCTCTTCTTAGCTTGCTACTCTCATTCTACTGAGAGGCAGACTTTGGTCTGCCTTTATTTTTAACCATTCTGGATCTTCATAAAGAGTTTTCCAAGTCACACGGTAGTAGCTGCTTTCAGAAGTGCTCTGGGGATATATGCTTGTTTTTCCAAATTAACCTCCAAACTGCGAAGGTTAAACCAACGAATCAGTGTACTTGGTACTGGTAAACTTGAAGCTTAGTGTGATCTTGGCAGGGTAGTCAGCACCATGCTTGTTACAGGGCATGCTCTCTGGTGTGTCAATACATGCCTCTGCTTTTGAAAGCACCCTGGAATTAAGTGCCAGGAATTATCCAACTTGGCTCAGAGGGAACACATGTCTTAATGCTCCATTAGTAATTAATGAAGGAAGCAAACACAGTTTCCCTTATGGAAAGCCTGCCAGGGCTCTATTTACCTCTGTGCACCAGTGCCATTTAAATGAATGTAGCACTTGTTAGGTCGCAACAGATGTTTACAACTAGGTAGATCTATTAGAACACAAACTCTTTTCAAACCATGCATAATGACATTGAATCCAGATGCATTCCGTGAGGCAGGGACTGGGGGGGGGGGGACTTGTAGATGTCAAAGATGCTGTCCTGTGCACATCTAGAAAATAACTTCCAAAGTAGTATCACATGCAACCAAATGCTACCTTTCTGATCCATCATATTTTTTAGACTAGGTCTGTTACATCACATGCTAAATGAGCCAAAACGCTGTGAAACTGCAGGTTCTGCTTCCACTTACCTCAGTCTCCTTAACTCATATCAACCAAACCCATATTTAAAAGTCATTATTCAATCAATTTAAAATATTTATTAAATGTATTCTTTGCATCAACACTTAGACAAAACACAATGTCTAGATTGAATAATAGAGGGTGTGGTGGTTTGAATGAGAAAGGCCCCCACAGGCTCCTGGATTACTCACCAGGGAGTGGCACTATTTGAACGGATTAGGAGGTGGGGAAAGCGTGCCATTGGAGGTGGGTTTTGAGGTTTTCAAAATCCCAAGCCAGACTCAGTGGCTCTCTTTTCCTGCTGCCTGCATCTGGATGCAGAACTCTCAGTTACATGTCCAACACCATGTCTGCCTGCTTCCCTCCATGGTGATACTGGACTGAACCTCTGAAACTGTAAGCCAGTCCCAATCAAATGTTTTCTTCTGTAAGAGTTGCTGTGGTCGGGCTGGAGAGATGGCTCAGAGGTTAAGAGCACTGACTGCTCTTCCAGAGGTCCTGAGTTCAATTCCCAGCAACCACATGGTGGTTCACAGCCATCTGTAATGGGATCCAATGCCCTCTTCTGGTGGGTCTGAAGACAGCAACAGTGTACTCATATACATAAAAATAAATAAATAAATATTAAAAAAAAAAAAAAAAAGAGTTGCTGTGGTCATGGTGTCATCCCATGCCGAGGGTGTCTGTGGAGCCATGTAGCTGGGCATCAGTGCTGAGCTATAAAAGAGAATTGTGGTGGGGAAGCCTGATGCCAAGGAGCCAACAGATGTTACCATTTAAATGATGTAGGCTAGCTGTCAATATGATATAAGTGAAATTATAAAAAACCGAATACCAATAAATCCCCCAATTTTATCTAGCTTTGATTGGGTATGGGCTTTCTGGTGCACTGGATGAATTCTAAGCTTTACATAGGGTAAGTCTATAGTATCACACAGTATTCTGAAGTCATTTGACTCTCCATGAGCCAAATCCAAAGTGAGGTTTCCAGTTGCGGGGTTTTATCTCTTTGCTGGAGAAGATGACTCTCCACATAGTATCCAGATGACGGAAGCACCCTTATTAAACTCAACAATCATTTTATCTAATCACTCAAAGAAAACTTGCCCCAGTGAATTTTAGATAGACATCTAAATCTTATCTTAAGAATATGGTTTAGCCTCTTTATAATAATCTTGGACTACCACTGCTAACATCAATGACTACAGAGCCAGAGAGTGTTCTCTGAAGGACAACAAGAGAACTCTGTTAAATAGTCCCAGCTGTGTGTGTGTGTGTGTTTGTGTGCGCGCGCACGTGTGTGTGCGCGTGCGCGTGCGTGCATGTGTGCGTGTGTGTGTGTGCGCGCGCGTGTGTGCGTGCGCGCGCGTGTGTGTGTGTGTGTGTGTGTGTGTGTGTGTGTGTGCGCGTGTGTGCATGTGCATGTGTGCGTGCGTGTGCGTGTAGCCCTGTTGTGTTGATTACATTAAAATTAAAGTGAGCTTCGGCAATGCGAGTCCCTGTCCCCGCTTTTCTTTACCAGGGCTGCTTCCAGGGGTTTGGTCAAACGCAGTAGGTGAAGGGCGGGGCCTCAGCTTGTGTATCTCCAGTCCCAGGTTAATGCTCTCTCGGCACCGGGCTTTCAATGGCAACAGCTAAAATATGACAGCCACGTGTTTTAGAACAGTGAATGAAGTAAGATTAAGTTAGCTCTGAGAGCACCCTAGGGTGTTACTCCTGCGTCTTGGAATTTAGTGTTCTCCGCATGGCTACTGAGAGTGTTTGTAAAGTTACTCGAGGTTTGGAGTTAAGGGATCTGCAGCTGTGGTGACATCTTTTGGTTTCAGGCTGTACTCTGGATAGAGAGAGAGGCACTCTCATTTTCACAAGAAAGCCCTTCTGGCCCCACTTCTCATTCCAATGAATCCTATAGAAGTGTCAAAAGTTCCATGGGAGTGGTGATGTCTCTCAGAGAGCTGGTCTCATCTCAAGACACAAAAGCCTGTTCAGGCCACCTGGGACCACGGTTGTCGAGATCAAAGGTGGTCGGAAACAGGAACAAAGGCAGACAGGGCCTGGCCTCCCCTTCCTTCTCTCATCACTCTCCCACGTTTGGGTCACATTATGATTCAATCCTTTCAAAGCACTTTTCCATCCTGTGGAGCTCTAGTGAGGTCCTTAGGACAAGGGTTACTTCTCTTAAGAGAATTCTGCAATACGGTTACTTGCCCTTCAGCAAGTTTGTAGTCTGCAGCTCCAACATGGTTTCCATTCTGAAAGACATCAGAAGCATGCCATGAGGCCTGATGCAGCCCACAGACACCTTCTCCAGTGGCTTTCCTTTCCTTTCTTTCTTTTCTTTAGATTAGCTCTGGAGCAACAGTGGCAGAATGACCTGTGAGGATAACTGGTGTCTCTGGTAATTTCTATCTCCCTCCGGGGGCCCAAATATGTCACTGACCAGGGGGTTGGCTTCCCACTGGGGAGCAAGGTACCAGCAGAAACACTCTGAGGTGGGCAGCCAGTCTCTGTCCTCGCTCCCCCAGTTCCTTCGTGCCTGATTGCCGCCTCATGCCAGAAGACTTAGCGTGTCCAGACGGATCCCTGCCCGGCAGGCTTTGCCTCACAATTTGGTAACACCCTGACAAGCTCGCAGCCAGCAGAGTTCCAGCAGTGCCCCCTCGCCCCATGCCGAGGCTGTCTGTGGAGCCATGAAGCTGAGCATCAGTGCTGAGCCATAAAGGAGAACTGTGGCGGGGCAGCCTGGTGCCAAGGAGCTAGTCACCCACCTCATAAAACGGTAGTTCGTGAGGAGAGTCTGGCGGGGAGAGGGCATAGACTCTTCAATACTAGCCATTCAGTGGAAGGCAGGGGATCCAGCAGTTTTCACTTAGGCTGCCACACGCTGCAGGCACTAAAAATACACTTCAGTCCCATCTTGGGTTCCGCAGTGTCTCCATCCATCACTTAAGGAAACCAGCACACGCTTTTGTTTGTCAATCACTGTCCGGGAGAGTAGAGCAACTGCGTAACTGTTCTACAGGGGCCAGGCTTTGTCTTCTTTTTTCTTTTCTCTTGTTCCGCCGCCCCCCCCCCTACTCTTCAGAGAGAGCTGAGGTGCGAGAGACCTTATCAACAGACATTCGAGACGACATGAGGGAAGGAATGGAGGCTGTCATCCTGCAGCTAGGACAGAGGGAAGCAAAGCGCACAGAAGCCTCTGAGTTCCCATTTTAGAGACCACAGACCAGACGTGGAAGGTGAGGAGGAGGCTGGACATGGTCCATGTGTAACTTTAGGAAGCATCGGAAGCATTAGGGCACTGTGAAGAGACGTGTTTGAGGAATTCTGATGGTTTTACTCAGGACAGTCTCCTCTGCTCTGAACGTTTGGGGATTTTTGCCCCTGATGTGACACACACACACACACACACACACACACACACACACACACACACACACAATTTCTCCTAAGAAACAAATGTTCTAATATTCAGTCATATTTATGAAAAACCACGATTTTCTTTAGCTAGGGAGACACAGACAACAGAACCCCTGTTATAGGGAGAACCATTATCGATTCCTGATGTTTGGGACTGGATTCAAGCACACCTGCTACTGTGGCGTGCCATTCCTTAATCTCCCAGTTGGATCTCAGTTTCCGCTGGCTTAACACAGGAATGAGATGCTTGTAGGGGAATCAAAAACCAGACACTATATACTATACAAAATGCCCACCTTAGTGCCATGGCTTACTACTAAGCACTCAGCACATATCAGCTGTGTTTGTCACTATGTAGTTCTTCCTAACAGCACAACTCACAGAGCCACAATTAATATCCTACCATCTTTCATTCTGAAGACCACAGTCCTGTAGTTGAGGTTTTAAGCAATACCAGCTCAAAACAATTGACACATTTTGATAACATTTATGAGCCCCTGCCAGTTAAAACTAGTTAGATTAATATTTGAACTCATTCCCCTCATTGATCTCAGAGCCTTCCCAAACCCCCTTATACCCTGACTCTCAAGGAACCTGCCCACTAGTTATAGGGGCCAGAAGATCTCAACGCAGACAAGCATTTGATGTAAGCACCCACTTGATAGGGCAGACGATGAGCCCACGGCGGGAGAGAGATGAAGAAATAAGCCTGCCACCCTTTACTCTTGAACCTGGATGTTGTAGACTCCATCTCCTATTAATGAGAGATATTTAAAATAGACAGGGCTTATATTACAATAACTGCATTCCTTAGACTCAGGACATGTGACCTCAAAGCACAGAGCACTTGGTAAATAGGGAAAACGAAGAAATGATCTTATCTGTGCCGGTTTGGCTTCTCCTTGACTTGCCACGGGGCAGGGGCTGGCCTAGGCAGTTTGCTCACACTCCTTGGACCCCGCCCCCAGGTTTAAATCTGGCCTTCACAGGTTCCGCCCCACAAGGCATCGTGGAGAGATCCACGGAGGGTGAGTCTGGCAGCCCCACAAGTGGAACTGGTCCCTCAGATGGTTTGGTTTGAAAGACATTTGTTTTCATTCCACGGCTTTCTTCTGCCTCCTTCTTCCCTTACTGGGATCTAAAACCCGAGGGCTCCTTCGAGACCGGAGGCTACAGAGCTCCTCGAGGCACACAACAGCAGAGGCAGAACTGTGGAGCCAGGGTGCACTGCATTTGTAAGCTCCCATCTCCATGTGGTCCCAATTTAGGATCCCAGGCAAAGCTGTTTATTTTAGGAAAGCTTTTTAGTTCACTTTTAAGGTATTTAGCTTAGACACTGCTTGCTTTTCAAAAGAAGAAAATGTCTACTTTTTGTTTTTCAACAGAGTGTGTTTGTTTTGGCTATTTACTCAATTGCCAAAGTTCAAATTTTATTCTATGAATTTAATTTTCATGAAGCCACCATGAGCCTTGCATACAATACACATAGAATAAAAAGGAATAATTGGGACATGAGACAATTTCTAGGAGACTTATGACCCTGGGAGGTTTGAGAAAAGCCATTATGAGTAAGTAATGTGCAGAAGTGCTTCTACCTTCTTCGTAGAACTTCTATTTGTGGTCTGAAATAAAGGATCAACTCAGTGAGTTATACAGAGGCCAAGCACACTTTTAAACTGAGATAAAAAGGCCCACTTTTGATGCTTTAAAAACTTTAGTTCTGATTCCGTGTGAAACTATACAGCCCACCAGACTGGAACCATGTTAATGTATCAGTAGTACTTGAAAATGAAGTGACACACCTACTGTGGAGGTGGCTGGGGTTAGGTGAGGATACAGGAGATGCTAGGAAAGATGCTGTGCTAACATCCGTGCTCCAGCATCTGGTTCTACCCCTGCTGCACCTTGTGGTCTGAAGCTGCTCTTACCTCCCCCCCACCCCCACCCCCACATCCTTTGTCCAAAGCTGGTTTGTCCTCCAGGCATGTGTCATTCCACAATAATGAGCAGAGATTCGACTGTAACCCATTGTGTAATATAGCTATATCTTAAAACTTCTAAGATGACTTGATGTCAAGGCTCTGATGTACTGACAGGAACTCCAGGCCCCCTGGTTTACCAGCTAACGAGTCAAGTGGAGTTGTGTCATGGTTTGGGGGTATGGAAAGTGTACAAAGCCAATCTGAGCCTGGTAGACAGACAAAAAAGCAAGGTAAGCAGATGTCAGAAACCAAACTAGGCCCCGGGGGAAACAGGTCGGAGAGTCCTGGTCAGAGAAGCTCAAACTCTGAGAAGAAGGTTAAGACTTCAACCAATAAAGGAGAGCCACAGAAGCCACAGGGAAGGGGAGTACTGAGGGTGGGTACACAGGACTCCAGGAGAGTGGGCGTGACCTCTGTCCCAGACCCTCTACCCGGAGTCAGCATTCCAGCTATCCTGGACCACTCAAGGGAAACACAGAGTACATACACAGAGTGGCCCTGAGAGGTGACAGGGCCTAGCTCTGTTATACCTGACCACAGTCCCAACTGCCAGCTACCCTGCAGGTATAAAGCCCCTCACTAGCATAGACTAGGGGTACACACAGCATGGAAAACACTCATTCCAAATGCCAGTGTCCATCCCTGGCCCTCAACCCTTGTCTTCAGTGTAAGACAAGGGCCTCAGTTCGGGGCAGAGAAAAGTCTAACTTGACCTTACTACATCGTAACCACATAAATTAGCCATCTCGTCTTTCCTCTATCCACCCAAAACTGCTGTAGATAAGTAAGTATCCTTTGTAAATTGCTAACACAAACATTGATTTTGGACAAACAGAACATTCTTTTCTGTTTCTGACTTTTACCAGAAATCACTATTTAAAAAAAAAAAAAATCTGTCCTGAGGAGGGGAGTAGGGAGAACACATGATGTGTGTGCTGGGGGGAGGTGCTTAAAATAAATCCTCTAACCAAGCTTTGGCCATGTCCCTCTAGCTCGTGGCTTTCCCATCTCCACAAACGTTCCCAGCTTCTTCCTTTGGTACCCACATCATCTCTGTCTGACAAATGTCATTAGGTATAAAACAACAACAATAACAACAGCAACCCAAACAAAATGACCGGATTTTGTCATTTGTCAATTATATGTCATACATTACAGATGGCGCTGGGACACAAAGGCATGTGATAGGAAACACATTTGAAAGGTATCACAGAGGTGGGGGGGGGGGTATGGAGGCCAGGAGAGGGATGATGGCAGTCAGGAGACGACCAGCAAGGAGAGTTCCCCTTAGAGACAAGGGAAACATCACTTTTCTGATCCTTTCGATTTCTCTTTTACCCCCCCCCCGCATGATAATAATGGGGATTCAAGTTCATAAATAACAGAGGACTTAGGAACTTCCAAACCTCGCCATCCTAACCAAAACTTCACCGAGGTTACTAAGGGGCGCCAACCGCAGTCTGGGTAAGTTTCCGTCTCTACGTATTTTGGAATAGTATACTGAAACACCACCTGATAGCAATGTAATGTAAACCCTATATATAATTGAAAATTGCCTGAGAGCTTCACTTCAGAAAGCAAAAAGGAGCAGGTGAAACTAAATTTCAATAAATTCATTTTATTCTAGCTCACTCTATCCAAATTGCTGTTGTTTTAACATACTGTTAATATAAAAAAAAAAAAAAAAAAAAAAAGGAAAAGACCTATCGTTGGAATGTTTTACACTCTTTTTCCACACTAGCTTCAGTATGCTCTGTGTATTTTGTGCTTAGGAAATCTGGCAATTTAAGTGACCCATCTGGCACCTGCCTAGGAGCCACGTGGGGCTGGTGACCCACGAATGGAGTAGGCAGGCATGCAGGGAACACTGCTGTGGGCTCTGGAAGGCGCAGCCTCTGTAGTCTGACTGCTTGAGTTTGAGTCTTGGCTCCATCAAACTAGCTGTATGACCTCATGTGTAAAGAGAAGACACTAAAAACACCAATATTTTCGGGATGGCATCAGGATAAAATAAAATATTCTTCTTAAGGCCTTTTGCATGAATTCTGGCCAATACTAAATGTCTAATAAAGGGCAGCTGTGGTCATCATTTAATAACGTGTAGGACATGTACAACTTACAACCTTATGTGACAAATGCTCTCAACCCTTTGAATACTAGTGTCCTTCTCTATAAACAGGTGATATTAATGACATACGTATTACATGTCCCTTTTATTTCCCTCAGACTCAAGTATGGATGAAGAAACAACTATAGACAGGATGAGTGGACAGGGAAGTAAATAAGTGTGCCTGAGCAATGGCAAACTGCAGTGTGACAGAGTATCTGTGCAGGAGACATGTATCCAGAATATTCCACTCTATCTCTGCGAGCATTCTTACCATCTGCCTACTGGAAAATACCTAACAGCAAGCAGAGTTGCTTTTCTATAGGCTGATGCACAGGGTGTTTGCATCATATGGAGTATGGTTGAGGTTTTAGGGTTATTTAATATTACTGTGAGTATTGACATATGAGTGTGTGTATGTATAATGTCTCTGTGGACTCTGTTTCCTCCTTCCAAACTCATGTAGGTCCTGAGGATCAAACTCAGGTCTCCTGGCTTGCACAGCAATATGCTTTACCTGCTGAGCCACTTCATGGGCCCTTAGTATTTAGGTTTTTTTTTTTTTTTTTTTTTAAGGAATAGTCTTGCCACATTCCCCAAGACCAACTAATTATTATAAGATTCAAAATCCGTATTGGGAGTGGCTTTTTCTGCTTTTCTATTGAGAGGTTTCCTTACTGCTCATACAGGATGGATCTGTTACGTTTTAGAATTACCCAGGAGGGCTGGTGAGATGGCTCAGTGGGTAAGAGCACCCAACTGCTCTTCTGAAGGTCCAGAGTTCAAATCCCAGCAACCACATGGTGGCTCATAACCATCCGTAACAAGATCTGACGCCCTCTTCTGGAGTGTCTGAAGACAGCTATCATGTACTTACATATAATAAATAAATAAATCTTAAAAAAAAAAAAAAAAAGAATTACCCAGGAGGTACTCCTGAAGATGACTACGACCTGTATTTCTAAACAGGGAGTGGTACCCAAGTGATGGGATTGGTCACGACATCAGAAATGGAAATGCACACCTCAGACCACAGGCTCTGGGGCCCTCTGGGTTGCCCTTCATGGAGGTGTTGTGAATCCTCTGTAGTTTCCAAGCTCCCCTTTCACCCCCATGCTCATTTCTGAGGAACACTAAATCTGGCATCCAAGCTGATGCATCTGCAATGGCCAGACACATGTCCCTTGTCAGGTCTCCCTGCCATCCAAGGGCATTCTGGGGAAAGGACACCAGCACTGCAGCGGTTACCTAATGGGACTCCACTCCACAGTTCTGACTGTCCTCTTCTTCATAGAAACTCAGCAGAGCCAGACCCAACAACGGAAATGAATGAGGCAAATCACCGAGTTCTCCTGAGCCTGGAATTATCCCTACTTCCAAGTCGTACCATTTGGGAAGCGGCAGACAGCAGGGTAGAAACAAAGGGGAAAAGTCTAATGCTGATGTCATCACCTAACAGAGTGGATGAATGTGTTGTTTTCCAGGATGATGTTGGGACAGATTACTGGGGTGTGCATTTGTCCTATTATTTCAGGGACATCAGGCACATTCTGGGGAAAGGCCACCCTGGTCATACATCTTCCTTCTGTTCACTTCAGGACAGTGATGTGGATTTAAGGGACTTGACCCACGTGACACAGAACTTCAAAAGATCGTGTAAATCTTGAGGATATTCAACTAATTATTGAATGTGAAACAGCTTTATTCATGCTGATCTAACTCCCCTTTGGACAAAGCATTCAGAAGAAGAATGGTAGCTGGGAAGAAATCTGGCCTCTCCCCGGGCTTCAGTACCACACATCCTGAGTGAGGCAGCCCTCTGCAGACCTCGCTGCTGTCTTTGGTATCCCTCACATGGGACACATGTTCAGTCCCTGTCTATTTCTAGGACTGTCTTTATTTCGTGAGAGTAGAGGGTTATGAAATACTTCCCAGTATACCAGGTGTCATTTCTATAAACAGGTCTATCCTATTTTACAAAGTCCTAACAGTAGACTGACAGGGAGGTTGAATACAGTCCCTTACTGCATGCACTGCGTCAAAGGCCTTGCAGCCATTACCACTATTTTCCAATTGCGTGTGTATGGGTGTTTTGAATTCATGCAGCCTGTGTATCATGTGTATGTCTGATGCCTGTGGAGTTCAGAAAAGGGAACTGGATTCCCTGGGACTGTAATTAGAGACAGTTTTAAGGTGCCATGTGGGTGCTCGGAATCCAACCTTGGTCCTCTGGAAAAGCAGTGTTCTTAACCACGGAGCCATCTGTTCCAGCCCTTTTGAAATACGAGTTTGTATTGCTTTTCTTAACACGGGTTTCCAAGTTACACAAGATTCAGGCCCCGCTGAACTTGACGCTGCTCTCTGTTGCTCCTACAGTCATCCATGATTTCTTCAGATGCCATTATTTCAACTCAGACCCATTCAGCACAAATATTTACAGATCCACTAGGTTCGTAGCCATGGAGAAATAAGAACTCAATTCTGAAAAGTTAAAGTGATTGGATCTGATTCTTTTGATTCCAAGGAAGGGAGTGGGGAAAGGGTGGGCAAAGGAAGAAAAGAGGAAGCAGAGAGCTGTGCCTCACAGATCCACAGTTGACCTTCTATCAACAGCTGTCATAGGCCCTCCTTCAGCAAAGAACGTCACCTCTTCAGACTCAATTTTCTATGAAACGTGGCGGGTGGATAGGAAGTTCCCAGATGTCCCACCCTGTCCCTTGATTCTGTTGTATGCACCAGTTTGCTTTAGTGTGTCACTTCTCACTGGAGACTCATAACAGCCCCAGGCACCAGCCAGTGGAATTTTCTGGCGAGCTTCGGGCATCAGATTAAGTATTCTTCCTGCTAGGCCGGGCCGAGATTCTTGCCAGCTGAACAGTAAGTAAGGCTGATGTCATTAGTTTTGATGGCCTTCAGATATGTCCTGTTGTCAGGTTAAGTCAAGGATGACCATTTGATAGTAAGCAGCATTACAGCCTGCTCGGGGACAGGGGACTGAAGCTGGAGTTGGCACAGCGGCTCACAGGGAAAGGGTTTGTTTCTCTCATGCCTCCATTTAAAACCTGGCTGGTTTTTTTCCCCTCCAGATTGACCTCCCCACTGCTGCCAGCTCGGTTGTCAGTGGGGTCAGAGTTACTAATAAACTCAGTGCACCAAACCCAAGCTCCTGGAAGGCCTGGAGCCCAGAAATCTTCCATCCTAGCATTCCCAGCTAAACAGTGAAGAACCATCATATAAAAAGGTCACTGTTTCTGGCAGACCGGAAAGTGCTCCTGTCTCCTGCCAGGAAGTCAGGTGGGGCAGCACTGTCAGCCTAAAGCAACGGAATCCACATCACACCGAACACCTACAGGAGGTTGCAGGTATGTAAAGTCACTGTGAAAGTATACTCAGGGGAAAGAACTGAGACTAGTCAGTGCTCTCAGGGTACTGGGAAAGGGGAGAGGAGGTGGGAGAGAGGGCAGGGATGACAGAGGACAGAAAGTTCCTTTCTGAGATGACAAAAATATTCTAAAATGGATTGCTGTGACACAAATACACTGAAAACCATGAAACTGTACAGCTTATTAAGCAACTGTGTAAGACATAGCTGTCACATATTTTAAACAAAAACAAGAATGGCCCTGACCAATTTTGTCCCAGAGCACATACAAATGCATCGGGCCCACTCATGATCACTGTCAGGTTAACTACAAACCCCACCAGTGGTGTTCTATGCAGGCAAAGAGCTCTCAAGGATCTTCACCACTTAGCCCAGCTCAGGACCGAGGGACAACAAATAGCCTCCTACTTGCCAGAGCAATGATTCTATTCTGGGCCAATGGCGCCACCTGGTGGCCATCACACAATTAATTCCCTGTCTTCTCCCGGATTTTTACCTCAGTATTTCTCTACTTGTACTAAAAATCTTAGAAAAACTTTCGCTGCAAGTCTGATTGTGAAAACTCAAGGTTCACAAGGTATGCAGTATGAAAGGGTCAGTCAGGTGCAATTATAGCTGGCGAAGAAGGAATGCATTTTGTTAACAAACACTTCAAAGAATAAGAAAAACACAGGGAAGGAAAGACATGCAGGTTTGTAGATCATGAAATAATTACTAATTAAAACATTAAGATACAAGTTTTACCTTTCAAGGGGTTTTTAAAGGGCAGTTGTCATAGAAAACAAATGTAAAAGCTGCCCATGAGGAGAGGAGAGGAGAGGGAGAGAGGGAAGGAGGAGATGGACGGAGAGAGAAACACAATAACCATTGGTTAAACAGTTGAGAGCAACTAGACAGTAGTTAGGATAGAGAACCTAAAAATATATAAAGAGTTTGGTCAAATTATTCTTTCCCCTGAAATACACACCCTAGGAAACTTATCAAGAGTCTACATGAAGGGTCATGTGCATATATAGTCAGTAAGGAAATATTTATGAAAATAATAAATTGGAAAAACTCTAAGTGCCCACACTTGGAGAATGTTTGCACTGTGTATATTCGTATAATAGGATGTAATGCAGATATTAAGAATAATGACATTAACTTGTTAGGATATAGAATATTTTGTTGGAATATTACCTATGAAATACAGACAAACACTATGAAGGTGGGAGAGATGGCTCAGTGGTCAGGAACATTTACTATTCTTACAGAGGACCTGAGTTCGGTTCCCAGCACCCACAACAGGAGGCTCACAACCTCCTGTGATGATCACTGCAAGGGATCTGACCCTGTCTCCTGGCCTCTGCACTCACGTGCACACGGCCCCCAGCAACCTCCCCACAGATAACTGCAAAACCTTGATTTGAAGTGTTATTTTCAAGGCTACCCATTAAGAAATTACCAAAGTAAAAGGGCCCTGTGCACACGCGCGCGCGCACACACACACACACATACACACACACACACATACACACACACACACATACACACACACGATAAACACAAATAAACTAAATAGATGCCAAAAGCGGAAACTTCTAAGTGGTAAGACTATAAATAATCTTTAATATTTTGTACTAATAATTCACAATGCTTTTATTACTTCTATGATAAGAAAGGTTAAACATAGAGTCCTTAAAGTTACTTTCCAAATGTTGTTTTAAATATGCAGGGGTAAGAAAGAGACAGATAGGAGAAGGAAGAGATAAAAAGGAAGGAGAGATTATATGTACATACACACACACAAACACACATATATAATGTATATACATGCACATACATCACATCATATGCATATGCATACACATAGATATACACACGCACATATACATTGCAGAGAAGTAAATTTCAACAGAAGATTTTAACCTGCTAGGAACATTTAAAATCTGAAGATATTTTGAGTTGTCCCACTGGGGAAAGTCTACTGCCCTCTAGTGGGCAGCGGCTAGGGATGCAGACGGTCAATGGGAAATGCTGCAGCCTAGACATCAACAGTGATGGGGATGCAAATTCTGCTCTAGCTTCAAATACAAGTGAGCCAAATCTAGATTCTATGTCCTAGACCTGTCTTTGCACACTGCTCAACCACTTCCACTGTACAACAGAACCATCCACATAGGATTTATGAGGACAAAAATTGTAATATATAACATACTGGCCCACTGTAGACACAAAATGGGGATTATTTCCCTTCTACTAGAACATTTCCCTTTGAATAAGTATTTTACATATCTCTTTTTACCCTTCACACGGAGACTCTATCTATGTCAAGAATTTAAGAAACATAAACCTTTAGTTTTATGTGTATATGTTTTGTCCACATATATGTATGCACACAATGTGTGTGTGCGTCTGTTACCCTTGGAGGCCAGAAGAAGGCATCAGGTCTGGGGACATACATGATGCTGGGTCACCACATGGGTGCTATGAACTGAACTGTGGTCCTCTGAAAGAGCAGCAAGTGCTCTTAACCACTGAGCCATCTCTCCAGCACCCCTCAAACACGTTTCTCGGGTTAGGTAAGTGCTATCATTTTTCCTCCAGATTTTAGAGCTTTAACACTGGGTTGAAAGGATGAAAAAGAATTCACCATTCTACCCTATTGTTAAGCAAGAACTCACAGGGGCATATGTTCTGAGTCCAGGGGGCAATGCAAGCAAAAGACTGGCCGCCTGCCCTACAAGGTATGCCTCATGGTTAGAGTGCTGCAGAGTGTCTGAGAGGCATGAGGGCACCAGAGGACATGGAACGTTAGTGTCAGCATGCATGGTCCATTATCCACAAAAGCTGCACATACATCTTCTGGGACTCATTTAGCCCTTTGGGTTGTTTGTATTTTTACCTTTGCAGAATGAGCTCTGCAGATTGGCTTCTAGACACGCAACATACTCTATTGAAAGCAGAGCTCAAAATCCAAGTGCTCCCCCATTCTTGCTGCCGCCGCTGCCGCTGCTGCCCAGAGCAGAACATAATCTTCCAGTTGCCTCTCAACCCTTCACACTTTTATTGTCCTCCCTGAGGATTAGGGAGGTGATCTGACCAACCTCAACAGCACAGACATCCTGAGGCAGGGGCATGAGAAGGCTTTAGTAGGGCAGGTAGGCTTCGGGGGAATGTGACTGGGTACCACTGACAATTTACTGTAGCCAGCCTTCTGATCCAGCAGGCTGGGAGTAAGTTGGCCACTCCCTGCCTGCAGGCACATCTTGCTAGTCCATGGCCCAGACCCCAAGGCACCAAAACTTGGCCTGTAAAAAAAAGCCAGAGGCACTTACCGGGCTCCAGTGTGCTGTATACAGACCTAGTTAAGTGAGAGCCAATGCTAACATGAAAAGAAAAGGCCTCTCAGTATTAGTACAATGTATCATTTTCCTGTCAGAATAGCTGCTCTCTCTTTTCTTTCTTTGTAAACATGTTGAGACAATAGCACCTGCATCTTTGCCATGTTTTTACACACTTCAGTGACCAAGAACTATGCAGTGTCTGGACAGACTCAACAAATGGTTCCTCCCACCATCTGCTGAAGGCCTGGAAACACGGGAAGAAGGGAAGAGACGGGCCGCTTGGCTTCAGGAGACAGGCACCCTCCTCCGTGGTTTAGAGGCTCCTCCTCCTCCATGGTTTAGAGCAAAGGAACCCTTCCCAGCGTGCCCATCCGGTCCCACTGCTCATGGGGGAAAAAATGTTAGTCATTCACATTTATCCAAACTCCTCGGGGAGGCCTGCTGAGCTGTCCCACTAGGAGGGTGGCATTAGGGAAGTCCCTTGGGACTTCTGGGACAGCCCTGGCTGTCCCCTCTGCCTCAGGCAAAGAAAAATTAGGACAGTTTCCTGTGGAGGATGATTGCCAGTTCCCGAGTCCCCTCAGCAGTCTTATTAGCCCCTACTAAGTGTCACTGTGCCTTGGGTCACTGTGCCTTGGTCAGGTCTCTTTCCCGTGGGTTGAGTGCCCCTCCCCCACCTCCGCACTGAGACTATTCTAAAATGCCGTAATGGGTCTGTGTTCACCTCTCTGAGAGTTTATAACCAAATGTGTCCCAGTGAACAGCTGCCTGAGAGAGAGAGAGGGAGGCTCACTTTATGGAATATTTGACTTATGCTGAGTAACACTCAGAAATACCAAGCTGAAGAGACACCAGCCTCTACCTGCTCATGAGCTCTGTGCGTGGGATCTGACCAGTGCAGACAGAAATGTATGAACTGTTCCCCCAGCTAGCCCCACTGACCACGACTGCTGCAGCCACCAAGGTGGTGACCAGATGCGTGGAAGCTTTAAGGGACAAGTACAATGCGGGCAATGAGGGAGGCTGAGTTTTCCTGTGTGAGCTTAGGAGCTGGGCGGTATAGACCACCCGCCGCATGTGGCCATTGTTCTGACATAGACAAACCTGCTGACAGTCTCAAATGGCCTTTCCTGCCACCCCCCACCCCACCCTGTAACCATTTTGTATTTGACACAATGGCTAAAAAGTTTATTTTTCTTTTCTTCTGCTACTCAAACCCAAGTCTCCATGATATACATCCTCACAGAAGCGCTGCTCAAGGATGATGATGAGGATGATGATAATGATGATGATGATGATGATCATGATCACGATTGATGATTCCAGTGGCAACGTCCCTGGTTCAATGCCTTGGCCCTGAAAGAACCATTTCTGTAATAATCTATATATAGGACTCTCAGCTTCGGACATGCAGTAAGCGTCTCGCGTCTCTTCCCTTTCAGGCTCCTTAAACTAGGGGTGCAGGTCAGGGTAGGAGATGTTGGATGGGCCTGTTCCTCCTTTTTGCCGTTCCTCAGTTAGCCAGCCCACTTCACTGGAGTGAGGTGCTGAGCAAAAACACAGTCCATAGCTCCATCTCTTCCTTGTGTGTTAGCTTTCTTATTCCCGTGAGTGGCTCTTGAATAAAGACCAATGGGAGCCTCAGCTAGCCCAGACAAGCTCAGCAGTCAAAACCTGCCACCACCCTCGTATTCTACATCACTGTTATATTCCTCCGGTCGGAGCTGATCCTTCACAAAGAGATTAAGATAATGCTCAGATTTGTAGTTGGTTTACAAAATTCTAAAAGAGCAGTACATACTGGTTTTGAAAACCTATGAAGGCCAGAGTTCCTGGAACAACCTAAGAACATAAATACTTATTGAATGGATACAAGTGGAAATGCATTAGTGGGCACTCTGATGGGATGCTGGTTGGTGTAAATGGCCAGAGAGGTCAGCAAGTAGACAGTCTGCTTCCAGTCCACCGCAGGCTAGATTTCTAGTTCATCAGCACACCGGTCTTTCAGCAGCATCATCTGTGTTGATGTTCATCTGTGACATGTTCCACTTTTGGAACTCTTGCTGAAATGGTCATAAAGTCACAAAAGCAAGAAACGGGAAGGGCAAGTCTGAGAAGGGAAGTTGCAGCTCGCTCATCTTCACAAAGCACTCTTCCTCCCTGCAGCCCCGTGATCCTAACTCCTACGTCACTGCCCGCGGGGTACACACGAGACCAGGGAAACCGATTCCTCCTGGGATTCATAAGCAATGGTCGGGAGTGCTGTGTCTCAGGCCCGAGCGCAGCACAACACGGGGAACGGGGAGATAGGATCCCCTAAACCTTGAGCTGTTTATAACTGGAAGTGACGATGGGAGCACAGAGGAAGTTGAGAGCATGGCGGCGCTTTGAGAGATGGAGATGGAGCACGATGGCGAAGCATTGGCCTAGCAAGGGCAAGGACCTGGGCTGGATTCCAAGCAGCACTAAACAAGCAAGCGAACAAATACATTTCATGTCTCTAGAACACTTTTACCTTTTTCAAAGTACCTTGATCCCCCTTAATTTGGCTGTCATACACTGTGAGAGGAATAGGACAGCTCATCGCCATTTTTAGACTGAGAAAGTAAACTGTCTGGTAGACGCCACTGTCTTGTGTCTCCTCTGAGAATGAACTAGAGTAGCCTATCTCAATGCACACCCTGCTAGCTGTATATATTCCATCCTCCTCTCACCCCCCAAACCCAAACCCCACACGCCTCTCCCTCGGCTAAAACTCGCATGGCACCCCAGTGCACAGTGGCCACTGTACACACTCAGATTTAATGGCCGTGCCTAACTGTGGTCTGCTAAACCCAGCCTGCTTCACTAACTCTTTATGGACTGTGGTGACCAAGATGCTTGCACCAATTTGTTCCAAGAGGGAAACTTGTCAGAACATTCGCTTCCTGTAGCCTCAGGTCCCTGAAATACCAGCCACCCAAACCACCTGTGGTTTACCATAATGCCTAGACTCATAATCGTTTCTCAACTAAATAGCCCAGGATTATGCAAGTCTGAAGGGATAGATGTCCTCAAACCTAACATAGCTGGCTTGCCAACAAACTTAAAAACCCCAAGCCTCTGCGGGAAAGGATAAGCCGTCTCAATCGTTAGGACGATTATATCAAATAAGACAGGTTACAGGAAAGCAGTTCTGCGAACCATGAATGTTACATAAAACCGCGTTTCTGCTCTTCCGTTTCCTTCATGTACATAATCCACTTTGTCAATGTTCTGTGGAAAACCCTTCTTTGCAGCGTCCCAGGTGACTCATGGTGCTTCTTGTTGCCTGGGTCCTTTTCCAGATGGTATGAATCAGGTGACATGAGACAAGAGTTCTAGTTTAAACGCCACGGGCTTTGCACAGATATGGACTTTGCACAGACAATGCCTGACAGGAAAACCCCCAGGAGCCAAGGTTCTCCAGGAACCAAGAAGCCTCCTGGGTTAAGCCCACACTACAGGAAAGGGCAAGGAGTCTTAGCTGCCAGCCTTGAAGCCGTGACTTACAAGTAAACGGGAAGGGAGGAATGCTATGCTTAGTTTATTTATTTATTTTTTCCTGCTGTACTGGCTGCTTTTGCGTGTCAACTTGACCCAGGCTGGAGTTATCACAGAGAAAGGAGCTTTAGTTGGGGAAATGCCTCCATGAGATCCAGCTGTGGGGCATTTTCTCAATTAGTGATCAAGCAGGGAGGGCCCCTTGTGGGTGGGACCATCTCTGGGCTGGTAGTATTTGGTTCTATAAGAAAGCAAGCTGAGCAAGCCAGGGGAAGCAAGTCAGTAAGGAACATCCCTCCATGGCCTCTGCATCAGCTCCTACTTCCTAACCTGCTTGAGTTCCAGTCCTGACTTCCTTGGTGATGAACAGCAATGTGGAAGTGTACACCAAATAAACCCTTTCCTCCCCACTTGCTTCTTGGTCATGACGTTCGTGCAGGAATAGAAACCCTGCCTAAGACACCTGCCAAACTCTCATGTGAACAATATGGAAAGTGAGATGGGAGGAAAAGGGTTAGAAAAAAAATTGATATAAGTTTTTTTAAACCTCATCAGAATTTAGAGGCAGCAAAGTACATTGTCCCCATGTGTTCCATTCGGGTTATGGTCACAGGCATGGGCCGAGTGCATGGTTTAAATGCTGCTTCTCCATGAAGGCTGCACACGGCTGGGACTTGATATTCAGCAGATGAAGTTAGGATACAGAACTCATAAGAAGCTCCAGTTCAGGCCCTGTACCCACAGAAGGACACTTGCTGTACTGAGCACTCAGTGTTTATGTCCCCTTAACAAGTCTGAATCCCAGTGTGGAGAGGTGCAAGTGTCCTCCACGACTTCTCCTGCCCCTCGGCCATGTGAAGAGTCAGCTACCAGTGAAGCATAAGCAGGCTCCCATCAGACACCTCAGCCAGGGCCAGATCTAGACGGTCAAGAGCTTCGAGCAGTAGCCGGAGTCACCTGGGCTCGAAGACAAGCTGGGCTCCAAATAACTATCTTCTCCAAGTTAGCAGCTGCTAGGCATTAAATTTCACCTTGCTAATTTTGCTGCTTTTCTGTGCCCCTCTTGACATCTGTGCTGGCTGGTTTTCTGTCACCTAGAGAGGGGCTGGAGTTATCTGACAGGAGGGAGACTCAATTGAGCAAAAGATTAGGGTCATTAAGATTAGGCTGTAGAACACTGGTGATTGATGAGGAGGGTCCAGCCCATTGTGGGTGGTGTCATCCCTGGACTGGTGCTCCTGGGCTCTCTAAGAAAGCAGGCTGAGTGAGCCATGAGGAGCAAGCCAGTGAGCTTCACCCCTCCATGGCCTCTGCATCAGCTCCTGCCTCCAGGTAGGTAAATGCCCTGTTTGAATTTCTGACTTCCTTCAGGGATGGACTACAATGTAGATGTATAAGCTAAATAAACCCGTTCTTCCCCAAGTTGCTTTTGGTCAGGTTTCATCACAGCAGTAGTCATCCTAGCTAAGACAATACCGTAAGAAAATCTTATTTATTTGGGGGATGAACCACTACTTTACATTGCTCAACAGTCATGGGCAGTGACAGTTTCTGCTTATTCTTTAAAGCGCCATAACCCTGTTCACAGCTCCTGAGTCTACAACTTAGAACTTGTGATTCTGAGACAAGGCTGAATTATGGACCCGGAACTCAGTCTAAAGTCGGCCACCCTCAAATTTATGATCCTCCTGCCTCCACCCAGTTTTCCAGTGCTTGGATCGCCTAGCCTTCCTTCAACGCAGACATCTCTCTTGTGTTATGCACACCCAAAGTACCACCTTCATGCCTTCCCAGACACCCCGGAGTGCCTTAAAGACAATCAATCGTTTCCATCTTCCCTATCCTACATGCATTTAAAACTTTTTAAGATTTTTATCCAGGCAGCTAATCCACACAGGATATTTAAAATCATTTTCCAAGGTCTTTTTGTGTGGGTGATTTCAAGGCAGCTTCAGAGGGCTGCCTTGAAAACTAGAAACAGACTTTAGAAAAGTTATCAGGGCCAAGAGACAGCTCTTTCCTCCTCCTCCTCCTCCTCCTCCTCCTCCTCCTCCTCCTCGCAGAAAGAGACTCTCCAGAAACAAAGTGAGACTCCTCTTCTGCTCTTTCATGTTTACTCCCCCAGTTCTGTCAGCCTTTGATTGGGAGGCAGTTATTGCCACCTTGTGGCAAGGTAGAGGTACTGCAGCTCCTTTATTCGAATTTGGCCAAACGTAGGCTCCTTAAAATCTACTTGTCTTTTCAATAATGCCACCTCACAGAGGACTTTTAAACGTTTCAGCTCTCTTAATTTTGAAAAGAATTAAATTGAGGTTCCAAATGTGTGATGAAAATATTTTGATATATATAAAAATATAATTTACAATCATCAAATGCTAATATTTATAACATCTGCTTTAGTGGTTTGAGACTTAGTGTTTTCACAGTGCTAAGTATTAAGCAGCTAAAAGTGTTGAAGAAACAGCTGATACTTTAGGAGAACAGTTTGCTGCTGTTTTGTTTTGTTTTGTTTTAATTTTTAACCAAGGCTGTTAATATTCAAGGGCTAGACTATCTGTCCTGGTTTGATGAACCCTAATCCAGTAAGAGTGTCATTCAACACTCTCCAAAGCCCTCACCCTTGGTAAACAGCTCTCCGAGTCTGCCCCCGGGAGAGCCGCTAACTCACCCTGCTTTCACCCGCTTCTAAGGAACAACAGTAGCATTTACCATGTCACGAGATCTGCTCCAGCAGCTGGGGGAGGATAGGTAGTGCTGAAATATAAGGTGCAGGGGCTGACCAATGCCGGCGAGGAGCAGTTAGAAAGATGATCAGAAACCCAGGAGGTGGGGGCAGGAGTGTGAGAAGTTCAAGGTCATCCTTGGCTACAGACAGTGCCTGAGGCCAGCTCAAGCTGTACGAGAATCCTGTCCCAAACAACACATCAAAACTGACAAAGTAAAGCCCTCGTGCTGCTGCTAATGCATACAGAGGCAGGGTCATGCGGTCTTCTTTTTTTTTGGTTTTTCAAGACAGGGTTTCTCTGTGTAGCCCTGGCTGTCCTGGAACTCACTCTGTAGACCAAGCTGGCCTCGGACTCAGAAATCCGCCTGCCTCTGCCTCCCGAGTGCTGGGACTAAAGGCATGCGCCACCACACCCGGCCTTGTGCGGTCTTCTTATTGACCGTTCACATGACTCTATGTGAAAGAAGCCTTATTTCATCCAAAAGAAAATCACCTCTCGAGGTCTCCAAGATCACATGTATCAAGTAAGCCGCGTGTACATGGCCCAGACTCGGTTCCCTTGCCCTGCTCCCTTGCCATCGACCTCATGAGGTTGCCTTCACAGAAGGCCACTCACTTCCTAGCAGTCTTTGTCCTTTCGTCTTGGCTTTGGCTGACAACTTTATACATTTGGAAGATGCTACCACTCAGCTGTTTTTAAGGTACCCACAGAGGCATGCCTAAGGTAAATAGAAACAAAGAAATAACTTACTAAAAGATGGCAGCACCAGAAAGTGATGGAGTGGGCCTTTAAATCCAGGGAGCTTTGGTAACATAACTCATAACAACCCCATTCAATACGTGTTGAAATTTTCACAGGAATACATGTTCTGTGTATGTTCTTTATAAAAATTAGGCGGGGGTGTCGGGGATACCTTTAACTGATTCTTTCTGATGCTGGTAAGAGAATGGAAGGAGCTATTCCACATGGTATGAGTGAGTCTCTGAGCATACAGTACAGGCAGATGGGCGAGTGAAACAACAATCTATTCACATAAATAAGAGCCAGGCCATCCATCTAAAACCCAGGATGGACTGGGAAAAGCTCAGGGTTTGTACTTCCTTTCTATCCATTGAACTACTTTCTGTCTTTGAACTACTTTCTGTCCATTTCCACCTCAGCTATAAGAGGCAGAATTCTAAACTGGCTCCAAGATTCTTACCTGCTGAACATACAAGAGTCTCCCCCCTTGCATGTGGTGGAGACTGGAGATAACTGGCTATCATCTTAGATGACAAAGGTGGCTCGATAATCACTTCCAGGACTCTATTGCATCGCCCTTATCAGATTAAAGGGACTGATAATGGAGAAGTAAAATGTCACAACAGAATATTCTTGTTCGGGATATCCTGCATAGGGATATGTGAGGCAGCATCCTTCCCAAGGGAGTTCCCAGCTGACAGCCATCAAGAAAAAGGAACTTCAGCTGAGAACTGCATGGAAACGAAGTCTGCCAGTCACCTTAATGAGCTTCTTAAAAGCTCCCACACCATCGTCACTGTATGGCTGGTCACCGTCAGAATACATCTTGGTTTGACTCTGAATGGAGAGAGAGACTGCCCAAGTCGGAACAGAGGTAAGTGGGAGGCAACGCATCTCCTGTGGAACTGCTAATGCTGTGGGAATTCAAGGTAGAGCAACAGTCAGTGGAAGCACAAGTCAATGCCCATCCCTTACAGGAGGCTGACGTTGCTATGGCAGCTCATTACCTCAAGATTAGCGATGGATCCACTGTAATCCATCCTCGTTCCTTCTTCCGCACCTTCTCACCACGCTCCCCTGGGGATCTCCTATGCAAACTTCAAGACCCAGGCCAAATGGAACTTCTCCTAAGAAGCATGTCCTTATGGGCCCCTATTCCTGACCTACCTCCTACTCTTTGTTCCATGGAAGCAGGGCACATCAGAATACACCATAATGACTTTTTTGTCAATTCCCTTCTCCCAGTTAGCCTGAACCACGTAGGCCCCAGCATCCTGCAAAGTGCATATGCAGAACAATACACGGTTGGATACTAACTGAGTGAATAAAAGGAGGCTCTGAAAAAACACAGGTTTTTGATACCAGGGAGAACCTTCCCCATGGCAACAGCAGAGTGACTAACCATGCACTTTACTAGTGGAGAGAACAGATGTTTGCCATCTCAAAAAAAAAAAAAATTAAATAAACAGGGACAGGTGACTGGTGCCACTTAGAGCTTAGAATCTCCCTAAAAGAATGGCAAGGCTCCTATCTGATTTATCTTGATTTAAGCCATTTGCCATGGTTGCACGCTTGCAGATTCAAGTTATTTCGGCTAATCTACTCCTGAAATCAAATGTCAACCAAAGTACACAGTAATATCAATGGCTCAAAGTGACGGCAACGAGACAAAAATGGGACTCATATATCAACACTATTCACAGCATCCCTAGAGCCCTGAGTAGACAGCACTGTGAGGCAACCCTCTCCTCGTAGGGAAAATTACATATCAGGAATCCATTAGAAACAGTACTTGCTGCATGTGGCTTCTGGGAGAATCCAAAGTGAAAATTCATATTTTTCTATAAGACCCACTGCCTGCTCCCAAGGGGAAGGCTCTTAGTTTATATGGGAGTAAAGAGCTAGCAAATGAAATACAGCTTTTTACTTTAGGTTTTATAAGAACATTATGAAGAACTTGGGAAACTGGAAAAATCCACGAGAGGTTGTCTCATTCTTCTCATGAACGTTTTATGTATGTATCACTGTGCAGAACATGGAGAAGAAATAGTGCCAGGGATGCAGCTCAGCCCATAGAGTGCTTGCTTGGCGTGAAGCCTGAAGCCCCAGCTTCCTTCCTCAGAATCTCATAAGTTTCCCCATCTTAGTACTGGGGAGGTGGAGGCAGTGGGATAGGAGCTCCAGGTAACCCTTGGCTACATAGGAAGTTCAAGGTTAAGTCTGGTCTAAATAAGATTCTACCAGTAAAAAAAGAAATACCCCCCCCACACACACACCAAACAAAACAAAAAACCCTGGTAAATGGAGACAGTGGCCTCAGAAATACAACAGAAACATTGTCAGTTTGGAAGAGTGCATACCTTCGATGCTCTGCGGCCCAACAAGATTCATGGCCTGGTGAGCCGGGTACTCCACGCGTGGCCTGGCAATGCCCAGCTGCTCCATAACCCCATGAAGCAGTCTCTGGATGTCTGTCTCTGACACCGGGTCAGGGGTCCGCGGGCTATAAGCAAATGCTGGACTCCACTCAAACATCAACCCGAACAAAAGGCCAGACAGTATGGCAGAGGCCATCTTGGAGGCCATTTTTAACCTGCAGAAGAAAGGACCAAGTTATATAACTTGGCCAAAATGGGCAACCATGACACAACTAGGGTGATGTAAGTTGAGGCTGAAGGACCACCCTGAAAGGAGACTCGAATGAAAAATTCCTAGACGTTTGCTTTGTGTCCAAGCCAGGTAGGAAACCGCTGTGTGAAGGAAATAAGACAGGAGAGCCTGGGATAAGCATGTCCCTCTAACTTGACACCCAAGGATTCCAAGAACAGGAATATGCTCTCTGTGGTCCTTGCCATCTAAGCACTTTCGGATTTGAGATAGGGAGGGTGGTAATTTTTGAGACTTCCCAGTTTAAGGAAAGAAAGGAGTAACAAAGGGGAGTTAGGGAGACCCAAACAGTAAAAACAAACAAACAAACAAAAACAGCCCAGAGAAAGGTCTGGAGTGGTGGCTGAGGGTGTTTGAACTTAGCAGACTGGCAGGCAATAGGTGAGGATCCTGAGCAGAGGTACACCGACTCCTATCCTGCTCTGCGATGTGGGAAGCAAGCAAAGTGAGAGACACTTGACTGCACACCACCCAGGTCTTCCTGGGCAAGTTCCTCAGCCTCCTTTTCTACAGACCAAGGATAGCAACAGTCTATCTTATGGAGTTACTGTTAAGATAAAGATCAAGCCTGGTGTGGTGGTGCACGCCTTTAATCCCAGCACTTGGGAGGCAGAGGCAGGCAGATTTCTGAGTTCGAGGCCAGCCTGGTCTACAGAGTGAGTTCCAGG
>NC_034592.1:97355990-97366772 GCF_900095145.1 Mus pahari
GAGTTCGAGGCCAGCCTGGTCTACAGAGTGAGTTCCAGGACAGCCAGGGCTATACAGAGAAACCCTGTCTCAAGAAAAAAAAAAAAAAAAAAAAAACAAACAAACAAGAAAGATAAAGATCAAAATCATGTAAGGAACATGGAGCAAAGTCAGATACTTAGTAATAAATACTCCTGCACGTCTAGCCCCTTGATGGTAAGCAGTTCTAGGAGTTAAGGTTTGAGGAGGCAGAGGCGGCAGGGAGAAGAGGGAAGACAGTGAAATGGTGGGGGGGAAATCTGAGGTGTCAACCTGCCTTACATGTTGGCGTCTGTGGAAGCCAGGGGAAGCTGAGCAAGGAAACAGTTTTCACACAGCTTCCCTGGCAGCTGCTCGTTCAGGATAGGTGCTTCAGGCAACAGCCAGATAAACCCCTTTGAGCATTCACACGGGAATAGGGATTAAAAAGGTAGGGGAAAAGCCAAATATCTTCCCTAAAACAATTCATTTTATCTGTTTGCAGCTAAAGGCTTTTCCTTGCAACTCGCATTAAAACCTTGCTCTTCAAAGAGCCAAGGACGGCTATTTTAACAGCACAATCTACCGCTGTGATGAAAGGGCTGGATGCGGACACCAGGCTCCATCATCTTCATGAACTCCGAATACAGGATGTTTTCTTTACTGGCTAGCCCACGGACGAACTACCCAATCGCTGCTCTCAGAACTCCCCCCCCCCCATTTATAACCACCCCCTGTAATCCCCGCATCCATCCTTTGTCTGACCCCAGCTAGGGTTTCTGAAGGGCATGCTCCCCCACCTAAGGAACCCAAGCACTCCCGCTTTCAGCTGAATGACTAGCCGGACCGCATCACCTGCATCACTGCGAAACTTACCGTGTGGCCGCAGGCGAGCTTCTTGCAATCTGGGCCAAAACAGGGAGCTGACGTGCTGGATAGCTCCTGCGTCACCGCCCTCCGAAACCTCGCTCCACCCAGGCCCCGCCCACGGCAGGTGGAAGAGGCCTTCCCAGAATTCCTGGAAGGCATTGCAGGCGCCTGCGTCTCTGGCCTGGAATGTGGCTCAGCTCCAACTGAAGCGGTCTGTGTGTCTCTTGGCTGTTTCTAGGGTGCCCCTTTCTCCATCGACCCCTACGAACTTCATTTACCTCCTTTATCAGTCTCAAGCAATTGCCTAAACGTAGACCACAACTAGATGGCATCTTTAATTGACATTCTAGATTTTAGAATTACCATACAAACGGGTTTCCTGCTGGAATTTTCATACAGGAATTATGTTGTCTAGTACTTTTCCTTTCCTACCCCCAAACGTAAGCCCTCTCCCCACACTCACAGGCAGAAACATAAAAAGACCCATCTATGAGAGAAAACGTGCATTTCACTCGAATGTGGCAATGGTAGGGGTGACTAAGAAAAATCCAAGTCCTAAGGGTTCTGGTGACAGTGCTCCCTCTACAGCACCCTTCCTTAAGGCCCCAGGGCACCCTGAGGCTCTGAGCATTGCTTCGCAAGTTCACCAAGAGGTAAACTTACAAGAACACTTGCAGGACATGCAGAACTTACCTAAACAGACCTGGAACTTATATTTTGTGATGTCAACGGTGGGACCCGGGATCTTATGAGATTCCCAGCCCTGAAAGTAACAGGATAAATGCTGCAAAGTCTTCATCAAGAAACTTGTGGTAAACAGCAAGTTCCAGGATGTGGTTAGAATTCAGATTTTTTTTCTTACTGCAGTTAGAAGCAGCAAACCCACTAACATTTTACTGCAATGAATAGAGGCTGGGAGCCTTGTCGCAAAGCCAGACATCCAATGCCTTTTGTTTCCTGCATGCTTTCTGTTTGTCAACACGATAAACTCTCCTGGATCCAGGTACACAATACTTACTACTAATGAATACTGTTTACTCTCAAGTTGACTTCAACATAGCTCAGTTATATTCAATTTAAGATTGGAAAAATAGGTTGCTGGCTGTGTAGTTGACGGGAAAAATGCAAAGACTGTGTGATTCATATTGTGCTTATGAGACAGGGCAGGAAGACCTTTTATTGCTGACAAAATGCAGATGGAAAGGACATTTTTTAAAAATTTTGGTTCACAACTTTTGAGATTTCAGTACATGATGGTAGGAGCCCATGGAGGGCCAGAATAAATAGCAGAACACACACACCGGCCTGGGGGTCCACAGTGACACCTCCTCCTAAAGGTTCTACCACCGCTATAGTGTCACTAGCATTCAGCATGAGCCAGTGGGCAACAGTTCACGCGCAAGCTTGAGTACATGGGTCTTTCCAAGGCTGATCTCAAAAGATCCTACATACCTTAGCCTCCAGAGTAGTTAGGATCATAGGCATGTGCCAGTACACTTGACGAAAATCTGGTATTTTTAAAATAAAACATGAATCATATATATCCTATACTTGGTTCTCAAAACCCTACAGTAAGTTCTCAGTGACTAGAGTGTGACCAAGAAACCCACTAACTTTAGTGCTTTGTGTATTAAAATCTACTGCTTATTTATGAGAACACTCAAATACTAGTTTCTTACACTTAAAAAATGAGAATAACTCTTAAAGTTACTGTACACTTTTAACTTCAGAAAGCAAAAAATGTATACACTGTCTGACCTTTAGCCCATTAAATTAGCAACAATCTTTTTTTTTTTTTAAAGATTTATTTATTTACTATATGTAAGTACATGTAGCTGTCTTCAGACACTCCAGAAGAGGGCGTCAGATCTTGTTAAGGATGGTTGTGAGCCACCACGTGGTTGCTGGGATTTGAACTCTGGACCTTCGGAAGAGTAGTTGGGCGCTCTTACCCACTGAGCCATCTCACCAGCCCCCAATCTTCATTTTTTAATAAGAAATACAAAAATGAAACCACATTTTAAAACTTTCTCACCTCCCAAATAAGAAACATGGAATCTTAAAGAGTTAAACAACTCATTCCTCAATCTTAAATTGTAGATTCCCCACCACCACCTCTATCTCCTGAGTGCATCATAGGAGGCTTTCTTAATACACAGGAAAGCTTGGCTCAAAATGTTTCACATTTTGAAGCACTTCAATCAGTAGAACCTATATAATATTCCAAAATCTGAAATATTTCTCTTATCAACTTTAGGTATAAGATCTATACAACCTGTTTCGGTCATATTGAAAATGCATGGCTAGTCTGTTTTGATCAGATGAATATGAAGTTTAAGACTGGAGTTTTACTAGATAATGAACATCAGAAATATAATGAACTTTTGAAATAAAACAGAAATTTGGGGGTGGAAGGGTTGTACTACAGCTAAAAGCACTTGTTGTTCTTGTAAAGGACTCAGGTTTGGTTTCTAGTCCTACAGAGAAGGCCCAGGTTTGGTTGCCAGAACCAACACAGTGGCTCACAACCATCCAGGATATCAACTGCTGTTCTGTTCTTAGGAGAACAGGAACACATGTGTTATACATATTTACATGGATTCATATGCAAACATGCAGACAAAAACACATGTAAAATAAATCTAACCCCCACAAGTCTTCATGTAGAACCTGTAAAGTAACCCTGAGAACCTGACGTATGTGAAGACATACACAAATACACACTGATAGTGTGTGCAGTGCTTTACATCTAAAACACAACACGCAGACAAGACGTTTCCCAGGAGCTATTTTTAATGTCTATGCTAAATAAATAACATTTATACACACGATAACACTATCCGATATTTATCTAAGTAAAATGTACAGAGGTGCACTGACAATTCAAATTCTAAAATCAACCATCTTCATAGGAAGAAACACCTTGATTAAAATTTTCCAGTTTAATTATACCTCCCTAAAAATGTCATTGTCATACTGGACAAAATATGATCCAAATCACCTTTAAAAATGAAGTATGGCTTAAGATTAATCATTTACCTCAACACCATAATGTATGCAGCACATATGTTGTCATGCTTTATTCACTGTCTTTAATTCAAAATTCAAGTGAAACCACAGGTGACGCTGACCAAACCCCTCTGTCTCCAACAAGTGTTCACATACCACTGAGGCCAATTAACTTCTTGGTTTTGGGTCAAGACAACAAACATGAATAATTCAAGACGTTAAGATTTGCATTCCCTTTATGTACTAGAAGTTTCTAGTGGACAATGTTCCTGATGTGAAGGAATAACAAGAGACACAAGCACAACTTCCTGTATTCTTCTGATCAAGCATGCAGAATAAAATTCATGTCCCTTTTATATAAATCAATCTAGCCAACAATATCTTCTAAAGTTATTATAACCCCTGCTTCAGGAAATCACAATAAAGTTTAAATGTTTCAGTAATAAAGAAAAACAAATTAGCCTCATGTGCAAGTATGAAAGTCCAAACTGCTCTAGCAGTGGGACCACTTCAGAAAGAACCTACCTAACAAGCATCCTGAGCTACACATCATCACACAAGCATCCTGCAACTGCCCCGCCATATCTACACACACCAGCACTCGAGCATTCTACAACCTGACCCAGTAATTGCTAATTTTATTTACACTGAATACGAGAGTGCTGCATGAGTTACAAGTCTACAGGCTTACTCGTTGGTAGCAGTTGAGTCTTTCCAATAGGATTTTTAGGAGAACCTTTGTACCAGACCCTTTCTTTTTCTGATGGTTTCCTAACAACTCTGCTTTTCATCCCTGGAGAAAAGGTCACATTGTTATTTACAACAAATTTTAATCTATCATGATTAGTGAGATCATCCAAAGGAAACTTAATTTGGCCATTAGATTTGTTCTCCTGTTTACAAAGTCTAGGAGTTCCAAGAGAAGCACTCAAAGGACCCGGATGTCTCTTCATTTTTGTAAAAGCTTTAGAAGTTAACTCAACACTTGATTTATTACAAGACATAGACTTCTGTGCTTCAAGACCTGACTTGATAAGTGGAACAGTGGGACCTTTTGATGTGCTTTGTACACAGGAGGGAAGAGCACTGTCACAGCTCACTGATTTAACGAGAGGAGAAGCTGTGTCACCAAGGATTGCCAACTTTTGCCTCACAGGCTGCCTGCCATACTCCAACAAAGAATTAATTCTTCTGACAGACTGACGGACAGGAGTACGTTGAAATTTAAGAGGTGACTTCACTTTTCCTCTGTTCGGTTCATTTAGAGAAAGTTTATTAAACCACTGTATGTGATCAGAAACCTTTCCATGCTCTGTCACTTGTAGAGCCACAGGAACTGCACTGTCACATTTTTCCACCAGTGAGTGTTGCCTAGCAAGTCTCTGGGGCCGAGGTTTCGAAAGGACTTCCACACTGCATGTGCTCTCATCTTCCTTGGGAGCTTCACTTGCCCCAGCGATCTCCCCCACCACATTCTCATCCCCCCGTGACGGAGTGTTTAGCTGGTTCCTTGGGGACTGTGGCTCCTCAGTTGGCTCCTCACCGGGGAATGCTTGCAGGATGAGGTGAGCTTTGGGTGTTTCTGAGTGCAGGTCTTCACATTCCACCTTCATCTGAGTTGGGTAACCTTCCTCATCGGCTTCTCTGGCAAACTCTGGACTTTGATATGGTGAGAATTTCCCTTCTGAAGGACACTTCTCATCCTCTCCAGCACAGCTCCCATCATGTCCCTCTGACTCACTCACAGTCACATCTCTCAATTCCACTTTTTCCCCTGTATTTGTTACTGATGACTCCTTATGATTTATCACCATATGAAGATCCCTTCCAGATTCGGAAAATGCTTTCTGAATCTTCTGCAAGGTCTCGGAGGCCAGGTCCCCTTCATCCCCGCTAAGGGAAGTCCCCAGCACACTGCTTTCAGGCTGGCTATGCGAGGTGGAAGGCCTGAGCTCACAGGACACAACTGGTGATTTTTCAACAGTAATGTCAGGCTCCAAAGAAAAGCTCTTCACCTCAAGGTTTTGCATTATTGGAGAAGTTCCATTTGCACTCATGTCTTGAAAACTTGAATTACTGGGTTCTGTCCAAGACATCCGGTAACCTGTTCCATCTAGTCGTTCTGGAGTTAATAAGTGTTCCTCAGATTTGCTGATCTTTTCTGAGCCTAAAATAAAGCAGTTGGTGCTTTTAATACCTTATATCTTGCCTGGTTTTGAAATATATTCCAAACATATAACAGAGTTACTGAGCATTATTTCCAAAACACTGAAGATGCTATAATTTAAGGTAAAAATGTCCAGTGTCGGCATTTACAAGCATCCTCCAATTACTGACAAAGCTACACTGCCAAGTCAAATACTTTTCACCATTCAAATGAGAACGTTAAACTTCCAGAACACAAAATAGTATACTTTGTCTTAAAGAAACAGATACCAGAATTTGAGGTTAAATTCTAACAGTATTGTGTAAATGTACCTTTCTTTAGCAATCTTTCATCAATATCTGGGCTAAAAAGCAGGCCTGTCTTTACAGAATCAATCCTATTTTTTAGATTTTGCTGATTCGCTAGTCGTCGACCAACATTTTCATATCTATTGATGACAGAACATCCATCCTGTACAGAAAAGAAAATTTAAAAATGGTCTAGTAAAGGAAATCCAGTTAATTAAAACTATTAAGACCAATTAAGTATTAAAATCAGTAAGTAACTTTCAAAGGCTTATATAACTGAAAAAAGAAACTCTGTAACCAACACACACACTCTGGCCTGCTGGCGAAATGCATAAATATTAGGTACATTTTGCAAAATAAAATGAACAGAGCACAACAAATCATTCAGTATTGTAAAAAGTATAAGCTCTTGTATTGGTTCTGTGTCAGGGCCTATTGACAAATTGTGTGCCTGTTGTGTATGTGCATGGGGGGGGAGGCTGTAAAAAAAATTATACCTCATATTATGTATATTCTGAGAATTAGAAAATAGTACATTACACCTCAATATAATACAAGGTCCAAAGTGATCTGGAGAATAGTAAGACAGTGGAGAACACTGCTGGGGATGGTGGGAGTCTAATTTCACACAGATCCTGTGCAGCACTTCCTGTTAAGTTGGGGTTTCATTCAGAATGAAAAGTATCATTGGAGGGTTCAGAACAGAAAAGCAGCATGACTTAAATTTGGTTTTTAACGGTCTATTCTGGGAGGCAAGTATTGCAGGAAGGGTAGAAGCAGGCACACTTAGATTAGCTGCAAGCTATCCAGGAGAAGACAGTCTGGGGACAGCTAAAAACAAAAGTGCAGGCATCTCTAACAGACAGGATGTGACCCATGAGACTCAGTGAGGACTCAAGCACGTGCACAACGGCAGTGAAAGGGGGCTTGGCTGTAGGGACAGCTGCGGCAAGGAACCGTGTGTGTGTGTGTGTGTGTGTGTGTGTGTGTGTGTGTGTGTTTGTGTGTGTGCGCGCGCACACACACACACGCCTAAACACCCAAGGAGAGGATAAACAGAAATCAAGAGTTCACAGTCACAACACATGCTCAGCACAATAAAAGACAAAATACTCCCCAAATCAAATAAAACCAAACACCAAACCTGGCAAGCAAAGACAGAGACGTGCTTGTTTAGGAGGGCACTGTAGGCCAGAGATCTTAAATGTGGTGTTTTAGACAAACAGTGTTGGATATTCCAGTACAAAGGAGTTTGAAAAGTAACATGAAAGTAAGCAAAAAACCATAAGGGGTCCTGAGCCAAATGCTAGGAGGATACAATGAAGCCTTTTAGCTGACAAAACAACTCTTGACTACTGCTCAAGTGTGCTGAAGGCTACCGTGTTTTGTTTTGTCTGTTTGAGACAGGGTCTCACCATGTATCTGTGACTCACTATTAGACCTGGCTGAAGTCACAAAGATCCACTGAACTCTTGATGTCTACATGTTCCCTTCTTGAATGTTCAGGCAAAACCGATCACACACACACACACACACACACACACACACACACACTGTTCCTTGCCGCAGTTGTTCCTCTGTGTGTCCCAAGTCCTGAGATTAAAAGGAGTGGACCCTCCTCCCTCGATGAGAGCAGTTTCAGTGGAGTTCTGAGAGTAAAAAAAAATGTTGATTAAAGAGTACTGGTGCCGGGCTGGTGAGATGGCTCAGTGGGTAAGATCACCCGACTGTTCTTCCGAAGGTTAGGAGTTCAAATCCCAGCAATCTCATGGTGGCTCACAACCATCCTTAACAAGATCTGACGTCCTCTTCTGTGTCTGAAGACAGCTACAGTGTACTTACATATAATTAATAAATAAATCTTAAAAAAAAAAAGGTGTGCACTACTACACACATTTAAAAAAAAAAAAGTACTGGTGCATGGTCATTATTTTGGAAGGCAAATGTGTGAAGGTGTAAGTCTACAGTTTTATGTTACTATACTTTGTGTTATTCTAACAAATTAATAAAGCCATAAGCCACTATGATGTTCATGATGTGAACATAACTAAGAAAAGCCTAGAACATTAGCTAGGCACACCTCTGCGGGTATCTGTGACAGCATTTCCAGAGATTATTAGAAAAGAGGTCTGGCCTAATGAACCAAGTAATCCATCAATGATTCATAAGCTGATGGCATTGCTAGGAGGTAGTAAATGTGGGACTGGATGAAAGGACTGGTGCTTAGGTCTGGACCGTCCCCAGCCCTCTCTGCATTCCTCCTGTTTCTTAGCTGCTATGATGTGAAGGGCTCTGTAGCCACATCCTCCCCGCCAGGATGAACTGACCCTTCTGAAAACACCAACCAAAGACATCCCTCCTTTGTGCAGCCTGTCACAGGAACAAGACACTTACTGAATCTCTGTTCTTCCCCAGACTAAATTTCAGACGGAGAGATCTTCGGGTCTTTTCTTTACGACTGACTTTGGGAGAGAAGCAGCCCGCTTTTCCTGATTCTACCCTAGAGAGTGCAATTTAAAATGTCAGTTTCTGGTATAAATCACAAATTCTTATAAAATGAAAATTTGACTAAGTCCAAAGAAGTCATATTGCTAATAACTAAATAATATATTTTTTAAATTACTTAAACTTTAACATTCTCTATATAAATGATTATCTGCACATGACAATTGTTTATCATCCTTAGTCACATACAAATCAAGATCATTAGAATAGATTATGTTAAGCCCAACAAATTTAAAAGTACACCATCAACATAGAACAGGATTTTTATCAAGGACAGTGAATTAAATTTAGTATATTTTTCCTTCTTTCTGATGGCATATGATTATAAGGGCCTATAATTAGTAAGAACAAACATAAAGACGGAGGGACTTAAAGAATTTGATTAAGTTGTAATTCTTGGTGGAACAACAGTTCACATACCACTAATCAATCAGTGAAAACATCACATCCTGGACAGATTACCTGTAAACTTTTTTGTTGGCAATCCTTTTACTTCGCCTTAATTCTGTACTGACCAAGTGGTTTCCACTCATGGCGATTGGTGAGAGAGAAGTCTGAGATGACCCTTCAGGACTTGTATCAAAGTGAACTATAAGAAGTACAGGTAAAACATCACATACCTTCTTTGCAAAACATAAAAGTGCAGCAAACAGATTTAAACCCCATTTCTATCACCCAAGCAGCAACAAGTAGTACAATTTCTGGTTAGATGGTTCAGGTATCAATAATTGGCTGAAAATGAAAGTATTAACCTCCTATTTAAAAGTTACCAATTAAGGGTTAGATTAACCCTAATCTTATAGTAGTTATCCTTTAAACCCTTAGCAACAAGGGAGGGATAAACTCTGCCAAACTTTGAAGAGCAAGCTGTGGAGAAAGAGTAGAACTTGCCTATCACTTACTAAATGGCCTTGGACTCTAGGAATATAGTTCCTTGATGAACATAAATATTACCAAGGATTATTAGATGTGGGAAGGATATCCATTAATGGTATAATAAAACCCATTATGCATAATATATGCTAGTCAAAACGTCAAAAAACCTAAACTATTGACAAATTTGAGTGTGAGCTTTCAGGATACAACTGCTAGCCAAAGATCTACCAGACAAGTATCATTTACCAATAACTTTTGTCAAACAAACAAAATCTAGTAATCCAAAACCATGCCTAACCCATTCATCTCTGCCCCATTCCAGGCAAGTAATTCATGTTTAAAATTGTGTTCAGTCTCATTATTCAGTGTTAATTAATCTGAATAGATCCATGTAATTTGTTATAGGAAAAATAGACAATGGACGCTACATATAAATTAGACATATATCCTAATTATACCCAGTATACTTCCAATGAACAGTCAATTCATTAGTTATTGATTAAAAATATCCACAAAGTATCCAAAAAAGTATTTGTGGGTTTGTTTAGTCATGAAAATAGTGACCTCAGTGACTTCTTCATGCATAGGCCAAAGAACATTTTAATGGTCATTAACATATTCAATGAAGACCAACCTGTCTTCAGATTTTACTGATTAGTGAATAAGTAAGTGGACCATAAGAAGAATGATGAATTAATAGTAACTGAATTACTACTGAACATTTCATAAAGAAAACTCAAACTAAGCTCAAAATAACACAAAAATGTTTCCCCTTTCCACTTGGGGAGTAGCTGACAAAAAGACTACAATTCCCATAAGCCACTGGGAAGTCTTCCAACCAGGATAGGCTTTTAAATCATACAAGTATGAAGTTTCTTTAAGAGTTTATTTAAGTCTCCAACCTCTGGTTACTAGAGGCACCACAGCTGTAGTTGTCACCTTTCTTGTGACAACTTTTTCTTTACTAGTTTAATGAGCCCTGTATAACCTGTGAGGTTTCCCTTCTGGAAAACCACAATTTGCTATTCTGTTCAATTTAAGCAAAGTATCAACTTTCAGGAAAAAAAAAAA
>NC_034592.1:97366837-97376973 GCF_900095145.1 Mus pahari
AAAAAAAAAAAAAAACAAAAAACTATTAAAATCTAAAAGACTCAGATTTTGATTAAATGTGAGATAGGGGACCTCTAGGCTTTAGGGTTCACTTCACTTTTGGTTAATGAGATTCATAGGTAACAGGAACCAACCCATATCCTGTGTATGCTAAAAAAATAAACTAAATCTAAGACTCTGGCAACAAAAATGTGTACAACACCTAATACGATTTTAAATTTCACTAAAATGAAGAAATGACAAATGTCTGAAACAATTTAAGACAATCACCTTGACCCACATTTAAGAGCTTTTGTAAAACCTACTTGAGTGACACTCTCATTATGGATTTGGAGAAATTTCTGACCTTAGCTCAACTGAAGATAACAGTAGAGTCCTACCTATGAGTATCCACTCACATAAACCTGAGCACCAGTACATCCACAAAGCCCAGAGGCTTAGGGATGTACCATAACAATGCATCTTTTGGCTCTTTTGGGTGGCATTAGTAGTAATTTGCTGGGAATCAGGCCTCATGTTAATGTTTACACCCTAATGATAAAAATTCTCCTTGTTACCTGATACTGGTGTGGAATTGCTGCTGAAGAAATGACTTGGCAACAGCTCAAAGTTCAAGTTGTGCTTGATGGACTTCCTTTTCTTACTCGAGAAGGCATGAGAAGACTCTCCTGGCAGTTTACGCTTAACACTTGGTGTGAGAATCAACGGTGATACAGAGGCCTGAGCTGAAAACCGCACAGAAATGACTTGCTTCTCCATACACATGGTAACATACAAAAGCTCTAATTTCTAATAAGCACTATTACTTAGATGTTAAAAAAAACCGAGATAGATTTCTATGATCCATTATTACTTAGTTAACTTAATATCCTGCAATTAATTAAAATAAAAATAGCAAAGTTACAAAAAGGCAAGATCCTTTTTTTTCTGTATTGCTTGAGGTGGGACCTCCCCACTGTGTAGCCCAGACAGGACTTGAACATGAGATTCTTCTGCCTCATTCTCCCAAGTACTAGTGCTAAAGGCACAAGCAACAATACTGAGTTTGGCAAAGCTCTTAAAAAGTAACATAAATTAAACAGAGTAATGAATAGATGAAATAATATCAATACAGAAAAGAAAACTGCATTCAAAGATAAAACTAACTCTGTTACTTGATTCTCCTAAGTGAGCACTGACTAATTCGTTTCACTGGAAACAAAACATGTTGTCTTTGATTGGTCAAGTATATTTACTTACTCACAAGCAAACTGGTACACATTATTAGAATACAGAATATGTAACTTTCTTATTCTGACATAAAGTGAGGTTTAGCCATGTCCAAATGCTCTAAATTATAAGCAATTGAAAATCACGATTAAAATTAATTTAAAAAATAACAACTGATAAAGATATTCTTCCCTACTTACAATTTTGAGTTCACTGCACTCAATATAACTAAACATCATAACATACTATGCACAGTACAATATTTTTAAGGAAATATTAAGGGGATTAGATTATTAGGCAGTTATCTGATAGTTAAGTAATTATAATAATTGTCTTTTACAGAGCACTAAAGACATTTTCATTTAAATAAACACCTACCTGTCCTATCTTGTTGAGGTGTAATAGAGGGTGTTCTGCTAGATTTAAGTTTATTTAGGGCTCCATTCACAAAATCTGAAATGCAAGGCATATAAGTAACATAAGTAATCAAAATGTATTATAACATGCCTTGTACCAATAAAAAAGATGACCCGTGTCTAAGCAATACATACATTTGTGGCAGGAAGTTTTATGGGTCAAACTGTGTGTTCTAGATGGAAGGTAGAGATAAGAAAGCAATCTTATCTGCCTTACAGATCTCAGAGCCTACTGACACTTATAGATTAACTTCTAGAACCATGATTTCTAAGTCATTCAATTTGTGTCCTTTGACACAGTAGCCCTATGAAAATAAGTAATAAAAAGAACCTACGAAAGTAGCAAAGAAAGAACATAAGAAATCAATAACTAAGCCAAAAGATTCCAAAAGAAATGACCCTCAAACAGAAATGGCTAAGTGATCCACTCAGTGGATGAAGTACATGCTATTCAAGTGTGAAGAAGACCCATGCTCCTATCTCAAGAACCCACATCACAGCTGGGTATGGCAGTATGAATGGGAGTCTCAGTGTTCCTTCGGGCAGACTAGGAGGCAGAGATAGTAGAATCCCTGAAAGCTCATAGGACAGCTAGCCTGGAGTACACAGCAGTAAACAGAGATCCCATCTCAAAACTCAGGACAGACATCCAAGGTTGTCCTGATGGCCCTTTGTACCCATGCATGTGAACATGCTTGAGGCCAAGCAGAACAGGTGAAGCCAAGGAAAGCCAGATTGAATCACTTCTCATGAAGAGAAGTTCTGAGTGATTATGGCCCAGTGAGCCTTCTGTTAAGATTTAGCACTTAATATTGTATTATCACTTGAACTAATACGCCCTGATGTCTGCACTTTAGATAAAAGCCCATCTCAGCACCACCCTAAAATGAGAGCATCAATTACCTCCAACACTTTGTCTTCTTTTTCTCTTACAGTCACCAGGAGTTTCATAGTCTCCTTCAAAGCCTTCCAGGGATGGAGTAGTACAGAGTCCATCAATACCTAACATGGCTGGTATCTTTTCCAGGATAAAATCTGGCACTCGTCCTAAATCGAAATGTTCATAAGGCAATTATTCCTTTCTTCCTTCCTTTCCCATACCAGAGCACTAACAGCTGTCTTCACAGTTCACATGGAAGCGGCAGGATCTCCCCACTACTAGACAATGCAGCTACCTCTTACCAATGTCTGACGCACAGTCAATAAAAGTCTGCACTACTGCTGCCTGCAGACGTAGCTTCTTCTCTGTGTTGGCAGACATCTTCTCATGGCCTTCACTTGTCTGAAGAAGATTTGGTGCAAATATTACTGCAAGATTGCTGCTGTCCATTTTATTCTCACTTGCCCTGATGACAAAAGACTTTTTTTAAATGACGAAAAAGATAAGACTCCAGGAAGTTAAAATAACATGCTGAGTACATTTACTTCGCCTGTCACCTAAAAGGAAAACAGCCCTGTCTATCCACCCACATGCCTGGCCGAAGGAAGGAAGGAAGGAAGGAAGGAAGGAAGGAAGGAAGGAAGGAAGGAAGGAAGGAAGGAGCACTAAGGGAAAGGCTTGAGTGAGTCTGTCTGGTGTGCAGGCCTGAGTGGCAACCTCAGCACTCAAAATCATATAGAGACTGTACTAATCAGAACACACTCTTCTCTCACAGAACACATTCTTCTTTCTTTCTGTTTATCTGACTTTTAGAGCCACATATAGAAAACAAAGCACTAGAAGATAGCAATTATAAACAAGTGGGTTCACTAACAGCAATAAGAGGAAAATTAAGAAACTCAAGACATATTTTTAAAAGCACAGCAATGAAAATCCATCCAATGGACAATGCCATTAAGGCACCAAACAATGAAGAGTCTAGTGAGACAAAATATTAAATTACTTGGTATATTGTTTCTTAAATTACACAGGGTATATTTCCTATTGTAAAGTTAATTTTTTTCATTCCAAATTAAATGAACTATTTAGAACATCTTTAGACAACAAACTCATTTAAGGCTTTTAATTACCACTTACCTAAGAGAAACACTCTTAAGAAAGTTAAAGAAGTATCTTAATATATCAACTGCAGGCTTTGCCATAAGACAGGACAGCAACACGGAAGCTTTGTCCCTCTCCTCTGCTCCTAGCTGCTGAGCTTTGAAAAGGGCTTCATGCAGGTCGGCTGGGAGGGCAGGCTCTGGCAATTCCCGGAAGAACTGCTTAAGCAGGCCCGCAACATCACACGGAAGCGCAGAAGCCAGGCAGGCTTCACCTTGATCCAGTTTACTCTAAAACAGACGCAAGAATCTTGAGTCTTTTAAAATCTTAAGAATATATTAAATACAGTAATGGTTCTCATATCTAATTAAGAACTCTGGTTTAAAATTCTAGTTCTTTCTAGAAGGCTAAAAATAATAAAGCTGAGTTTTCTTTTCATATAGTATTCTATAAGAATGAAGAACACAATCTGAATGCATACTATATTTTTAAAGCATTGATAATTAACTTAAGATTTTCTTAGAAAAATATTCCAATTGTAAAAATCAAATCAGGAAATGGTACTACTGAGAGTATAATTCAAAACTGTGCCTACCTTTAGTGCCTTTAGACGAATAACAGACCCCGACTTCCTAAAAAGCCCTTCTGTATGAATATGCTCTTTTAAAGATGTACATGCATCAACAAGAAAGCTGAAAGAGAAACCATGTTCTTTCAAGGGTCTGGGTACACACCATAATAACCCCATTCTACTGCTAAAATACACAAGCAGGTCATTCAGCCTTCTCAGCTCCCGTGCACAAAATCCTCTTGATCCTTGTAACAAAATATTATCTAGTTGTTCTCCTCACTTCCTAACTTTTCCTCTAAGGTCTACAGCTTTACTCATGACAGTGTCAATGTGTGCCACATACAGCAAGGCTCCAGGGACAGAACTGACTAAGGGTGGCAGGGGAATGAAGAAAAGTCAGACACAGAGAAATAGCTGAGGTCAGGTGGACCACAGCCCACTTAAGCTCAACGTGTTTATTACATAGACTTGAACAAGGAAGTGGGGTTATTGCATACTGCAGAATAAGCAGGCAAGTTATTTCATATAGGAAAAAAGAAGCTGGGTTTACGATATACAGCTAGATCAAGAAAGTAATCTTGATCTAACTGCTGGTCCCGTTAGGAGCAGTCGTTAAAGAGTATCAGTCTTCTCTCCAGGTGGGGTGGATGGAGGGTTAGGGTGGACATTTTTGAATACACTGCCAACACTTGCCCTCAGTCCTCAAAGAAGGCTCTGTTATTTCCTCCTGAGCCTCACTCTGTGGAGAAGGCGTTTCCATTCAATCCTCCAAGGCTGTGAAGTTCTGGGGCCGTTGACATGACAGTGCCCATAAGCAGCATGCATTCACTCGGACCACATGGTTAGGGCTTTCTCTGTTCCACACAGGTGTCCTATCAAGTCTACGTTCTTTCTGCCTTTCCCTAACTCAAGCCTTGCCTTGCTTAACACATCCCCTGCAATACCTAACTCAGACACATTCATCCTCACTGTTCCTAACAGCTTTCTCCAAGGGTGCCAATGCCCTTCGCCTCAGCAAATCAACCAAACCACCAGATCAATGCCAACCCACTGTCCCCTCAGACAGGTGATACATCCGACCACCCCCCTGCTCTACAGTGCTCTTCCTTCCCCTATCCCTCTGGCTTTCCTGCTATCTCCCTGAATTACTGGTTCTCAGGTTCCTTTTACGTGTCCCTTCTTGATGTCTACATGTGGAATGACCTGAGCTTTGTTCACCTTTTTTGAAGATGAAGCTTCATGTAGCCCCAACTGGCTTCACACTTTACTGTGTAGCACGGTGACTTGGAACTGCAATTCTTCCAGTCTCCAAGTGTTGGCATTACAAATATTAGCCACCATGCCTACCTGGCTCAGGGCTTGCTCTATCCACTGTCTCTCCACAGTGATGACCTGGTACAGCATACATACCTAGCATCCCCCCCCCCAACCAAAAAAAAAAAAAAAAAAAAGCTTTTTTCATTCTAATACTTTCCTTTGGAAAAACAGAATCCTTCCCTGTCCTTATAATCATTCTCGTGTTAAAGGGTGAAGGTTCAGTTTTACCTACAAACTAATCTCAATCAATTCGAACTTTAAATTCAACAGCCAGCACCAAAAAATTAGAAAGTACACCAGCTGCAGGCAGCGATAGAGCTGCGCTGCCAATGATTAGATGGCAGCCCTAGGAACAGGGTGACTGATGGCTGGGTTTGTGTTTACTTCCAGGCAGCCAAGAGATGACAACAGCTTCAACCATTCCTCCCAGGTCTAAGACTGTGTCACTGTTACACCAGCAGGAGTACGTGTATGTGTTGGTGCCACAGCACCCACATTGGAGGCCAGGGAACAAGTCTGTGAAGCTGCCTTCCCTCCTTTCACCCCCACACACGGATTTGGCACCAGGCTTATGCTGCCAGCACCTTTACCCACTAAGTCATCTTTTAGCCCCATAATAGCAGGCAACACTCAGAGATGAAATAATGTGCTTGTAAGCAAATGTACACATCAGCTATTTTGAAACTATTTTTCAAAGCAGTTTGAGATATTCTCTCCATTTTGAAGTCAGCTTACCTTGGAATGTGTCCAAATTCTGGAACAACTGAATGAGGCAAGCAATTAAAGGGAACTCCGAATATTTTACCCTAAAATGACAAACTTGGTTATTCATAAATTCAGGCATAAAGGAAAATCTTTAACATTAGGCAAATAAAGATCTTAGGAATGAAAACGTTATCAGAAATAATCCATCAACCAATACAAAACAAGTAACTGAAGTACATTTACTCGCAAGTAATTCCAAGACATTATGCTAGGTGTTTTGAGTAAAAAGACACCAAGATAAAAACACTGCCTTCAAATACTCTAGAGAGTTCAGCCAGTCTTTGACCTCATTAGTGCTTAGACCAGATTTATCCCAAATATGAACCCTTCCCTATGCGACACATTTCTTCAGTGACCTTATTTTTACTTTTCTCTAGTCATCCTACAAATACCAATTTACACAAAAGACCAAGTCAGCTGGCAAATCAAGCAGTAACTCCTGAGTTCCTGCCGCATCTGAGCACTTGTTAAAATGCATCAGATGTGGGTATTTGAGACCTTGACTTTTACCTTTCCACGATCTACAGCAAAGTGCTTTGCAGCTATGTCCTGAGGTACGCAGGACCAAGATTGCAACATTTAAGGCAATTTCCATTTAGCTACCTCCAGACTCACTTTTTAAGAATATACATTCATGTTCAACACCAAGGATTCCCAAAGTACACTCGTGGTTTTAGTGCTTTTTGCCACTGTGCTCCTACTATGAATTTCTTAAAAAACGTGTCACTAATTACAAAAGCTGTGGCTTTACAATGGATTGAAATAGGCAAGCCTGTATATGTCTGCACACTCAAAGTTAAGTCAGTGCACCTAACTCCTGCTGGTTTAGTTGAGATGCACCAGCTCTCCAGACTGCTTGCTACTCAGGTCCTTCTGTGGAGAACACCATTAGGCACTGCAGATTCAACCCAGTAATAAAATTTTACTGTTCTGTTTCTAGCGATTTGTTTGTTAAGGAATGAAAGAAAAAGAACAAATACCTAATTTTAAGGTTGTGAAAAGCCAGTTTTACCAACAGAAGTATCCACCGTAATTTTTAACCATAAACAAACATTAAGTCAGTGTGGTGACACCACCTTTATCAGGGAGGGGGAAATTGGAGGATCAGGAGCTCCAGCCAGCTTCAGCTAGTGAGTTCAAGGTCAGCCTGGGCTACATAATACACAATAATGGAAATTTTTTGTCTTCAAGTACTACAAAGTGCTAGTAATAAATTACTCACATACCTTTGTTTTGGTTTGTTTTGTTTGAGACAGGATTTCCCTGTATAGCCCTGGACTGGTACTCACTCCCCAGCCAGGCTGGCTTTTGCCCTCCCAAGTGCTGGGATTAAAGGAGTGTGCTACCACCCAGCTCCCACTTACTTTAAAATGACTTCTTCAGCCAGGCGTGGTGGCACACGCCTTTAATCCCAGCACTTGGGAGGCAGAGGGAGGCGGATATCTGAGTTTGGGACCAGCCTGGTCTACGAAGCGAGTTCCAGGACAGCCAGGGGTATACAGAGAAACCCTGTCTCGAAAAACAAAACAAACAAACAAAAAAAAGACTGCTCAGTTTTTCACAAAGTCTTAGAGATAAGATCTCAACCCAAATCTCTTGATCTCTATCTACCACTAAATCAAAAAACAGCTTATTGGGCCAGTGACAGTTTGACGAGTGAGCGGAGCGTTTGTTGCTAAGCCTGACAACCTGAGTTTGATCCCCAAGGTCCACAAACAGGAGAGAACTAATTCATGCAAGTTGTCCTTCTGACCACAGATGCATGGCATGGCATGGCATGGGTCTGCCAGTGCACACACAAAAGTAACCGGGGAGCAGGGGGTGGAGGTGAAGATCCTGAGACTAGCAAAAGTGAGAACTCGGTGCTGAATCATTGAAACAACACAAAACAAAAAAACTTCAAACAACTCTGGTTTCTCAATTTGCTTGTTAAAGAACCAGCTTTGTTTTGTCACGGACAAATGTTGATGTTGGGTGGGTAATGTTTACGCTGCTAAAGAGATCAGAAAGTGTGATAATGTCGTGCAGCAGGCCTCATATTGCTGAATACAGAAGGATCATATGAAGCCTATTTCTAAACTTGGCCTGACAGTCTCCCTAATGATTCGTTTGAAATGCCCTGACTGCCCACCCCAGCCTGACAGGATAGTGTGTTCCCCTCCCCCACATACTGCTTGTTTAAAACACGACAGATTACCAGATCGGCGGCACATTATTTAAGTAGGGAGTCTGGTATCTCATTCCTAGCGCTTTAAAACACAAAACAAAAAATCCACGGCAATATAGGGAGGCATGTCTGATCATCACCACCGAGACTGCATTCTAACCACGTGTCTTTCTTATCCAGAATAAAATGGGTGTGCCCATTTTATTTTAACTTACCCTCATTTCCGTAGCTGCAGTTTCATGTCTCCTGCGATCGCACTGACCGCGGCCACCCTTGACCTTAATGCCATAGACAGCCCGAAGCTGCTGCAGCAGGGCCAATCTGACCAGTCTCTGATCCCACATCCCGAACACGTCGCCCACTCTCCGAGGCCGACTCCGGGTCCTGACTTTCTTTGCCACCAACCAACTCTTCCACTTTCCAAACGCCCTCAGGCTCGCTCTGCTCCGCTGCCTTCCAGCCACCTCGGGCACTCTTCCTCCACTTTCCCTCGATCCACTTACACAGACCTCCTTCTCTCGCGCCACACTTCACTCTTGTTTCACTTCCACCAGCCTTCTTTCCGGGTCGCTCAGCCCCAGTCAGTTACTTCCACAAACTTCCCTTTTTCCTCTGGCTCTTCCGTTTCCCCAGACTAACGCCTGCGGCTAGTTTCTCGCTTCCGGCCACTTCCACTTCCCCTCTTCCCCGCAGGGTGGCCTTCCCCGCTCTGATTTCTTGAGATGGAAACGCAACCTTAAGCTACTCCCTCCAGCCGGGCCAGCCGGCTGCTCAGGGATCCCAGTCCCGGTACCTGCCCGGGCTGGTCCCCGCCGTCACCCCGTCTCACACGCAGCCTTTCCCCTAGCCCATCAGCCTTGCCTGTGGCCCCGGCCTGCTAAAGCTTGGTAGCTCGGCTCCGCCAGCGCCCCACCTTCTCGGCACACATCAGACCCGACGCGACCGCACCTGAGCAGTGGCTCAAATGCCAGCGCCAAACAGCGCCCCGCACCTGATTGGCCCGCTCCTGTTTTCAAAATGAGGACCCTTTGGGGTGGCCAGGAGCTGCCTGTCTGAAAGGTTCCGGCAAAGCCGAAAGCGCAGCGAGCGTGGTGCGCAGGCTTAAGAAAGGGGAAGAGAGTGAGTTTCTCTTTCTCTTAGCCTATTTCTTTGAAAGAAAGATGTCAAAAGCCTGTTTAAATAACTTTGCTTTGCTCTTCGGACAATATACTTAAGGGATCCGAATAGACAGCTCATAACCTCCCCCACCTCCGCCCTTTTCATTTCTCCGCTAAAGCTAAAGGTCCCATCATAGAGAAAACGGACTCTACGGAAGGCGGGAGGAATCAAGTTTAGTTATGGATCACAAACGCTATTCATTGTTGTTTGTTTGTTTGTTTTTGAGACCCTGACCCACGGTCTTAGAAGGGAATTGGAACTGTGAGCCATTGGTCCTTCTTTGGGAGACTGGTGGTATTATTAAATTTTCTTACATACGGTAATTAAGCACAACAAAGATGACTTGTCACGAGACAGTAGGGGAGGATTACGGAGCTGTGGGAGGCGGCTGCAGCGATAGTTTACCTCTATGGGACTTAGTGAAAGAACCAGAAGTCCTGTTACCCATTGCCATTACTGAAACCTCAGCTGACTGATCTACATGCATGTCGTCACCTTCTCCTCTTGTTTCCCAGAGCTGCCTTTCCTTTTCCAAACACCAGTTATCATCCA
>NC_034592.1:97377001-97383012 GCF_900095145.1 Mus pahari
CTCTCTCTCTCTCTCTCTCTCTCTCTCTCTCTCTCTCTCTCTGCAAACTCAGAACTGCAACAGAATTTTCTGAGAGGAGGACTTGAGACTTGACATGAGCAACCCTGGGCACTTAGTGAGAGTAGAAGAATAAAAGACACTGAAGGCTTAGACAAAGAACTATAGGCAATCAGTGGCTACTGAGAGAGGGAATCAGTTTTCTCCAGAGATGAGTTCTCTGATAGGTTATCCAATCCAAAGTGGTTAGCTGGACACACGTGTACAAAGGGCAACTGTGGTAGGTACGCTCTAGGCGCTAAGAGTCCATCACCATCATGGTAGTGAGCATGGCAGCAGGCCTGTAGGCAGGAAGCTGGAGCAGTAGCAGAGAGCTCACATCTTTCTTCACAAATAGGAAGCAGAGAGGGCTAACACAAACTGGCACAGATTTTTTGAGATCTCACAGCCTGTTCCCAATGACACACTTCCTCCAGCAAGGCCACACATCCTAACACTCCCCAAACATCTCCCATCTGGGGACTGAGTATTTAAGCGACTAAGATTATGGGGTTTATGGGAGTCCTCTCATTCAAACATGGTGGTTTTGTGTGTGTGTGTGTGTGTGTGTGTGTGAGAGAGAGAGAGAGAGAGAGAGAGAGAGAGAGAGAGATTGAGAATGTGTATGCATTCAGTCATAACTTTAAAAATAACTTATGTTGTGTATATCCTTCTCTAGGCCATGTTGTTCTGGTTCTTAGAAGGCTAAGAATTCCTTTTAAGGTCGCTTTTGAATATTAAGTAGTGTTTTCTATTTACATCCATGTACGTATGTGCTGGATAGTTTTTATGTCACCTTGACACAAGCTAGAATTATCTGAAGGGAGGGGACCTCAAGTGAGAAGATGCCACAAGTTTCAGCTGTAGGACATTTTCTTACTAAGTAATTGATGGGGAAGACCCATCCCACTGTGAGTGGTGCCATCCATGGGCAAGTGGTTTTTGGTTTTATAAGAAATCAGTTTGAGAATCAGTAAGCAGCGCCCCTCCATGGCCTCCGCATCGGTTCTTGCTTTCAGGTTCCTGTCCTGTTTGAGTTCCTGTCCTGGCTTCCTCCAATGATGGACAGTGATGTGAATATATATCGCTAAATATCCCTTTCTTCACCATGGTGCTTTTGGTCAGTGTTTCATCACACTAATAGTAACTGTAATTGGGAACAGAAGTTGGTCCCAGGGAGTAGGGTATGACTGTGACAGGCCTGACCATGGAAGATGTTAGGACTTTGGACTAGAAAGGTAGTTGAACAATTGAAGTGGATATTACTGGGTCTTTTGTTTTGTTTTGTTTTGTTTTGTTTTGTTTTGTTTTGTCTTTCGAGACAGAGTTTCTCTGTGTAGCCTTGGCTGTCCTGGAACTCACTCTGTAGACTAGGCTGACCTCCAACTCAGAAATCTGCCTGCCTCTGCCTCCCAAGTGCTGGGATTAAAGGCGTGTGCCACTACGCCTGGCTTTACTGGGTCTTATTATTGGGAACACAGAACACAATGGTGCTGAGAGCAATGTAGATGATGATGGCCCAGCCCAAGAAGTTTCAGCGGGGCAGAAGTGTTTCAGGGTATTTGAACACATTGTGAAACCCAAGATTGTGAACTAGAAAAACCTTGTGGTGTGGCTCAGCCCTAGCACACACCTTTAATCCAGAGCTAAATAAAGTCAACCCTAGGTCAAGAGGCAGAGCAAGTAACCAAGCTGACTGGGAGTAAACAGAAAGGTCCTTTGAGTTGAAAGGCGCAGCGTGGAGAAAGAGGAAAAGCTTTTTCCTTTTGAGAAGTCTCTGAGTAGGATGGTCAGCTAGGTGCTGTCTCTGCCTCTCTGAGCTAGTAGGTTTTCTGATCCCTGGGTCTTCATTTAGTAAAATGGGGTGATTGAGATTTTTGTTTTTAAAACAAAAAAAAATATTATGACATTTTGTAGAAGGATGTGTCTGCTTTCTGCCCTTATCCAAAAAATCCTGCCCAAGGATAAAGAGTTTGAATTAGTGGCATTGACCAAGAAGACTGCAAGACAACCTAGTATTGACTGTGTTGTATGTTTATTAGTGGTCACTCTTATGCAGATGTATAATGAAAAGGAACAAGCTGGATGAAGGAGAAATGCAAAATGTACAGTTTGAGAAGAAAAGAAAGTGTACTGGAGCTAAGTCCAGTGCTCCAGGTGATAAAATGTTTAAAGAAAGCCTGGTGGTAAATAGAATAAAGGGAGTGATGACTTTAAGGAAAGGACCTACCCAGGTAAGCTTTCAACTTGTGAATAGGAATTAAACAAAAGCATAACTGTGAGCAAGCCCCAATTAAATTCTTTCTCTTATAATAGTTGCCTTGGTCATGTAATCTCTTCACAGCAACAGAACAATGACTAACACAATGTGTGTGTGTGTGTGTGTGTGTGTGTGTGTGTGTGTATGTGTGTATGTAACAATAATAATTGAAGGAAAAGAGGTCATGAAGTTAAGAGGTAGTAGGGGGCCATGGGGCCAGTTGGAGCAGGAAGAGGGAAGATGGGAGATGATGATGTAAAAATAGTATTCATGTATAATATTCTCAAAAAATTAAAATTTATATAAGAAAAAGGTAGGGAAATAAATGTGACCAGAATATATTATACACATATGTGAAAATTTTTCAAGGAATAAATTAATTTTTCAAAGCGAAGGTGAAGTGGCTGAGTGGGAACAGCATTAAAGACGAACTCCTGGAGAAAGCTATAAATGTTTAATAAGAAACTGCATTAAAGAGAACACAGAATCTATTCCCTGTCTTCTTGCTTCAATCATAACTGTAAAACATAACTTATGTTGTGTATATCCTTTCCAAGATCACATTTTTTTCTTGTTTCAGATGGCTCAGAATTTAAGACTCTCAGATCAGCTCTTGAATAATAAGAAATGTTTTCTATTTATATTGAACTCCAGTTTTAAAGATGAACTCTTTAAAATTGTAACTCTTCTTATAATGAAAATAATGGTAATTAATTATATTTATATAGATACATATTTGTTTTATCCACAGGTGTTCACATATAGAAAACCGAATAACAATGACAGATTAAATGACTCAATGAGAGAGAGCAACAGTACAGAATTTCTCAGGTATGAGTGATGAATGAATGATAGTTAAGTTTGTCATGGTTAGACTTATAACTTGATACAACCTAGAATCATCTGGGTAAAGGTCTCAATGAAGAATGATTTACATGGGCTTGATATACAGGTATGTCTGTGGGACAATTAAATTAATTGATGTGGGAAACCCAGCCTACTATGAGTGACATCATTCCCTAGATAGGGAGTCCTGAATTTTATTTTATTTTATTTTTTAAAGATTTATTTATTTATTATATGTAAGTACACGGTAGCTGTCTTCAGGCACCACAGAAGAGGGTATTACAGATGGTTGTGAGCCACCATGTGGTTGCTGGGATTTGAACTTAGGACCTTCGGAAGAGCAGTCAGTGCTCTTAATCGCTGAGCCATCGCTCCAGCCCTGAGTCCTGAATTTTATGGGTGTAGAAATTAAGATGAGTACAAGCAAGTGAGTAGTAAGCATATACACAGTCATTTCTCTCTGCTTTTGACTGTGGATGTGATGTTGTTAGCTGTTTGAAGTTCCAGCTTTGACTTCCCTATGATGGACTATAGCCTGGCTTTGTACACTAAAATAAATTTCTCTCTTCCTTAATTTGTTTTCTGTCAGGGTATTTTTATCACAGCAAAAGAAATAAAACAAGGACAGAAACTGGTACTGTGAAAGGGGAAGAGGACTGCTGTGATAGACTTGACCATGTGGCTTTTATGGTTTGTGGTGGTCTGAATAAAAATGGCCCCCCATTGGCCCATAGGGAGTGGCACTATTGGGAGGTATGGCCCTGCTGGAATTAGTGTAGCTTTGTTGAAGAACTGTGTACCTGGGGGTAGGCTTTGGGGTCTCAGATGTTCAAGCCATGTGTCTCCTTCTCTTCCTGCTGCCTGCCTGCCAGTCTGAATAAAGAACTCTCAGCTACCTCTCCAGAACCATGCCCGCCTGCATGTGCCAGCCACAATGATAATGAGCTAAGCTTCTAAACTGTAATCCAGCCCCAGTTAAATATTTTCTTATAAGAGTTGCCATGGTCATGGTGTCTCTTCACAGCAATAGAAAGCCTAAGACATGCTTTGAACTATTTTTGTGGGAAGAATGTAGAAGCATTTGGTACATTGGGCTAGAAAACCCATTGAATATGGAAGCAAAGCCTAACGGGATATTTTAGTAGGAACTTCAATAGTAGTAATGCTGAGTTAAATATGGACAGTCGTAGCACGGCTCATGAATTTTTAGAAAGGAATAAAGACTTTACCAGGGAAAGGTATAAGAGCTATTTCTGTGATATTTTGGCTAAGAATGTGTGTGTTCTATTCTGATGAGACTAGGGCTGAAGAAGCAGCTATGTTTTTTTGTTTTTGTTTTTTGTTTGTTTGTTTGTTTGTTTGTTTTTTAAAGGATCAGCATCACTAAAGTGGAAACTCCTGTGGTTCGTTGGAACAGCAGGAAAGTATTCCCTTGGAGTCAGCACACAAAGGAAGACACAACTTTGGTCCAATTTGGGTTGGCTATACGTTCAGCTCCTAACAGAACCTAGAGATGTCCATACCATCCATGTGGTGCTGTTTTGATAGCATGAGAGAACGGGGGGGTTATGGAGAGTGGGTGAGATTGGTACCATGTGGCAGGATTAGAGGCCCTCTCAGAAGCCCCCAAGAAGATATTTAATGGGGCTGTGAAGGTAAGGTTTCAGTTGCAGTGCAGAGTCCAGAATCTATAGTTGACAGGACCATGGGATGTCTACCAAGAGAGCTAAAGGTATGTGGTACAATAGTCTAAACCTGAGAGAGAAGTTGTGTGTGCAGCAGATGTCAGGGAAGGGTGGCCTACTTAGCCCTTTGGAGCCAGGAAAATTGCACTGTGAGCTCCAGATGATGGGCATGTCTTCCTTTGGTATGATCGGTTACTTGCTATACTTTGTTTTTCCATTTTTTGGTTAAGAATGTTTGTTCTGTGTAATTATATTTTGAAAGTATAAAGTTGTTCTTTTATTTTATGTGGGATCATCGTTAAGAGAGTTTGGACTTTAAAATATTGGAGCATGGCCCTCAGGCTTTTAAAATTGAATTGTATTTTATATTATTTAAAAAATAAGGGGTGGGGCTACAGAGATGGCTCAGTAGTTAAGAGCACTGGCTGTTCTTCCAGAGATCCTGAGTTCAATTCTCAACAACCTCATGGCATCTTACAACCATGTATAATGGGATCTGATACCCTCTTCTGGCCTGCAGGCATTAATGCAGACAGAGCCATCATATACATAAAATAAAAAAATAATATTAAAAATAATTTTTAAAATTCTATATAAAAATAAAATATGAGATTTTGGAGACAATGTAGTGTGTTTGAGGCTGAAGAGCTAGCTCAGCAGTTAAGAGTGTGTACAGCTTGACTTAATTACTTTTCTATTGCTGGGATGATACACCATGTCTAAGGCAATGTATAAAAGAAAGTGTTTAACTGGAGAGTACATTTTCAGAAGGTTAGAGTTCATGGTGGTAGAGCAGAAGCATGGCAGAGGAGCATTTGAGAGCTTACGTCTTGATCCTCAACTAGGGGATAGAGGAAGACAGAGAACTAACTGGGAATGATACTGGCTTTTGAAAACACAAAAGTTTCCCCCGTTATACATCTCCTTGAATAAGGCCACATTTCCTAATTCTTCCCAAATAGTTCTACCAACTGGGGACCAAATATTCCAACATGTGAGCCTATGGGCCACATTCTCATTCAACCCCTTGCAAAGATCCCTAGTTTGATTCCTAGTGCCTACATCTCACAGCTCATAACCACCTATAATTCTAGCTTCAGAAAGATCTAATGTCTCTGGATTCCACAGATACCTACGCTCTCTACTCTCTCTCCCCCACCCCTCTCTCTCTCTCTCTCTCTCTC
>NC_034592.1:97383824-97400810 GCF_900095145.1 Mus pahari
AAAAAAAAAAAAAAAAAAAAAAAAAAAAAAACCTAAAAAGAACTGGACAAACAGCTGGGAAATTTCCCATCCAGCGTTACCTGGTAGAAGAGTCTAAATCTCTCAGGAATGAGCAGGTCATTGGCTACAGCAGTACAGACTATGAACATAGTGATGGGCCCAAAAGTCCGCAACATGGACCTCCGTTGCTTATACTCTTAGAATTAGGAAATCCGAGCAGGATGTTTTGATTGCCTTGAAGAGTGTTGTCAAACAACTGGGGCTAAAATTCCAGCTCTACCCCTTAGTCATGGGTGATTTATAACTTCTGAAACTTTTTTTTTCTTTTGGTTTTTCAAGACAGGGTTCCTCTATTTAGCCCTGGTTGTCCTAGAACTCAATCCATAGACAGACTGGCCTTGAACTCACAGAGATCTGCCTGCCTCTGCCTCTGGAATACCAGGATTAAAGGTGTGTGCCACTATCACCCAGCACTTCTGTGATTCGTAAAGTAAGTAAGCTGGGCATTGTGGCACATGCCTTTAAGCACTTGGGTGACAGTGGCAGGGACATCACTGAGTTTGAGCCTAGCCTGGGCTACAGAATGAGATCTAGGACAGCCAGGGCTACAGAAAGCAGCCCTGTCTTGGAAAAAAAAAAAAATCCTTATAGGCAATAGAATCTGCTTCACTAAGTTATTAGGAGAGTAATGCAACTCATGTTGTAGCCCCTACATTTTGTCTGGTATATCAAATACCTCAACAAATGTTAAATATTTTTATGGCATACACTTAAATTGGACAAAGTCAGAAGTCTCCGCCTTCAGGTATTTTTGCAGTTGTATGAGATGCTGAAAGGAAGGAAAAGACCTCCTTTACATGTGCTGCCCCCTGTCGACTCTTCTCAACATCTTTCTTGAATGACCATCTCCTCTGCTGCTTGGATACTGCTGAACTTCACCTCCAAGTGCTTAGCAACGGGGAAGAGGGTCTAAACTCAGGTCCTTGTGGTTATGCAGCAGACCCATTATTGTTCTTGTTTTACAAACTTTCCTGAAAATTCAGGGAAAGAGAAAAATGAGATCTAATGGGACCAATGTTGAGACGTCTTCATTCTGGCTCAATGGTTAAGACAGGGCTATTTTTTCAGGGATGGCAGCCACCAGCTGCATGATTTTATGACATTAACTGACTCAAATTCATGAGCCAGTCTTCCACTGACCACGCAGTAGAGATGACAAGCAGAAGTGACTGTTAACTACAGATAGCAGCTTTACAACTTAGGAAGAAAGTAAATAGAAACACACGAAGAGGATGTGTGGCCATCTCCCATGTGTACATCCACAAGAAAGGTCTCTGTACCCTCAGGCACACTGGTGTAAAACAGGTAGGGGACCTGACTTGTAAATATTTCTGGGGAATAGTCTCTAGAAAGAGTTGTTCTCCTGCATATCAAAAACTACAAATGTCTGTGGTGTTTTTGTCTAGTCTCTGGCAAAAGTTCAATTCTGTAGCCATCTGAGAAGCACCAGGAGGTAAGGAGCAGCATGCGCTCATCACAGCATGTCAGTTGTCAGTCCTCATTGCATACCCAGGAAGAGGCTGTTATCCCCACTTACAGACAAGAAAGCTAAAACTTGGAGAATAAAACTGTACATCCCAACACATTAAGCCTTACTTCTGTGTTCAGTCTAATACACAATTCTCTCTCTCTCTCTCTCTCTCTCTCTCTCTCTCTCTCTCTCTCTCTCTCACACACACTCAAGAAGATGTAAAGATAAGGGCAGAGATCCTGCCTGCCTCTGCCTCTTAAGTGCTGGGATTAAAGGTGTGTGCCACCACTGCCCAACTAATACACAATTCTTATTGGTAAAGTTCCAGTTATTCCTGTGAGGACATACTAACTTTGATTGCTAAGTCACCTTGCCCGACTATAGAAAACTCTCCGTGGAAAACTGTATCCCTCAGTAAAGTCCAATTTCCCATAAGAGGCTGGTTAGTTTTAGGATCACTTTCTTCATATTGTCCTGAGAGATGAGATGCTTAATTGTGGTTAAATATACCAACTGCTTTATTTTTCGAAGGAGGAGATTGATGTCATCGTGGAAAAAAAGAGGAAAGGTCTTGTGGAAAGTAATGGCAAGGTCAACAAATATGGAAATCCACTTTAGAATCATTTGAAGCTGCCCACATGATTCCGACTGCTTCTGAGGAAGAATAAGTAATGGATTTCATGGTGTGGATACCTATCACATGACATCGTTGTAAGAGGGAGTAAATGTAAGAATGGCTTGCACTGTGAATAGCCAAGAAAGTGAGCTATTTTAACCTGTGAGTAAATTAATTTTATAATTATTATTTTGTGTCTAAATACACTTCACATTGTACCAAGCTCCATTCTTTTGAGCATGTATCTAATATCGTTGGGGTAGGGTGCACTGAAAAGATACCTAAAGATCGACCGATGACCTCTTCTAATTAATAGTTTTATGAGTTTTAAACTAAAATGGTACATTTAAAAAACAAATAATTTTAAAGCAAAATTAATACGCATATCAATTTAATTTTACAGTAACTAAGAACTATACTACAGGTTACCAGCAGAGGGGAGTAAGGGAACATAGAATAATTTTGGTTTCAGGTAATTTTAGTTCATGAATAGGCTCAAAGCTCTCGACTCTATATTTTTTTCCTTAGCCAGAAGATCTATGGCAGTGCACTAAATTTAATTAATAATTCCACTTGTGCTGGCAAGCAAAAGTTGTTCAGGTAAAAAGGATAGTGACTTGCATCAGAAGTTATAGAAGAAGCGAAGAATGAATAATGGTGTTAACTTTTTCAGGTCATTTCTGGATTCTCTAAGTAACCCAAGAACTCTTGGGTTCCTGATCCTCCAGTCTCATGAGTGCGTGGGTTTCAGGGGTGTTTTAGCAGCCTAGTTCCCTAAGTACTCTTTTATGGTCTTGACTCTAATGTTCTATAACGAATCCTATCTGCTTTTCTCTAGCAGTAAAACATGATGCAGCCTGTAGCAGATGAGTCCGTTTCTCCATAGCGTCATTGTAATGACTTTTAAAGTTTCCTGAGTTTGTCTTCTGGAATGGGCATAGGTACCACTTTTGTATTATGGGACAAGTAACTTAATACATTCATACATTCACTGAGATAAATATCACGGAGATAAATACATATTGTGTATTATGGGATATATCATTCTATTATAAAAACTGCCAAACTTATAGAAGGGAAAAAGAGAAAGTAAAATATGGAGTTGCATTCGTTACTTTCAGTGAGACGACTGTGATAGATTTTGCTAGAGACTGGTGAGTGGTTGGTCAGCCCAGCCATCAGTGGACCCAGATTCTGTTTTGATGGTGAATCCTATTAGTGATACCTAGGAGGGTTCTTCTATTGCTTTTGGTTTACTGAAATGGAAGATGACTTTTACATATGATTTGATGGCATTCACATAACAAGAAAGAATCACTATATAGGGGTCTGGGTTGGTTGTCAACATGACACATCTGGGAAGAAGAAGGCCCTATAGAAGAACTGCTTCCAATAATTGGCCAGTGGGAAAGTCTGTGAGCCATTTTCTGATTGCTGATTAATGTAAGAGACCCTTAGGAGTTTGAACCTAGGTTGTACACGATAGATAGCTGACCATGAACCAGAAGCATGTCACCAAGCAGCCTTCCTCTTGGTATTGCTCTAACTTCTGCCTCCAGGTTCCTGTCTTGAGTTCCTACTTTGGCTTCCCCACCAGATGGGCAGGTAGCATGTAAGCCAGATAAACCCTTTTCTCTCCCAAATTGCATTTGGGTCGTGTTTTATCACAGAAACTGAGAGCAAATTAAAAAAACGGGCAATAAGGTTTGCATGTCTATTGTTATTTTAATAGTGGGGATAAATCTAAATCTATTTTTCCTCTTCTTCCCTGAGAATTAAAGAACTTGCTGTAAAGTGCAAAGAGAAATGATTCCATGTGTGTAAGAGAGGTGTATGCTCAAAACACTTACTGTCAGCTCTTTTCCCTCTTTTTGCCCAGCGATGTTTCCAGGTGCACAGATAAGCCCATCCATTTTTCATTTCAGGATCTTATTTCAATTTTTCATCTATTTTTTCCATCCCATTTTTTTCCTTCTCAATTGGTTCTTTTCTTATCCTAAAAAAAAGTACTCATCTCAGAAAACCAACCAACCAAAGAACAGCAAAAAAGAAATACAAGAGAAAATCTTTCTTAAATTCTTTTTTTTTTCAAAATGTATTTATTATATGTAAGTACACTGTAGCTGTCTTCAGACACTCCAGAAGATGGCATCATATTTAGTTACAGATGGCTGTGAGCCACCATGTGGTTGCTGGGATTTGAACTCAGGACCTTTGGAAGAGCAGTCAGCACTCTTAACCGCTGAGCCATCTCTCCAGCCCCTTTCTTAAATTCTTAATTTACCCTATTCCACCCACTGAATTCATACAAAATGATTGCAAGAGTGTCCCTTAGCCATGGCTTTCTGGTCCTCGCTGTCCCTGGGTCACTGTAGTCTGGGGCTCACGGTCATTAGTACACTGCGAATGCTCTTGCTGAGGAGACAGTGGGAGACAAGCTGGCTGGCTAGTGTTCAGCCTTCATTGCACTGCCCTGGCTAGCTGACAGTGCCTTTCTCCTGGACGCCTCCTAGTCGTTTCCTATGTCACTCATGCTGAAAGGACTCAGCTTCCCTGGGATTTTGTCTCCATCCTCCTCCCACCCTGCAGACTCACCCTGAATGATGCCATCCACTAGTATGGTTTTCCTTTCTTATCATGGTGCTTTCTGCTCTGTTTTGCCCTGAACTTTGCCCTGGTTCAGATCTTACTGGGGTGCTGGAGTCTCCCTTGCTTACTGTGTCTCCGTGAACAGTTCTCCTGGCTTGCTATATAGGTTTTCTCCATGTTCCCCGATCGCCTCCTCAGTGTCTTGGTGTCCACCCCTCAGCAGCCTGCTTGTTCTTCTTCCTGTTTTTGTTTTTTGTTTTTGGTTTTTGCTTTGTTTTGTTTTGTTTTGTTTTGTTTTTTGTTCTTTTTCCATACCAGTTAATGTGATCACCTCCAGTTCATTCTTAAAAATCTAAGCCATCCTAAGTGCAGCCTAGCAATGTCTTTTGAAGCTAATCATGGATTAATCTCTCTTGTTGGTCAATTTGTAAGAACAATTGAGATTTTGGAGTTCTTCTTCCTGTGTCTAGACATGTCCTTTTTTTTTTTTTTTTTTTAATCCATGTGGAAGAAACAGCTTTATCTCAAGAGTGTCATGAAGTCACTTCCAGGATCTTTTCGTCTGGATCTTGATGCCATTTCAGACCAGCACTACTATGTCCTCTGCCATACTCTTTCATGTCTGTGTCACACTCTATCACACATCCTCTACAGCGCTTGCTTTGGAAATCACTACTGACAAGCCCCAGGAGCGGATGGTATCACTCACACAGTGGGAGGAGAGAACAAGGACAGAGCCTGGGCCTTCCTGTGTCTACAGGACATAACTGGCATCTCTTGCACTTGAGCTGGGGAGGAGTGGCAGGGAGGCTCAAAGGGTAGGATACTTGCTATGTAACTATGAGGCTCTGAGTATGAATCGGCACACCCACATAAAAGTCAGGCATGGCTATTTGTTCTTCTAATTCTAACACTGGTGGGGTGGAGACAGGAGGATCCAATGAACCTGCATACCAGCCAGCCTGGCCGAAACACTGAGATTCAGGTTCAATCTGGGGCAAGAGATACTGTCTTAAGGGAATAAGGCAGAGGGCAATGGAGGAGGGCACCTGATTCCTTCTCCGGACCCCATATATGCTGTGTATGCATACTTTTCATATGTATACACACACACACACACACACACACACTTTACACACAAAGAATAGAAATGTCTTATAGGTACATATGAAAATGTACATAGCCATATCCATACATGTAAATGACTTTTGAGGCTCATAAAGTGGTTTTGATTCAGGTTTTGGCATACTAAAATAATATGGATGAAATTAATTTCATAAAAAGTTCATCTTAAAAAAATATTTGTCAAGAAGAAAGTTGAGATGAGATTTCAAAATGTCTTGATTGATCTTCACTGCCTTAAAAAAAATTAAAATAACTCTCGTCATTCAAAAAGAAAGCCTCAGGCGGAGCTGGTTTTTTGGTCTTTAGCAATCCTTTACAATAGGAAGCATATCCAAGTACCCCAGAAGGGTTTTAGAAATTTCCTGCATACTTCTATGTCTCCCACGGAAGACATAAACACTAGAGGTGAAACGGAATCCAGGGTTCTTTTTAATTGTTTCCTACCCTCATTTGGCTCATTTCTATCATTGAACCTCTGGGGCTACTCCAATATAAAAGGTTCTTAACCACTGAAATGGAGCAGTAGATTCCAGGCCATGAAACTGACAAGGAGAAGAGGCAGGCGAATTGCCACTTGCCTAGGGAGGGATAGAAACCCCCTGCCACGGTATGTTTTGCATCTGAATCTGCAGTCAGGGGCTCAGCACAGCCCCCCAGACTTGCCTCAGCATCTCTCCCTAGTCTGCAAGAAGTACATCTCTGCTAGTCTGAGCCCTGCCATTTCTGAGTTGCCTTGGAGCTATACATCATTAACTCAATCTGTGTTACCCTGAAATGCTCAAAATAAAAATAGCATCTGGGAGCCCACCTCCTTAGATCCCTGCTCTTTCACATAAAGATTTCATTCCTCCGTGAGCTACTGTTGCTTTCTAACCATTTCTCCATTGCTGTTGCTCTCCCAAAATTTCATTTTTCAACCAGTTCTGCCAGCAAGCTTACGGGGGGGGGGGAGCAGAAATTCTCTTTCTCTCTGTGTAGAAGCAGAAAGTGGGGACAAGCAGGCCTACCAAACTGTGAGAGTTCCTTTTCTGGTCACACATATGTTTATGCAGATGGTACCAAATAAAAGTGCATTTCTTGCCAGACCTGATGGCTCACACCTTTAATCCCAATACTCAGGAGGCAGATGCACACAGGTCTCCATGAGATCAAGTCCAACCTGCTTGATTTTGAGTATGTTTGTTTGTGGAGCGAAGAGAGAATATAGAACCAAAACAACTTAAGGGAGGAAGATTTAAGCTGGGCTTACGGAGCCACAGTATCTGTCCATCATGCACAGTGGTTGTGCCATCTCTGTCAGCGGCACTGGGAGCGGTGCCACAGATTATTCACATTTTAATGAATCTGGAAACAGAGATAGGATCAAAAGCAAGGCTAGCCTCAACTATCAAGATAGATCCCAAGTGGCCAATAGCCACCAGGTGAACCTCATGTCCCAAAGGACTCTAGACAGTATGGTAGTTGGGGACCAAGTATTCAAAAACATCAGCTGAGGGGAATAGCCCCTAGTCAATACATGACAGTTTTCCTCTGGCCCCTAATAATCTCTTAGCCTTTTCAGTGTGCCACATTATTCAGTCCAACTTCAAGAGTCCCCAAAGTCTCACCAGTCCCAACACTGCTCAAAAGCTCAAGTCTCTCTAGATTCAAGGAAAGTTCTTAGCTGTGAATTCCTAAAAAATATGACAACAGATTACATGGGTCTTTTTCTTTTAATTTTTTCTGAGACAGGGTTTCTCTGTGTGATTCTGACTGTCCTGGAACTTACTCTGTAGACCAGGCTGGCCTCGAACTCAGAGATTCACCTGCCTCTGCCTCCCAAGAGCTGGGATCAAAGGCATTCACCACCACTGCCTGGCCACATACTTTTAATATATGGTGACACTTAAGTATTTCCATTCCAAAAGTGAGGAATGGAGTCATAGCAAGGAAAGATCAGACCAATCCAAACCTGAGATTTAGCACAACAAACATCAAGTTTTGTAGCTCCTTGACCTATATTAGGGCTCATGGTGGCATCATCTAGGTCAGTGGTTCTCAAGATCCCTAATGCTGTGACCCTTTAATACAGTTCCACATGTTGTGGTGATGCCCATTAAATTATTTTCATTTGCTACTTTGTAACTGTAATTTTTGCTACTGTTATGAATCATAATGTAAATGTCTGTGTTTTCTGACGGTTTTTGGGAACTCCTGTGAAAGAGTTGGGGTCAGGACCCACAGGTTGACAACTGTTTATCTAGGCCAAAACAGGTTTGGGGAATTGGACTTCTAGGGCTTTTTTTGGCTACAACACATAACACAGTCTTTAGTGCTCTTACTGCCTATAGCTTTTCTTAGCAGATATAGCACATCCCTGACATGTCCCTCATCAGGAAGTCTCCACTGCTATTCAGCCTTCATCATAGCTTCACACTCAGATCACTTACCCATGTCATCAGGGGCACCTTATAGGTCATCTGACCCTATGGTGCTGTCTTTCTCAGGAACCTTAGTATAAACATTGATAACTGAGTCCACACCTGCAAAATCAACACCATATGGATAATGCCAGGCTTGGCTGCTGGCTTCACACAGCTCATCCTCTTTTACTACTGTCACAGTGGCCTCTGAGTACCTACACAGAAATAAAACAAAATAAAGCAAAACACTTCCCCGAGTAGCCCTGTGCAAGCATGACATCCCGAAGGCTCTAGCTTTTTTACAATTGAAGATCTCTCCAATGAGTTTGCGTTCTTAGGTTCTGTGGCCTTTGAAACTTGGCATCTTGCCTTTAAAGCACCTTCCCTGTTGTCCCAGGGTGAAGTGCTCACACTAATCTCTCTCTCCCCACTTCCACATTGTCAGCACTTCCTTGTTCACAGCTTTAAATACACTCAGGTGCTTCCAAGCCTCACTGCTTTAACATCAGTCTCTTCCATCTTCTCCATTTTCACCACAGAGGGGCTAAAAGCAAGCAGTAACAAACATGCCCAGCCCCAAAGTTATGCTATTCTGAAAATTTCCTCCACCAAACAAAGGGGTCCATCACTTTTTAATGCAACCTCACAAATTGTCAGGACATGGGCAACCTGTAGCTGATCTCTTGCCAGAATGGAACACAGTCTTTAGTGCAGCTCTCTCTGATTTCCCTTTTTCCTGTGCCAAGGAATTCTAAGCTATTCCCCACTTTCTCTCCTACCAGATTTGGTCTATCTGGTTTTATGTTGGTTCTTCTGTATATTCGGAGCTCAGTTTTGTGCAGAGTGCTAAGTCTGTAATCTACTTGGAATCTTCCACACGCAGCCACAGCCAGCTTGTTCAGCTCCATTTACTGATGATGCTTTTTTTCTCAGTGTGTATTTCTGTCTTCTTCATCAAAAATCAGGTGTTCATATGTGTGTAGATTTATGCCTGGGTTTTCAACTTGGTTCTATGGTTTGGCACGTCTGTTCCATTTTCATACTGTTCTTGCCACTATAGCTCTGTAGGACAACTTGAAATCAAAGATGGTGAGACCTCAGTTGTCCTTATTTTTTAAGTTCAGAATTTTTTATTTTAGCTATCCTGAGTTTTTTGTGTTTCCATATTTAGCTGAAAAATGCCCTTTCAAGATTTGTGAAGAATTGTGTTGGAATTTAGATGGGGATTTCATTGAGTCTGTAGATTGCTTTTGGTAGGATGGCCATTTTTACTATATTAACCCTAACAATGCATGAGCATGGGAGATTTTTCCACCTTCGTATATCTTCTTCAATTTCTTTTTTCAAAGACTTTAAGTTTTGACCATGCAAGACTTTCACTTGCTTGCTTATATTCACCCCAAGGTATTTTAAATTATTTGACACTATTGTTAAAAGTGTTCTTTTTTTCTCAGTCCATTTGCCATATGTATAAAGGAGGACTACTGATTTTTTGTGAGTTGGTTTTGTATCCAGCTACTTCACTAAAATTATGTAGTATCAGAGTTTCCTGGTAGAAATTTTAGGGTCACTTATGTATACTATAACATCATCCACAAATAACAATACTTTGACTCTTTCCTTTCCAATTCGTATCCCCTTTAGCTGTCTTATTGCTCTAGTTAAGACTTCAAGTAGTGTATTGAATTGGTATGAGGAGAATGAACAACTTTATCTTGTTCTTGATGTTAGAGGAATTGCTTTGAGTTTCTCTCCATTTAATGTGTTTGTGTCTATAGGCTTGCTGTCAATTGCCTATATTGTATTTACATATGTCCCTAATCTCTCTAGGACTTTTGAAGGGGTGTTGAATCTTGACAAAGGTCTTTTCTGCATCTTACCTGATGGTCATGTGGTTGGTATTTTAATTTGTTTATATGGTGGATTACATTTATCGATTTATATGAATTAAATCATCTCTTAATCTTTGAAATGAAATAGTGGATATTTCTTATTGTTTTGGGATTTGTTTTGTAAGTATTTTATTGAGAAATTTTACATCTATATTCATAAAGGAAATTGGTCTGTGATTCTCTGTTGGATTTTTATCTAGTTTGGATATCAGGATAACTCTACCTCTTAAAAAGAACTAGGCAATGTTTTTCCTGTTTTTATTTTGTGGAAAAATTGGAGGAATATTGGCATTAATTCTTCTTTGAAAGTCTGGTTTAAAAATAAAGTCTTCACTAAAACCATCAGGCTCTAGGCTTGTTTTGGTTGGGAGTCTTTTAATGACGGCTTCTATTTAACTAGGAGTTATATGTCTGCTTAAAGTACTTATCTGGTCTTGATTTAACTTTAGTAAGTGATATGTATCAAGAAAATTATCCATTTTCCAATTTGTGGAAAATAGAGTTTTAAAGTATGCCCTCATGATTCTTTGGATTTCCTCGGAATCTGTCGTCATGTCCCCCCTTTTATTTGCCTGAAGATCCTGAGAGGGGAAGTGGAGGCCAGAATTGCCAGTAGCAGAAGAGACTCTGAGGAGGCAACTGTAGTGAGTCAGTTTAATGATGGGGAACGAAGGCTGCTTAAACCTTTGGTGGGGGAGGCTAGGGGCTTTGGGATGACTGTACATCATTGGCTGGGGCCAGGTTGCTAGGATGCCTTATTTGCATAAGGAAGAACATAACCTTATAACCAGGCTACCAGGCTCCATGACTCCTGGGGGAAACAGAGGTGGGGGCACAGGGTTATGTGTGGAGGCCTGGCACAGGAGTGGGGAAAGATGCTACTCCTGCCAATCTCAGGATGAGATTTCTGGGGTTTGGACATACCTCAACCCTATTCTTGTTCCAGTCTGCTCCCTCCTCCATGTCCCATGGCTTTCTGGCCCCATATATTGTTTCATTGATTCTTTGTTATTGTTGCTTTTGGAGTTCTCTCCATTTTTTTAAAATATGGACACATTACTATGAACTTGCCTCTTAGAGCTATTTTCATTGTGTCCCATAGTTTAGGTGTATTGTATATTCATTTTCATTCAATTCTAAAAAGACTTTTATTTCTTTTGGGATTTCTGTCTTGACTGGTTTTTCATTCAGTAGTGAGATGTTCAGTTTTCATAAACAATTGATCATAAGCTTTCTGTTGTTCTGTTGTTGATATACAACTTTAATCTGTGATTGTCAGATAGGATGCAGGGTGTTACTTCTGTTTTTTTTTTTTTAAATCAGTCTAGACTTGTTTTGTGTCTGAGAATGTGGTCAATTTTGGAGAAAGTTTCATGAGGTACAGGGGAAAGCGTATATTCCTTCATGTTTGGTGAGATGTTGTGCAAACATCTGATAGGTCCATTTGGATTATAACATCAGTCAGCTCTAGCATTTCTGCTTAGTTTTTGTCTGAATGACCTGTCTTTTGTTGAGACTGCAGTATTGAAGGCTCCCACTACCAGCTTGTGGGGAACAATGTAAGATTTAAGCTGTAGTAGTCTTTCTTATGCACTTGAGTACCTTGTGTTTAGTATGTAGATGCTAATAATTGCAATGTCTTCTTGGTGGTGCTATATATCTCTGATGAGTATATAATGTCCTTCCAATGTCTTTGGATTAATTTCGGTTTGAAGTCTATTTGTCTAGTATTTAAATAGCTATACCAGCTTGCTTTTTATGTCCATTTTCTTGGAATATCTTTTTCTATCCTTTTACCCTGAGGTGATGTCTATCCTCAATGCTAAGGTATGTTTTTTTGTTTGTTTGTTTGTTTGTTTTGTATTCAACAGAAGAATGGATCTTGTTTTCACATCTATTCTGTTAGTATGTGTCTTTCTATTGGAAAATTGAGGCTGTTGAGCTGAGAGATATCAATGAGTAGTGTTTGTTGATTCCTGTTGTTTTGTTTTGTTGTTGTTAATGGTGGTGGTGGCAGTGGCAGCAACGGTGGTGTGTGTGTGTGTGTGTTTCCCTTCTTTTGATTTTTTTTTTTTTTTTTTGGTCTGGGATTATTTACTCCCTGTGTTTTCTTGTGTGTAGTTAATCTTAGGTTGAAGTTTTCTTTTTCCTGCCTTCTATAGGTCTGGATTTATAGATAGATACTGCTTAAATTTGGTTTTTATCATGGAATTTCTTACTTTCTCCATCCATTGTGATTGAAACTTTTGCTGGGTATAGTAGTTTGGTCTAGTACCTGTGGTCTCTTAGAGTATATAAAAAATTGAAACCATAAGATCTTCAAGGTACTATATTTATGCTTCACAGGTCAGTGGCAAGGAAGAGTCCTCTTGCTTCATCATCCGAATGACTGGCTTATCAACAACTCTGTTAAAGTGTCCTCTCAGTGCAGGCTTTATTTAAGCACCTGATACATCATTGCCTGCACCTCAGAATGTCTTCCTATGGCTTTTCAGAATCCCCTTTAAAATCCTGTCATAGTCTCCTCTAGGAATCGCGGTGATGCGGTTAGCCAAGATTAGATGCCTGGCACATTATACTTCCCAGATGGGAAGATCAATGCAGCATGCATACGAGAGTGAGAGGACTCTTGTCCTGGGTTATAATTTCAGATATGAGAAACATAAGGCTGGTAGGACAGGATTGGTCAGAGATGTTCCCTGGAGAGAGTGGAACCAGGCCAGTACAAGCTGGGTCTTGTCTTCTGAATCTAGAAAGACAGTAAGTAAATGAGCCAGAAGGAGGATCAATGGCTAGGAGAGACAGCAAGCAATGGCGGGAATACAGTGACAAAGGAGAAACGTGCTGGGAAGAGCACAGTGTGGTTGGACTATGGAGATCTTCGAATGAGAAATGTGACTTTGAAGAGATTTGTCATAGACAGTGCAACCACTGTCAGCCCATGAGCAGGAGTAATATTCCGCAATGTAGTATCATGGGGGGGGGGGGGTGGGGAGAAATCTGACCTAGTCACATTGACAGTGGCAGTGGTAAGGTTTGAGGTGCAGAGTCTATTTCAATTATCTAGTGACAAGAAACACGGTTTCATTGTGGCTTTAATACTTGCTCACATCATCCATTTACACCTAATGCTGCTTTCTGATAAATCTCTGAAAATATCCCATTTCAGAATGAGTCACAGATCTTTTCTTTAATCATCATTACTTTCCCTTGGAAAGGTTGTGTGGTTTTACTGTGGCACTTACATAACTCACCAGACCCTGGATAGCTGGATATTTCAAGACCTGCCAGCTTTTCTGTTCATGTTGGGGTTTGGAGGCATTTGGGCCATTCTTCAGATTCCCTCTGTATATTCTCCTCACAACTTCTAGGGATGATCTTAAACTATATAAACTGTTTTAGCTTCATAAGTTTGAACAGAAAAATCAAATAATGGGTCATACTTATTAAAGGAGAATATAATCTGAAAAGTGTTGGATACTAAGGTTTTGCTGAAATCAGGTAAGACTTTGGGTATAAAAGAGAGTGTGGGAGAGTCCTTACCCAGGCGCCCAGTACCTTGTTCATGGGTGTACTAAAATATACTGGGAGAAATGCAGGTGAAAATCTAACATGGTGGGCTTGGTGTTGTATTCAAGAGTTGCTTGCTACAACTCTTCAGGCCCATTCCGAGATAGCTATGTAAGAATAGAATTGTTATTTAATCAGCTTTATCATCTGTTCAAGGGAGGTGTCAGGCTGATGACATTCAAGTATCTTTCTTAGTTGTAAATTATTTTTGGCTGGTCAGATAGCTTTGTAGGTACTTGCCACTAAACTTGATGACAAGAGCTTCATCCCAGGGACCCACACAGCGGAAGAAGAGAACTGACTCCAGGAAGTTGTTCTCCTACCACTCCATGCATACACATACACAGAAGCACAAATAAGTCAATTAACAAAAATTCTTTATTTCATATTTTTTCCTTTTTCTTTTTCTTTTTTGAGACAGGGGTTTTCTGTATAGTCCTGGCTGTGCTGGAACTCACTCTGTAGTCCAGACTGGCCTTGAACTCAGAAATCTGCCTGCCTCTGCCTCCCAAGTGATGGAATTAAAGGCATGTGCCACCACTGCCGGGCCATAAATTTAATAAATACACATGGTCATGTACTTTTAAAGTCTTTTGGTGGCGAGGTAGCATTTATCCTTGTGGCTAGTGATTTTTAGGACAAGTGGTACCTCTTTTCTCTTAAAGTATAGAAACAAATAGATAAGCCTGAAAAGAAGAAATAGATGAATTGAGACCACTCAGCCTGGAGATATTGTGGACACCCCAATATACTGGATGAGAGATGGCCGTGTATGGCAGTAGAGGAAGATGGGGTGACTGCCATGAGTCCACAGACAGTGTGCTCAGAGCAAGATGCAGGCTGCTGTGGTGGCAGTTGGTGATGCCAGCATCTGAGACAGAGGATCCTGGCTGAATGAGACATCTAAAGGAAAGCAGGTGTGAGTGTCTAGACAGCGAGTGCGGGTCTGCCCCAGTCTTAGAATAGACATTGGAGGTGGCTTTGATTGTTCCCTCAACATATTTCAGACATCTAAAGTATATCACTGCTGAGACATTTGTCATACACTGGGCATTCAGAGAATGTCCACAGAGTTGACGTCCACAGGCCACTACTATCTAGCAGTATTGATCCAGGTGAGAGGGCTCGCTGCCACCTAGACACTCCAAAGACATAAAATTATACCTCAAAATAATGAAGGCATTTCTTATATCTAAAGTCATACAACAAAGGAATTAATTTGTAAGTTAGTAAATCTCCTGGCTTGATTAAATTCATGTTTGTCCTGAAAAGAATTGTTTCTATAAATAGTGCCTTAAGGCTATTTTGTACTGTTATATTGCAATTTACAAAGAAGAAAATTATGGAGTTTTAGAAAATATAATTTTAGAAAATTATAGAATTGTGGAAGCTGGGGGGATCCAAAGGCATGGTGCTGGCATCTGTTTGCACTCTGAAGAGGATTTCCGTGCTGTATCCCCCTGCAATGGGAGAAAAGGGCAGGAGAAGGAACATACCAGCACGCAGAAAGCAAGCTCCTTTCAGAAATGCATTTGCATGATAAGGAACCCACTCCTGAGACAATATTCTCTTCACAAGGGCTTGCTCATTCCTGCTCACCTCTGAACACACCCCACCTTCCAACACTGTTACACTGTAGGCTAAGTTACAACATATGAATTTCGAGGGACACATTCACACTGTGATAGATGCCCTTAGAATTGTCTCCTGTCTTGTTAGTTTTCTTTTCTTGGTGGAATCAGGGTGGAAAGCTAGGCTTCACAGGTATGCACAACATCCACTTTACTCCTGAGCTGACCTCCAGGTGCCATATGGCTTTTCTAGGTGTGGCATTGCCATCCTATATGCCCATCACCATTGATCTGAGATAACACTTCAATTTGTTTTCACCCATAATACACAGTGGGAATTACACAAAACAACTTGAGAATTGAAAGAGGCTTTACAGTTTCCGTTTCTTCCTTATGAAGCCGCAGCACCAACTCAGTTCAGTGTTTCCCTATGCCTGACCCCAGGCAAAGTCAGCAGACGCGCCATCTAGCTGAGCCCACCCAACCCATTCTGCTTGTGAGAAGCACTGCTATTGTGACTAACAGCCACCAGGTTCTCTTTGTTCTAGTCCATCATGTCAGTAGTAATTACAAAATCAGGGTTTCCTAATATTAATTCTTTATGTATTATAATGGAACATCTTGTAAACAATTTTCCCTCCGCTCATAGGGCAGAACAAAACATTGAGTGTCTTTGTTCATCATTTGACAACTTAGTTACTTCATTTCACTGACACACTCACTGTTTGTCAAAGGTGAGTCTATTTTTCCTTGTTCTGTTTTTGGTTTTAATATCATGAGGAACTCATGGATTTACCCCATTTGATGCATTTTATTCCCCTGCTCTTTACCTTTCTGGTGCACGAGTTGCCCTGCCATTGGCTCATGGAAAGCTAACGTCTTGGCGACAGGAAGACCTCTCACCTGGAGCATCACTGTTAACTGAGTAGTGACCTGTGGACATCAGCTCCATGGACAAGCTTTGAATGGCCCACTGTACGGCACATGTCTCGGCTGTGATATACCCCAGATGTCTCAGATATGTTGGGGGAACAACCAAAACAAACCTTGAATCTGTCCTGGGACTCGGGAAGCCCTATACTCAGGGACAACTTCAACATTTACTCAGGCTGCTCCAATAAAACACTGTCACAGTTACACACCATATAATGACATTTCAGTCAACGACAAACAGCATATCCAATTGCTATAATGGACCTGAAAAATTCCTATTGCCTGATGGTATTATAGTCATCAAAGCACCATTCCTCAGCCAGGTGCTATACATTCCTGTACCACTCAAAAGCTGCCAGGATGATGATGAATTTGAAGCCAACATTGGCCATTCAATGAAACTCTATCTAAAACAAAAGCAGTTACTCATGTTTGTGGTAATGCTGATATAAGCAAATGTACTAAGTTGATGGTAGTATAAAAGGCCAGCACATCCAATTTTGTACAGATCCTGACATTTAGTGATGATAGCGATGGGGTATGTTAGTTGCTTATGCATTTACTATATGATACCTTGTATGGCTATCAGGGTTTCATTTCTGCTTCTATGACATACTCTGAGGAAGGGAATAGAGAGGAATAAGTGGTTTATTTGCATTGAAATTCTACATTACAATCTGCCGCAGACGGACTCTCCTGGGGTCCCTGATCTGCGGGGAACGGGTCTCTGGTTGCAGGTGAGCGAGGATTCGGCGAA
>NC_034592.1:97403330-97446277 GCF_900095145.1 Mus pahari
ACAGCTATAGGGGATTCGATCTGAGCTTTGGGTTTCTTTAGAAGGATCATGTTAGTAGCAGCAACAAGTCTAAACAAGTTTGGTTGAACAGAAGTTGTGTTATGTACAACAGAATGACCAACCCAAATTGGGGCCACAAAGCCCGGAGTGAAATAACGTTTTAAAGGTTCATTTCCCATATCCGGATTAAACCCATTCTTTTGGGGAAGTCAAGGCAGGAACTTGAGCATTGAGTCACATCACATCACACATCCAAGTTTGCTTGTGCTTAGTTGGTTTTTCTCATTTATATTACAGTTCAGGATCTAGCCTATGAAATAGTGACACATCCAGGGCCAGTCTGTCCACCCCAATTAACAGTCAGACAATCCCACCCAGACATACCTGTAGGCTTACCAGATCTAGATAATTCCTCAGTTGAGGCTTCCCTCTAAAACAACCACCCCAATGGCTGTTGTAGAGTATACTCCTATTTATGAAGAAAAGAGTTTGCTAAAGCACACTGTGCCGTGTTGCTTCAGCAGCAGCCTCTTGAACCTTTCGGCACAGCTCTTGATTGTAGCTCTTACTCTTGTCCTTGACTTAACCTTGGGCCTTTTGTTCTTCATGACTGTTGTGCATACAAAACACACTTCTAATACTGTGAATAAGAAAACTGTATAGAGTGGTTGTCCTGGGAAGGAAACTGAAAGTGATTAAGGATTACGATGGCGGAAAGTTAGTGGTGGCCCCTGCCCACCAGTCTGGCATGTCCTTTCCAACCATCCCATGGCCTTGAAGAGTAAGAACAAAGCTAGGTAAAACTGAAGGCAAAGACACAAAACTTCAAAACTGATTATGATATAATTGGAGATCATATTCCTTCCAGTCCCACGATGATCACAGCCCAAGCTGAAAGATTGTGTATAATGCCAAAAGAAGAGTTTGCATGCAAGTTTTATGTTAAGCTTCCTACTAAGTCTGGGTGTTTTCAAAAACCCAAGAATCATCATTTATAATAAAATAAAGAGAGTTATGTGCATGCCAGGGCTGACTTAATGGGAGCTGAATGACTGTAGGCTTTAGATAACTAGATGGAGGAGGAAAGTTACTTCCTAGGACAAACTTTCTTTCTAAACAAAGTTCTGCTTTCCCAGAGACACATGTCTGAAAGGACTTTCCTCTATATGGCATGTTGACTTCATATTTCAAAACTTCTAAGGACAAGAAAAGAATCTTACCTTGAACAGCATTGAAGCCATTTGTGATCCAGCCCAGTTGGCACTTATACATTATTAGGACACAAACACTGCCAATACACTACAAAATCAGATAATCATGTATGACCCAACTTCTCTACCATGTCCTCTGTGCCAGCAAAACAGAGGCTATGTCCTTCATGTGTGTGCAAGTACACTCAACGATGTTCATACAATGAAGACATCACCAAAGGATGCATGTCTCAGAATGTATCTTTGTCATTAAATGATGAATGACTTTTTCATAGCTTAGGTGGCATAAGCTACAGGAATATACAGTTCTGAGAATCGAAATCAATGTGCTGGCTGACTCCGGTTCCTGGAGAGAGCTTCTTTCCTGGCTTACTTTAGTCTTACTTATGAGGAGTAGAGAGAAATACTTCTGGTCTCTGCCTTGTTTCATAAAGATATTAACCTCACTCATAAAAGGTCTCACCTCTGTGACCTAATTACTTCCTAAAGCCCCATCTGCAAATATCAGCACACTGAGATCTGAATTTCTACCTATGAACTTGGAGAGATACAGATGTATATCCCAAAGAAACAAACTAGCACAGTTTCCTTGTTTTCTAGCGTGACCAGGTTCATGTGCATCCTTTAGAGTCTGAAGCAGCCATTTCTCCCAAATGCATCTTTTCTTATTATTGTGAAGTGATGACTAATAACTACAACTGAAGGTCTTTAATTCTGGGACTTTTCAGTGGGGATGTAGGAATTAGATATGTAACAAAAGCAATGGAGGTTGAGGGTACAGCTCAATGGTATTGTGTAGGCATAGTATACAAAAGACCTTAGCTTTAATCTTCATCACATGTGTGTAACTACACACACACACACACACACACACACACACACACACACACACTGTACTGGATAGCTTTGTGTCAACTTGACACAGCTGGAGTTATCACAGAGAAAGGAGCCTCAGTTGGGGAAATGTCTCCATGAGATCCAGCTGTAAGGCATTTTCTCAATTAGTGATCAAGGGGGGAGGGCCCCTTGTGGGTGGTGCCATCTCTGGGCTGGTAGTCTTGGTTCTATAAGAGAGCAGGCTGAGCAAGCCATGGGAGGCAAGCCAGTAAAGAACATCCCTCCATGGCCTCTGCATCAGCTCCTGCTTTCTGACCTGCTTGAGTTCCAGTCCTGCATCCTTTGGTGATNAACAGCAGTATGAAAATGTAAGCTGAATAAACCCTTTCCTCCCCAACTTGCTTCTTGGTCATGATGTTTGTGCAGGAATAGAAACCCTGACTAAGACACACACACACACACACACCCCATAGTTTAAATTTATACTTAGAAACTGAGATATTACTAACTCTAAGAGCTAAGAAAGGCTAAGAGAGTATACAGGAGTTCAAAGGGACTTACAGGCTTACAGGGACATTTCTGAAAGGTAACCTGTCACAAGAGCAGAAACTAAGTGATTATACTTTTAGTACCCATAATGTTGAGTAATAGGTGTAAAACTCTAAAAGTTCTCAAAGTTAAATATACTTTTACAATTGAGTGAACCCATTTTAAGATTTACTGTAAGACAGGGAATATGCCAGTCAATGTACCAGGAATAAGAGGAATGAGTCTCCCTTAGCTGGGAGAGTTCACAGTGCAGTACTGGAGATCCAACTCCCTGGAGTGCACAAGTAGCAAACATAGATGAGCTAAATAGGGGCTCTAGAGTCTGTGCAAACTGGAGACTATCTGGTCACTCAAAACAGGCAGCTGTCATGGGCTTCTCTCTAACTGCTATCATCATAAAGACCGGCCTAATGTTACCATGTTCTTGTATCAAAAGGATAGTAACAATAAACTCACATTAATGGAATTCCTCAATTTTTAAATGTTGAAAAGAAAACACTTAAACAATACTCTGTGATCCAGGAATCATTCTGACTTATAGACTGCAGGTCAGAGTTTGGACCAAGAGCTTTGTCCTATGACTTGTCTGGGAATAAGACCACAAGTCGTCAGGCAGTTTCATATGAACTCAGAAGAGTCAGGAATATGCAGACTCCATCATTCCCAGTAGGAAATGTATTTTCAATTATATATGGATTTAAAAGAAGTCTGTTAGCTAGAAATTGCCTCTAAAGTTAATGGCTCAAAAAGTAAACATTTAATTTCTTTTTTTTTTTAAACATTTAATTTCTTATACAGTATGAACCAAGGATTCAGGAACACCTGAGTCGAGTGGTTTTGGATGTGAATGTCTCAAAAATTGTGGCTGAGAGTTCAGGGTGTTGGTTCGATTTCCGTTGTGAGACTAGAAGATTTACTCACATGATGAGGACTGGTGGACAGCCTCTGCTACTGTACCTAGGCTTCTGCTATGGAAATATCTTCATAGAGAGAGAGAGAGGAAGAGAGAGACAGACACAGAGAGAGAGAGAGACAGGCACACACACACACACACACACACACACACACACACACAGAGAGAGAGAGAGAGACAGAGACAGAGACAGACAGAGAGCAAGGTAGATGCTTCAGTATGTCTGATGACTGGGCCCAAGAAGTTCCAACTTTGTGAACTTTTGTTCATGATGCTATAAGAAAATACCATAGACTGAGTGGCTTAAACGACAGACATTTATTTCTATAGCTCTGAAAGCTGGGAAGTCCAAGATCATGATGCCAGCTGATGTTTGTTTATTTGTTTAATATGTATTTATTTTATGTATTCAAGTGCTGTTTTCAGGCACACCAGAAGAGGGAGTCAGATTCCTTTACAGATGGTTGTAAACTACCATGTGGTTTCTGGAAACTGAACTTGGGACCTCCAGGTTTCAATTTGGTTTTTGGTGAGGGTCCTCTTCCTGGTTGAGAGCTATGAAGCTCTGTTGTATTACCATCTTTTTACAAAGGCAACCCCTGTGGGCCCTTCTTAGACCATCATGTTGGAGGTTAAGACTTGAGATATGGATGGGACACAAGTGTTTAGTTTAACAGTCATCCTATTGGTGACAGCTCGGGCCTGTGAAATGTGAGAGGGAATGAGATACTGTGAAGTAGAGGGCCATTCTGGAGACTAGCCATTCCAATCCCGAACTGAATTATTTTAAATGTGTGACTTGTTTAAAAGGTTATCTTATACAAACCTCTAACCAGTAGGATAACAGACTGTTGTTAATAAATGAGATAGATGGCTGTGGGTGTATGAGTGTAGCTCAGTGATATGCACCTGCCTAGGAGTTATTGATCCAAGGTTTGATCAAGAAATGGGGGATGGAGCAAAAAAATAAATAAATAAAAGGAAAAAAAAAAGAAATGGGGGATGGAGTATGAGCTTTCTCTTTCTATATCCATAGAAACCAAGAGAATTGCTTCCTGGGCATTCTTGGTGTTGGATAAGGCACTTCTCGTCCACCCTATGAGAGTCCTGATCATTTTGCAAATCTAAGGTATAGAGATTTACCTGAGCGATGAGATGCCATATGCCTCTATTCATAGGGCAATGTCAGCAAAACTGAGCCTAGTGCCAAAATGAAATCAGTGTCAACCAGTGGACCAAATTACCTCACAGTAAATAATCAAGGTTCTTGGATGACAAATGCTGACTGAAGTTGAGAATTCTGTCTGCTCTCATTACAGCTCAGAATGAGAAAGCCCCAAGCAAGTATTTCAGGCTGACAGTGTACTAATACGTAGCTGGTGTGTCAGTACTCAGTCTCCCAGCACGGGCTAGGAGTGGCAGGGATAAGGGCAGCAAGGAGTGGGAGCAGTGTGTGATGTGGGGGCGGGGGGGCGGGGGGTGGAGTAGGTGTAGCCAGGGGAGATGGCAGGGGGTGAGGAAAGCATGGTGTGAGGGTAGCTGGGAAGTGGAGATGGCAGCGAGGTAGGGTAACAGAGGGCAGGGGAAGCAGGGGCTCCTGGTGATAATTCTTATTATCTTTTTATAGGAGGTGGTATCAGCACAGAGAAGTAAGCTACAGAAATTAGGCATTAATAAGGAAACAGCAATAAAAATAAATAAATGAATAGATAGATAGATAGATAGATAGATAGATAGGTAGGTAGATAGATAGATAGCTTTCACTGTGAATAGCATTTGTAGGCTACAAACAATTCAATAAAGGGATAGAAAGTCATAAAAGCTGGAGACATTTTCACAGGTTCTAAATTGATCTTTCATATTCAAGGAAGGCTATCCCAAGCTGTAACTGGTAAATGATAGGAGCCTGCTGCTGTTGTTGAGATGATTTGGTCTAAACGGCAGGCTTGGTGAAAAGCCAGTTAAGAAAGGTATACAGATATAGACGCTCAGCTTTTCTGAAACTCGGCTGTTTTTTTTTTTTAAGTTATTTATTTATTTATTTATTCACTTTACAACCCAATATCAGCTCTTCTTTTCCTCCTAGTACTCTGTCACAAAAGTCTTCACCCATTCCACCTTTGGGAAGTCACCCATGGGGTGTCACCCTCAACCAACTCCCTCTGCACATTAAGTCACTGCAGAACAAGGTACATCCTGTCCCACTGAGGCCAGATAAGTCTGTCCATTTAGGAATGTGGGATCCACAGGCAGGCAGACAGGCAGACAGCAGGCTCAGAGACAGCCCCTGCTCCCCTTGTTGGGGGACTCACATGAAGACCAAGCTGTTTATCTGCTATGGATGTGCAGGGGACCTAGGTCCAGCTGGTGCTTGCTCTTTGGTTGGTGATTCACTCTCTGGGAGCCCCCAAGGGTCCAGGTTAGTTGACTCTCTTGGTCTTCCTGTAGAGTCCCTGTCCTCTTTGTGCTGCTCAGTCCTTCTCCTCACTCTTCTGCAAGAAAGACTCCCCAAGCTCCATCTAATGTTTGGGTTTGAGTCTCTGCATCTCTTTCCATTGGCTTCTGGGTGGAGCCTCTCAGAGGACAGTTATACCAAGTTCCTGTCTGCAAACATAACAGAGTGTCATTAGTAGTGTCAGGGATTGGTTCTTGCCCATGGGATAGGTCTCAATTTGGGGCAGTCATTGATTGGCCATTGCCTCTGCTTTATCTTCATCTCTGAACATGTAGGCAAGTACATATTTGGGTGGAAAGCTTTGTGGGTGGGTTGTTCTCCTTATCCCTCCACGGGGAGTGAGTTCTGCCTGGCTACAGGAAGTGGCCACTTCAGGATCCATATCCCCCACTGCTAGGAGTTTCAGCTAGAGTAGCGCTATAGATGCTCTGGGGACTCTCCCCATCCTAGGTCTCTGGCACATCCCCAGCAGATATTACTTCTCTTTCCCCTGCTCTCCCTACAAAGGATCTCCGACCCCACCCTGTTCCACTCCCCATGCCCTCTTCCACCCAGTTCCTTCCTTCCATCAACCTCTAATATTTATTTTGTTTCTTCTTCTGAGAAAGATTCAACCATCCTCCCTTGAGCCTTCTTGTTACTTGGCTTCTTTGGGTCTGTTGATTATATCCTGGTTATCCTGTAACCTCATGGCTAATACCACTTCTAAGTGAGGACATACCAGGCATGTCTTTCTGCATCTGGGTTACCTCACTTGGGATGATATTTTCTAGTTCCATCCATTTGCCTGCGAAACTCATGATGTCCTTTTGGATTTTGTAATAGCAGGAAACTCAGCTATTTTTAAGGAGGGGTGTGGATGTTCTTTTCAGCTGAAAAGAAGCAGATTCTGGGTCATCAAGCTGGAGTCCAAGTCTGAAGAAACACATGGACTATGAAAATGAGGCAAAGCCTGAGTCCTGTGGGTCTAAGCATGAACCCAGTTAGCTCAGAAGTCAGAGAAAACCACAGAGGGTGTCAGGGAACACATATGCCCAGGAACAATTTCCCATGATTCACTTCCGAAGGTCAAGTCTCACATTGCTGATGAAACAAATCTGGCTACTTCTCCCTCATCGAGTCTGATTTGTTTGTCCTGAGACAGGCACAAGTCACTGGTGAGCACAGCCATCTCCTAGCACGCATGCTATGATTTACCAATACCTGGTTTCTCTTCCTGCTGGAGTACTGTTTATTCTTTCTTAAGGACCTGACTCTTATAATCCTCCAGGGACTCATTATTCAGGACTCAACCCAGGAAATACTTCCTGAATAAAGTCCACATGCACAGGCTCAGAGTTAAGCACAGTACATGCATGTAACACCAATCATACATGTACTACCACACCACACATGTACACCAGACACCAATCTCATACACAGAGAGTTAAACATTGCTTATGCAAATCGAACACATACAAATATAAACTACTCCATGCTTGTAGCATGGTGCAGTTTGCACCACATACACAGAGTTAAATATCATACATGCATATCAATCACAGTCCTATACTTATCATACCAAACATACATATCACTTGCAGAAAATACACTCAAGAGTTAAACACTGCATATACACTGATCATATACATATATGAATTGCACCACACGCACCTTAGCTCATCTCATGAAGCTTTGTGATTTCCATGACATCAATTATCTACTTATCAACTGTCTCAAATATGACTATATCTATATTTTCACCAATGAACATGACTTAAAATATGAAAATATGATTTTTTTTATAATCATGAGCTCTAACCAACTAGAAGATGATTTTTTTAAAAAGCCAGCATAAATGTAATTTTATCATTGTGGGCCTCTAAGTTGACATTTAATTATGCTATCCTGGGAATAACAACCAGGGTGAAGTCAGCTGTGAAATAGCCACAAAATGGCCTAAAAATGGAGAGGCAGGAAAGGACAGAGGGCGAGAGGCCTCAGGAATTTGTCTATGAATAACAGTGAGCTCTTAGCTGTGGAGTTTCTGTGCTCTGCTGCAGAGCAAATGTGGAGGTTTCACCTCTGAGTCCACTTACTGTTGTCTCCAATGTAAGCTCTTCCCACGGCTGCTGCCATGGGCCTTAGTGAACAGCGCAAGATTTTACAGTTGTGGGATTGGAGCAAGGCTGGTGTTCCATCTTCCAATCCATTACCACGCATTATCTATGGCTTTTGGGTAATTGAGCAAATAATACTCTTGACAACCATTCCCCTCTTTGACTCCAAAGCAAGGTAATTAATTAAGGCCAGAAGGGGATTGTTAGCATCTGCTAATGAACCACAGTTGAGGGAATTACTTAGGAGAGCACTCGTAAGAGCCTGTAAATGTGCATGAACCAGAGCAGCTCGGCCACTCATGCTCTCTGTCCTTCCCATCACTGAGCCACCAAAGGGTACATTAAGCGTGGAACAACTGGGGCACTTCTGTGACATGGCTCTGTCCAATGATGTTTGTATTACTTTGTGTGGCTGTTTATTCTCAAGCCATATGACACAACAAAGCTTGATGATCCAGATAATGAACTGACCTACCAGAATTCACTCACCACTGAGCTATGTAACCTAAGTGTTATGAAGTCTTGGGGGCACCCATAAGTGGTGACCTTGGTAACATGATAGCAGGTATGTACTTCCCACACTGTTTGGTAAAAGGGTTCAAACAGTGGCTCAGTGGAAGAACACTTGTCTACTATGAGTGAGACCCTGGACTCAACCCCTAGTACTTCAAGTGAATGAATGAATAAATAAATGAATGAATGGCATGAATGAATGAATGAATGAGTGAATGAATGAATGAGTGAATGGATGAATGAATGAAAGACATATGAAACACTTGGCTATTTTCATAAGTTTAAGGCCAAATAAGCATGTTCACATAAATAGCCAAAGGCTTTGGGCTTAGCAGTCCCTTCATTCTTAGGAGGATACCCAAAGGAACTGCCAGATTTTTGAAAAGCATTTTTTATTGCAGATGATGGATGGCTGAAAATAACTTGTATCATTGTAATTCTTTAGAGTAGCTGGGAAAGGTTCTGGCTGTAGTTACAGGGGAGTGAGTTATCTGTAATATGAGACATTGTTAGACAGGGCTAAGAAGTCTCAGTGCCACACAGCAGGGTAACCAGAGATAATAATGGCACACTCTATAGTTCCAAACTCTGCAAGAAAAAAGGCTTGGATGTTTCACCCATAAAATGATAAATGTTTGAGGAGGTAGAAATGAGTATTACTGTATGTTTGCATTCATGTATGTGTTGTATGTGTATGTATCTCAAAGCATCACATAGAACCAAATAAGTAATGTCTGTGTTTTGTTTTTGTTTGTGAAATTAATTGAAATTTTAAAATAACTATTTAATTAAGTAATATATTTATTCTTAATAGTTTCTCAGCTCAATTAAGTCCCCTTTAAATTTTATTGAAAGCTAAACATTGGAAAGCATTTGATTTCCAAAAGAGTGTGTCTTAGTTAGGGTTTTACTGCTGTGAACAGACACCATGATCAAGGCAAGTCTTATAAAGGACAATATTTAATTGGGCTGGCTTACAGGTTCAGAGGCTTAGTCCATTATCATCAAGGTGGGAGCATGGCAGCATCTAGGCAGGTGTGGGGAGCGGACATGCCAAGCCCCATGATTCCTGTTTGCCAAGAACCTGAGCCTGAACTCTATGTGGGGAGCCGGGGTGCCAAGCCCCATGTTCCCTGGCTGCAAGAATCTGAGCCTGCTGATCCTGTACTGCCTGACTGAGAAAAACAGGATATGCCCCTGAGGGAGGGAGGAGAATGCTGTGGGAAAAGCTGTAAACAGTTCAGTTGGAGAAGAGCAGGAGAAGAGTTCAGTTGGAGTTAGTTGGAGCCTGGAGAGGGTTAGAGAAAGCTGTTTGTGAGAGGGAGAGGAAAAACTGCTCTGAGAGATAAAGAAGAAATCTGTTTGGAACCTTCCTTGGTGTTTGTGTTGTTTCTCCCCATCTCTGCCGGTCGGAGTTTGGGGGTCTGCGGCAGGCAGGTATAGTGCAGGCAGAGCTGAGAATTCTACATCTTCATCTGAAGGCTGCTAGCAGGATACTGACTTCCAAGCAGCTAGGATGAGGGTCATGCCCACAGTGACAAACCTACTCTATCAAAGCCACACCTCCTATTAATGCCACTCCCTGGTCCAAGCACATATAAACCATCACAGAGTGTTACCGGGTTTACAGGGTTATTCACCTTTTGAGTGCTAATATTTCCAGTTATCTCTTTCCCTGGACATGCACAGACTGTGGCTCTGTGCCTTCAGTGAGAATGTGAAGTGCTTTCCTCTTATTCGTGTGTCTAAGGTGTTGTGGAAAGGTGGTGGGAAAGACCATGTAGAGGTGTCACTGGTTTTTATGGAGATCCATGTTAGAAATGCACATATGGAGATCAGTTCCCACACTGCTAACTCTTCCCTATAACGTTAGAGCACCTCTCCATAAGTCTAACTGCTTATGCACCCTACTATGAAGGCCACTGCCCTACTCAGGGCATGGGCAGGGTGGAATCACCATCCATACCCATCCTGGCTAAGGGGCTGACGGTCTGGGAGACAAGGCTTTGTTGGATACTACCTTCATTTCCTCTTTTCTGGATTCCAGGAAAAACACACCTCAGAAATCATACTCTGTTTTTCAATTAAAGTTTTCTAAGTAAGTGGTTGCCTAAATTTGAATAAGTTAGTTGATTTTGTACTCCACTTTACCAATGTATAAAATACAATGGTAGGTATAGTAGGAGCCTCATAGAGTAGATCTTTGATGTAAAAGAGCTCAGGTACTGCTGCCTGTAACCTGGACTACTTGATGCCTGATCCTACCTGCCCTTGGAGGTTGGAGGTGAGGTGCCACAGAATCAAGGACACAGACTCCAGGAGCAGGTAAGAAACATTGCAGCAAGCTCATCTGAGCACTGCTGCAAGCTCCTTTAATACCCTCCACCTGTGCCCCATTGGCCCCAAGAAAGCATCTCTTCTAAACAGCAATTCTTGATTGGCTAGTATTGTCTGCATCAGCAATCCTTGATCTCTCAGGCAGTCTTCAATAAGGTCCTCCTGCAGGAGATGCCTTTGTGGCAGAGATGGAAGTGCCATTCCTCCTACATTTCCACCTTTTTCTTTTTTCTTTCTTTCTTTCTTTCTTTCTTTCTTTCTTTCTTTCTTTCTTTCTTTCTTTCTTTCTTTCTTCCTTCCTTCCTTCCTTCCTTCCTTCCTTCCTCCCTTTCTTTTTTTTTTTTAAGATTTTGACAGCCTAGTGGGAGCTGGGGTGCCATTGCCTCAAAATTGCTGATCCCACCTCAGAGAATTCCCAGTATACTGAACTATGCCTGTCTCAGGTTGTCCTGTCTTCCAGGATCTTACCCATCATTGACTACCAGTCTTCAAAGAAATAGCACTCTGGAGGCATGCCACACAAGGGAGAAATGAGGAACAGCCAACATGGTAGTCTCACAGAACTCTGCCATCCAGGCTTTGATCACTTCCTTAGGGAGGCTGCAATCGGGATTTCAACAGCCATCAGCACCTGGAGGGTCACCTTATTTATGGAGCACTGCTTGGAGATATGCTGTGCAAGGCACTTAAACAAAATAATTATTAGTATGATAATGCCTCCCAGCAAGGCTATCCACAAGGGGTCAAACAGCCTCGCTTTTCCCAAGAGTCTGGCATCTAGGGAGAGCACAGATACCCAGGTCACATTGAGGTCATCTAGAGAGAGCACAGATACTCTGGTCACATTGAGGTCATCTAGAGAGAGCACAGATACTCTGGTCACATTGAGGTCATCTAGGGAGAGCACAGACACCCTGGTCACTTTGAAGTTGGTTTTGTTCTCCCTTAGCAGCACAGAGCAGTTAAGGAATTTGTCTGACCAGAGACCATCAAGATATTGAGCCAACTGTTGTTGGGCTTCAGTGGTGTTATGTACCTGGTAAGGGGTTAGGCAGATTGAGTGAAACCTGGGGTCGCATACTGTAGTGGCTATTCCTGTTGGAGTGAACTATAATCCAGAATTGGAAGGGTCACCAGTGACCCTGAAAGAACCCTGTTTCAGGGGATATCCTCGCTCCAGTCCCAGGATGAGTCGACGACGCCCCAATAACTTGAGAGAATCCATTCTTGATGCAATATGCATGAGGTTTAATCAGGAAAAATCAACATGTTGAGGATGAGCTCATAGGAGATCAACCCTGAGCTGTTTCAACTGAGGGCTTTTAAAGGAAAGACCATAAGGAAGGGGTGGGGGGAAGTTCACAAAGAAAGTTGAGTTTACAGCTTTTCTCCGGAGGAGGAGCTGTATGGCTCATTTATGGCGTAGGGGTCATAAGCTATCTTTTGGTAAACATTCCTGGCTTTTAACACCAGAAAGCAGGGCCTGGCGGGCCATCCAGCAGTTATCACTTTTTAGTTGTCAGGTAGAAGGACATAAGGCTTCCTGCACCAGTCTGAGTTTAAGATGAGCCAGTTCCAGAGGTAATTAGTAACTCAGGCTGAAGGCAAAAGAACAAAGGACTCTTTTTAGGTGTCTAAGAAGCAAATTGAGTTGGGGTCTAAGAAACAAATTAAGTTGGGGTCTTACAACCCTAATCTGGAGGCTGTGAGATGGAATTTTCTGACCTGGATCTTGGTATGGAGATCTTGAAGACAGGGAGATCTCCCAGTTCAAGGTCATCTGGGATTAAAGGTGTTGGTGGCACACACCTTTAATCTGGGCTACACCTTCTGCTGGAGACCATATAAGGACATTGGAAGGAGTCTCACTCTTGCTCCTTTGCCTGCTTGCCCTGTGGGGCTGAGCAACTGCTAGATCCTTGGACTTCCATTCACAGCTACTACTGAACCATTGTTGGGAATTGGACTTCAGACTGTAAGTCATCAATAAATTCCTTTACAATATAGAGACTATCCATAAGTTCTGTGACTCTAGAGAACCCTGACTAATACATGCCAATAGAGAGATGTCCCTAACCAGGGCCAACTCCTCTGCCAGTAAGTCAATCTGTTGTTACAAAATGTGGATAGCTTGATAAAGATGTTGATTTAGTACCTTCTGTGCTTGCATCACCTCAGCTGACTTAGAGACAACAGCATTGACAATCTCTGCCCTAGTGGTTGTCTGGGTGAAAGCAACAGCAGCTGTTGTCACTATGGCAATGCCTGCAGTGATGGCTGCAAAGATGGCAGCTGTCATACCAAAATGCCTCTTTCCCCAGTGTAGGGGTTGTAAGTGAGTCTGGGCCATCAGAGCGATTGCATGATAGTGCGTGGTATTTACAAGCACGCAAAGGATGGCTGGTTCCCTCATCAGGATGGCCATTGTTGAATAGTGTATCCAACAGATGGTCAGGAGACATTTCTCGTTAAATCAGGTAAGACTGCCCTTGACAACGGAGGTATTCATGACCAGAAAGAAAAAAGGAGATTGGACACAGACTGGGGTGGCTTTCCAGCCACTCTGGCTGCCAATGGTCACATTCACAGGGCCTACCCCAGTTCACATTTTCACTGACTGGTTTATAGGGAAATACATCCCATTAGAGAGATGGCCACCTTTTAGGCAACTAAGGGGGTAAATCAAGACAATTAGAGGGGGCCACAAAAATCACAATTGCTCATAGTGGGGTCACACTGGAATCTAATGGGATCCCTGTTAACATAGGGAGTAATACTGAAGCATCACATGTGAAGTGTGAGGTTAGATGACAATACTGGGTAGTGCTCAGAAAATTTTATACCTACAGGCTGTCAGTGCTCCCACGGGATAGGAAGTCCCACCAAAGTAGGCATTTGAGTGACCCCTGGACAGCGAGGCAGCGGTGGACATGATGTGCTTGGGGGATCCTCTGGGGATTTGTATTTAGTAAGGGAAATGTGAAGTTCCACGTTTAACATGGTGCTGTAGGTTAGATTACCATGGAAGTCCCCTCTGGTCATATTGTGTAGTTGGATACAAGGGCCAACTGAGGAGACATCGGTGGCAAAGCAGAGAATTTCCTCCGTGGGCCAGGTGCTTTCTAATTGTTGTGTGGTAGTGACTAAGTCCATGAAGGGCAAACCCAAACTCACACTGGAAGAGAAAAGAACAGGGTAGGCTAGGGAGTTTACTGCCACAGGCAAAAGAACGGGGCAGGGGCACATAAGTCCAGAGCTCATTGGCCCTCCTAGGCTGAAGAAAAACAGTATGTACATTACATCTCTCAGTCCTGGTCTTCTTCTGGTCCGTGACTGGGAAGCATGCCAAAGGAGATGTTACGGTTATATTCCAGGTTAATCCTAGCCTGATTCTTAGACACATCAACAATAGGCAGACCTCCAGTTAAGAAACACGGAAGGGTTGAGCACTGCCTTAAGGAGATTATACCAATTGTAATAGGTCTGGAGGCACATGGCCCATTGCTACTGTTCCTGCTCAAAATAAGGGGAATCTGGGCCAGAATCATTGGCGGTTTTTCTGATTAGTGCCAAGTCTGCCAGAGGAGTAGGAATCCAGGGCCTAGTCACTGCATTAGGGTCAAGATTGACAGGGAAAGACTCACGATGTACCTGAGAAGAATGAGGCCCTCAGAGGAGAGGCAGTCCAGCACAAGGGACAGGGCATTGCAGGAGTGACTGCTGGAAGGCCAAGTCCCACTAAATCGTGCTAGGTGTAAGCTGGGGGTAACTCCGATGGGGCAGGAGTGGAAGGGCTAGTGAGTGGGAGACCTGGGACAGCAGGACTAGAGGACAGATTGGAGCCTGAGGGCCAGAGCAGAGGCACCTTCGTCCTTCTCCTTGAGATCATCCTGTTTTTCTGGAGAAAGTGGGGTGGGGTCAGTAATGGAAAGGTGAATAATAGCCCGATCCTGGCAGTCTTTGTTGTGAGCTGCCACCATTTCCTCTGGGGAAGAATTCTTAAGACTGGTGATGACTGCAAAGAGAGTGGGAACAAAGAACAAGGGAGGGATAATCCCAGACTGTATTTTTGAGCCTGTGGGCAAGGAAGAGAACATGCATCCATAGGTCAGGGTCCCACAGGTTCTCTGGGGATGTCCAGGGGGCCAAAATTGTGGCCTCCTCTCAAAATTGGTCCATGTCATGAGTTTTAACCTTGAAACCACTAGGAACCAGAAGGGTTTTGAGTACCCTAGTAACTAGGGGGTTCCTTGATAGTGGAAGGGAGGGAACTTATACCGGCAAGAGCAAAGGAAACAAACGATGAACAGATATGACAGATGAAGCGATGAAAGTGTTATACTAAGCAGGAGACTCCCTCATGTGTAGCTCAAAGGCCTTACGCCTGCACCGTGTTCCTGGGATGGAAAACGAGCTCAGAAGATGATCCCTGGCATCACTGCCTGGGAGACTAGTCCCTATGTCAGGTACCTGGATGAAACCAAACAAAAAGTGAAAATGAGTGGACAAAGAAGACAGACACTCTCACCCATGAACAGAGACCAAAAGTGAAAGGATGTCGGTTGCCAGGGAGAGCAGACCAGGAAGACAGAAAAGATGGAAGTTATATGCTCATCCTCGAACCCAGACCAAAAGTGAAAGTATGACAGTCACAGGGAAGAACAGACAAAAAAAAGACAAAGAAGACAGTAATGAGGTCCCTGTGCTCACCTTTGCGGGATCAACTCACTGGAGAAGCAACCAAAACAGGTACCACAGCAGCGCTGAAAGAAGAAGAACAGATCAGGTCGAACCCAGAGCACAGTTCTTATATCAACAGGCAAACATGCGGCCCCAGAAAAGGAGGTTTGCAAGCAGCCACAAAACAAGGATAAGGTAGTTTGCCCCACGTTGAGCCCAGAAGCTGCCTGTGCCCTGGACTACTCGATGTCTGACCCTACCTGCTCTTGGAGGATGGAGTGGGGTGGCAGGGAATGAACCACACAGACTCTGGGAGCAGGTGAGAAACATTGCAGCAAGCTCATCTGAACCCTGCTGCAAGTTCCTTTAATACCGTCTACCCGCACCCCATGGGTCCCAAGAAAGCATCTCTTCTAAACAACAGTACCTGATTGGCTGGCATTGTCGGCATCAGCAATCCTTGGTCTCAGGCAGTGTTCTACTAGGTCTTTCTGCAGGAGATGCCTTGGCGGCAGAGGTGGCCGCACAGTTCCTCCTACAAGCTACATAGACTACTCAGAATAATACGAGGCATAAAACAAGTGTTGAAGCGGTGTCAATAAGGTCAGTTGATGACACAATGTTATGAAGCTAGCTGGAAGTTTAAAGGAAAACATAAGTCTCACACAGGCTCTGCAGTGAGTCATGTTTCCTGTGGCCTGGCAGGAATAGCGTTCAGGTGAGGGGAGCTCCGGTGGTCACTATCAAGGGACTTTTCTTTGGGCTTTTTTTTTGTTTCTGTATCAGGTCAATGGGATAGAGGACCTAACTAAGAGAGCTGAGCTACAGTGAGGAAAGGACTAACCAGTAAGGTTTTCTCTACTCTGGGCCAAAAGATACCTCAGGAATTTCCAGGACTTTGGAGTCAGGCTGCTAACCTATACAACAAGAAGTCAGTGCTTAACTTTCTATGCCCCATACAGGGGGCCACCAGGGCCAAGAAGTGGGAATGGGTGGGTAGGGGAGCAGGATGGGGGGGAGGGTATAGGGGACATTTGGGATAGCATTTGAAATGTAAATGAAGAAAATAGCTAATAAAAGAAGTTTAAAGAAAAAGTCAGTGCTCGGGTGGCGGAATACACTTCAGATACACAGAGTAGTCTTCATTGAGTTCCTCGGGGACCAAAGATACGGCAGTAGTTAAGTTTCTTACCTGTATTGAGCACATTCCCACATCGCGCTGCTTCTCCTTATTGACTCAATAACCAGGAGCGTGCTTGGGCTTAGTTGCTTTTTTTTTTTCTTAGAATATGCTTTCTGCTCTGTCTCATTAATATTTAGTGTTTATGTAAAGTTCATGTTTGTCTGGTCTGTCAAGGTTGGAAGAAGAAGGATAACGTGGGTGCTGGGCAAGGAGCGGAATTGTGTCACAAGCTTCTGAGAACTCCCGCAGAGAAGGATTCTTGAAGATCTTCAAACCCTGGGCAAAGACTGCGTTAACAAGCTGACTCCTTCATTCTCGAAGGCTGTTCCCCCCCGGCTGCTTTTCTTACAACTAGTTAGTGGGAAAGAACTGAGTCTGGGCAGGCACTGGGCACTCAGTTAAGGACTTGGGTGACTAACATTCACTATATAGTCAAGAGGCTCACCTTGGTGAGGAGGGGGCCATATGAGCTTTTCTTCCATCACAGCAGGAATCCACAGTGCACACTTGGAAACTGACTCTCATTTTGCCTTCCTTGTGCTGTGGCAGCTAAACTATGCTAATCAACAGAGGGAGGCTGTCCCCTTACAGGTCACAGTTTGGAGGGGTACTGGTAGGTGAGGGGAGAGCTGTATGGAGTGAGGACACAATAGTAAAAGATTAGGAAACCTTGCCACTGTTTCTTTTAAGTCATAGTTATAAGGTGATTCTGAAGAATTATTAACTGATACAAATCCCAATTGAAGAGGGCCTCCTTTGAAAGAGTCATTGTGGTCAGTGTCTGTAATATGGCTAATGGAAGGAAAATGACCTATGAAGATGGTGCCTCAGTGAAACTGGGAAGTGTGAATAGGACCAATTTTAAGTGCCCTAGGTGGTGAAAAAATGTTCTAAGCCGTCTTGAAATTTGAAATATAATAGTAACTCGGGGTTTTGGTTCTTATACCACTGCACAAACATTAGCAATATACTCTAGACAAAGAGCCTCAGGGACATGCTTGTGGTTGGCCACACTGGATTTATTACTCACTGAAGCAGAGACACACAGTCACACATAGACAGTCAGACACACACAGAGGGAGAGAGAGAGAGAGAGAGAGAGAGAGAGAGAGAGAGAGAGAGAGAGAGAGAGAGCCATGGAGAACCTTATGGAGTCTCAGTTAGGTTTTAGGAAGAACTTACTCTATGCCTTGGGCTCTGGTCTGATGATTCAGGAAGCATGTAGGGAGATATGAGTTTTGGTCTGGGTTGGATGTTTTTCTGCAGGGGCAATTCGATGTTGAGGTATCCCAGTCACTGTTACTAATAGAGAAGGGAGACTAGGATGTATATAAAGTGGCAACCGGGAAAACACAAGAAATCTTTATTTTGTCTAAAAAAGTTGGGGAGGGTTGTTTGGGATATCTTGGTTAGTGCCATGACCTTGTTTTGGTCTGTGATGAGTCAATTATAAAATGGAATTGTTTATCATGATCTCACTTGATGTTGGTGTTGTGTGAGTCTGTCTATATCTGCTAGAGTGCTAGGTTACAGTGTGTGCCAGGGCAGTGTCTAGATATTGGGTACTGTTTGCCTCTGCTCCTACTCAAAGTTCAGAGAGACCCCAGATACTCCTCTAACTTGGCTTAGAAGCTTTGGGTATTGAGGCAGGTCTTTTCAAAGAGCCACTAGAGATATGGCATCCTTGTGGAAAGCAGAAAGGCAAGAGAGCCTGCTGTAGCTAAGGCACCTACAGCTCTAGAAGACATTTCTGAGATCTTTAATGCGAAGTGGTCCCAGCCTCCCTGGGTTTGATGTGTTTCCACAACAGAACACTTGCTCTTGATTTTAAAAAGCATCAAACACTTGTACAGTTTCTGATTTTCTGGTGTGAAAAGTTTTTTTTTTCAAGAAACTGAAGCCATTATAGACTTGTTGAAGATTAGAAGTGATTACATAGGTGTTTTTCCTGTGGCAACCCTGCCTGTCAACTGTTTAACTGAGATGGATTTATGAACATCTTTATTAGGTGAATAAAAATTCTCTCCTGTCATTTAAACACACATCTTCATTGCTCTTTTGAGTTACATGGTCTAGTGTGTCTCCTTATAGGATAGCCTTCTAGACACTGGGAGAGAGCCATCACACTGTGTAGGGAGTATCTTCTCACAGGCTGTAATAAGAGCTGAGACACTGTGTAGGGAGTGTCTTTCTAGCAATAGGGAAACCATCATTTCAGGTAGAGATGGAGGCTCTGCTGGCTCTGTTGATGACTCTCTTAGATTACATGGCAAAGTTCTTAAAAAACAACAAGCAAACAAACAAACAAACTCACCCGACTTTTCTTGGGATTCTCCTAAGCATGACAAAACTAAAGCAAACCGGAATGCTTCCTCATGGCCTTCAGCTGTTAGTTGTCAATCCATTCCTCTCAGCAGATGTCAAGGGAGAAGTGTGGATTTGGGTGCGATTTGGAGAAACCAGGATCACTGTGCCCTTGGGCTTCTTGTTGGTCCAGGATTTGTGTACGGAGATAATGAACATGCCAGGCATTAAACGAAGAGAGGAGGTCTTCATGTGCGTTGCCATGGTGGCAGCTTCCCCACACCTGGACAGATGCATTTTGTCAGTCAGGCCAGTGCTGCCTTCTCACAGCAGAGCCCCTGCACTAGGCCAGGTGATCCCCAGCTCTGCTTCTCTCAAGCTTCTTGACACTGTGCAAGTGTTATCAGATCCACGAGCATTGGTTTTTCTCATCTGTTCATGAGGAAAATCATGTCTGTGTTGTAGGACTGTTGTGGAAGACAAGTGACATAATGCATCTGAACATCTTGTACAGTGAGGACAGCCCATCAACACCTTTCTTCTCTTTCTTTAAGCCTGTCTCAATGCCATCATTGTCTAAAGCAAACAGCCTCTGACAACGCAGCCTCTGTACAGATCCACACAAAAAGAAGGAAAACCATTGGGTGTATAACTCTGTGGAAAAAGGCAAAAGCATACACAAGACCCTGGGTTTAATCCCTAATAGCCAACACACACACACACACACACACACACACACACACACACACACACACGAGAGGGGGGGATGGAGGAAAGGGAGAGGAAAGAAAGATAAAGAGGTGGACAGGAGGAAGAGAAGCCAGTGCTTGTGATGGTTCATATCCATTGTCAAGTTCACTAAACATGGAACCACTTAGGAGATGCACTTCTGAACATGTGTGGGAGAATGTTACCAGAGAGACCTAACTGAGGAAGGAAAATGCACCTTGAATCTGGGTGACTTTATCCCATGTGCTGGTGGTTTAGACTGAGTGAGAGGAGAAAGTTGGGGGAGCATGAGCACTTCTCAGTACCCTCTGACTCTGATGCAGTGTGACCTGGAGACACTGCTGCTGTAGCTCAAGCGACTCTTGACTCCACATTGTCCCTGCCATGACGAACATCAAACTGTGATGAACTGTAGCAAGCTTCTATCATTTATATAGTCAGCAATAATGAAGGTAACTAATACGATGCTTATTTTTAGACATAATCATTTATAGTTATATACCTATAAATGCATCTACATGTAATTATATATCTATAACTCTATCTACATAGATACATATATGTATGCTTACTCATTAACAACCTAGTCCAAATGGTTATGAGTTCTTCAACTTCAGACCCAGAAGACACTAGCAGCCTTACTAACAGACGATGCTGAAGAGCATATGCAGAAGACTAATCAGGTTTCCTGGGTAAGGCAAGAGGGCTAATGTGGAACTCAGGTCATCCAAGCATGATGCTACTTTATTAGAGTGGGTTCTTGGCAGTTTGGTGTGGGATGTACTATTTAGGCTCTGGAATCACCTTAGGATCATATTTTGTCTTTGCCACTTGCTGGGTATGCAACACTGAACAAGTTTCTAAAAATCCTTTGTCTTCAGTTTGATGATACATGAAGTGAATAAAAGCATCTGTGCTCTGGGGTTGGTGAAGGAATTAAGGAAGGCTGTGCACATAAAAGGTTTAGAGCAGCATCCAGCACATATGAAGCAGTCAGTTGTGCTGTGGAAGGATGACTACTATTGCCACATAGGAGGGGATAACACAGACTCAATAGAGCTGTGCTCTTAGCCATGCGATGTTTGAACCAGCTACTTGAGTTGCCTGTGCTTCTATCTCTAACAGAAATGATTCTTAGAGATGTTTGGCCTCTTTACTTCATATAATTGTGAACTCACAGAGAATACTAATATGGGAGACTCTTTTTGAACAAGATAAAGTGGGTCATGGATGCAAGTGATGGATATTCAGTGAAGAGCTTCTGTACAGGTTGCGTTGCTGAACACTTTAGGTTCTCAGCTTCAAAAGTGTAAATGAAAACGATGTATTTCCCGCCCCCTCCCTCACCACCACCACAAAGCTTCCTCTTTCCCTTCCCTGTTAGGTTAGAACCACCTATGGTCTTCAGCAGTGGCATGCCAGGTCACCTAGAAGAGGTGTTTATTATTTCCACTTAGGATATTTCAAGCTCTGACTTGCTAAGTCCTCCTCTCCACACACATTAGCACTTTGCAGCTTTCTGTTACAGTCAGAGGTCCTGCCATTCTCCAAGGCTCCTGCAGGCTCTGGGGCTTTGGGCTGTGGTTTTGTTTAATTCTCTTTCCACTTTTCATTTTTACTCCACACCCATGATTCTTTTCTGGGCCCTTAGACACCTACATACAAACTACCATACCAATCTTCAAGGGCTTAAGTCTTGGATTTTTCTTCCCTCAGAATGTGTTGAAAATCAGTTTCATGATTAATCTCTTTGATTATCATTACGATGTGCTGCTCCCCACCCATCACTGTCAGCTGCACTGCCCCAGAATCACCTCAGCTTGATAGTCACATTCCCCATCAGCTAGTCCACCGCATTCTTCAGCCTCGCCTTACACCCCCTAATGTGGACCTCCAGATCAAAGCAAGGCCATGCTTTGTAATGTCCCTTGTCTACTGTCCGAGCGTCACTTAGTCCATACCTTCACTTCTAGCACAGCTCCACTCCAATGATTCGCTATACAGAGGAATCTGTAACCTGTGTTCCTTTCAAAACCTAGCATAGAACATTTCCCCAAGATGGCCTCTGTTTGTTTGTTTTCCTTTTCCATTAACTTGCTTTCCTTAGCTTTTTAAGCCTTCAGCGCCTAGCCTGGCATTGCTGTAATACAATGACATTGTCATTAGTCCCCAGTGTCTTAGGCACAGTCCACAGTTAGAGACGTGTTCTCTTAACTTCATACCATCTTGCCTCCATTCAATTGTAATTTTCTTGAGTTTTTTCTTATGTCTTGTTAACATTAGAAATTGACAGAGAATCTAGGGTAGGGTCTATCAGCAGTGGGAATGTAATGTATAGAACAATGTTACAAAAGCTAAGGAAAAACAGTTGGACACTTGAGGTCCTAGAGTCCCCTTTCTCCCGGGACTTATTTGTCCCATCCTCTATACATTCTGAGGCTCCTTCCTGATAAGAAGATAGAGAACAGACTGAGAGTAGTGTCAGCCAAGGTTGCTCACTTATCCCACACTGTGAAGCAGGCAGAGGAACAGGGCAATGCCAAACTGACAGGTGAGCATTCACCAGGGCTTCAGTACTAAATGGCTTAATGATGGAGACATCAAGCCACACCCGGGTACTTCTGCCTGTTCCTGGAGAGGTGGGTAAGTGGTAAAGAAAGAGCAGATGCCTGGTGGTCTACATTGCCTTCCATACCATTGCTGAGCAGAAAAGCAAAGAGGGAAGACCCTGCATGAGTTGATTAAATACCACTGGACTTTGATTTTAGAAGTATCTATGCATTCATAGTATTTATGTATTCATAAGACCAACCATTAATTTAGTCCAAGCTCTTCATAGCTCTCATTTGTAATATGCTGACATGCTTCTAGCTTGCCCTCCAGACATCTATCTGTTTTAGTTGTTTTTCCTGTTACTGTGATAAAGTGCTTTGAAAGCAAAAAACGAAAAAGATAAAGGGCTTATTTGGCTCATGGTTCATGGATACAGTTTGTCATGGAAGAAAGTTTAGGCAGCAGGAACTCAAAGCAGTTGTTCATACTGCAGGCACACTCAGAAGGAAGATAGGGATGAATGCTCAGCCCCTTTTCTCCTTTATACTTAGTTCAGGCCCCAGCCCATGGAATGGTCCTTTCCATTTTCAGTAACAAGCATGCCCACTGGCCTGTCTTCTGGCTGATTCTGGATTCCATCAAGTTGACAACATGAAGCATCATGCTATATATCTCCACTTCTGTTCTCTGTCTACATAGCCACCCATTTCACAGAAAAGGAAACCAAAGTTCCTAAGACTGAGTGGCTTCACAAGCACATGGGAAGGCCTTCTAAACAGAGCCCTTCTGGGTACATATTTAAATGCAGTGAATTTGCTGAACAGGTAAAGAAAAGAGAGATGAGACATCCAGTGAACCTTGCCAAGTGAGGCTGGGGGCATCCAACCTGGTGCCTGGCCAGTCACTGGGGCAGGACTCGCACCTCACTGTAGTGCTGTCTGCTGTGAATCTCCTTGCTGTAGGCTGACTGAAGGAAATCCAATTGAAGGCTCACCCCATTTGTCAGCCTACCTCCACCACTGGGTTTCATTTTGTGAGGCCGGATAACTGCTGAGGGCCACTCTTCCTCTCCCATTGTGTGCAGCTCTGACATAAAGTTAGCCTTAATCTGCCGTGTGACACTCTGATGAGAGTGCTTTGGAAGTCACTCCAAAGTCACCGAGGCTAAAAGGGATGTGGCTGTTAAGATAGAAATGCATTTCGGTTAATACCTTGGCTGCACCAAAGCTAAGCCAGTGCCAGCCCTAATTCCTAAAGGAAAACAAATCCACAATAATCCATAGTCTAATTCTGTGCAGACTGGCACAACACCAGATCATATCGGCTGAGAGTCCTCTTTTCTTCACACCCAGCTCAGACTGAGCCCTCAGGGGGCTGAATTTGAGGTCAGGAAGATGAACACAGACGTGTGTGACACCAGACAGCACTGACACTTTCCTGAGTTTAGCTGAAATAATAGCATTCCCTCTGAGGAAATGAGCCCGTGCTTTGTCAATGGAAAATCAACTTCAGTGAGTTGCAAGCTGCAAAACCTCTTTGCAGGCTGCAAGAAAGGCTTTCTTGGGCTAAAGGTAGTTTGTCTCTGTTTCCTTTTGGGCAGTATTGATCTTATTTTACCCATGGCCACTGAGAAAACATCCAGATTTTTACTCATTTACACTAAGATGAGGATGACAGAGAACCCTTGCTTCCTAGAAATAGCCACATGTGCCTGTCAGCATTTGATTGGATTGAAAGTGATGGACAAGGAAGGAAACACACAAGGTTGAAGGGCAGATATTGGTTTAGGGCAAGGGCAGATAAAGGATAGCCCAAAGACCAAATTTGACTCACTATCTGTATGGTTTTTTTTCTTTTGTAGAGCATGGGCTAAAATTTATTTTTAAGTAAAAAGAAAAATGTGTGTGTGTGTGCGTGTGTGTGTGTGTGTGTGTGTAGCTTCCAGTCTGGTTTGATCTCATTTACTTTTATTTAGTATTTTTATTTAGTATTTTGTTTATGACATTTATTTATTTAGTGAGAGAAGAGAAAGGGAGAGAGAGAGAGAGAGAGAGAGAGAGAGAGAGAGAGAGAGAGAGAGAGAGAGAGAATTCATCCGATTCAGCTCACATACTGATACTGAATGGATTTTATTTTATATTTATTTGGTTGGGCACTCTTGCTATGTTGCAAGTGTAAAGGTCAAAGATAACTTGTGTGAATCAGTTCTCACCTTCTGCTATGTAGTCCCAGGGACTGAACTCAGGCTGTCAGGCTTAATAACAAGTGCCTTTGCCCATCTTGCCAGCCCCGTAAAGTCATTTATTAATAAGCATGGCTCCAATCATACACATGGATCCTCTGTGACCCATACATCTTACTTTGGATCCACCTCCTAGAGTTCCTACAATGGGGACAACGTTTCTAACATACCTTTTTAAAAATTTATTTTAAATTTTATTTTAAGATGTAATTTAAAATTTATATATACTTGTGTCCCAGCTTTTCTGTATGGGTGTCACGTGCATGTGGTACCAATGGAGTCCAGAAGAAGGCATCAGATCCTGTGGAGATGGACATATAAGTGGTTGTGAGCTATCTGAGGTGTGTGCTCGGAACTGAACCTACATGAGAAGCAAATGCTCTTAATGCCTGAGCCATTTTCTCGATTTCCCAATACATATTTTGAGGGCCCCTTTTAAATCATAGCACAGTCCTTCACAAAAAGTGTTTGCTATGCCCTTTAAAGTAATTGTTCCTATGACAATCAAAGCGCTTACAAGGAAGATATCAGCTCGTGAGGGGGAAAAAAAAAAAAAAAAGGAAGTCTGCTAGCAACAGATGTCTCTGAATGAGCAAAGCTTTGTCATCTCTCAGGATGGCATTTCAGGGTCTGAAGTCCTTACATGTTTCCCAGAGCACATCTAAGCTCTTCCCCTCAACACTCGCCAAGGCAGATTCCTACAGCCAAGGCTACCAGTGTGTGCAATGGCTCCTCAGTAACCTGGCTAACCCTTGACGTGTTGGCTTACAGGGATAATTCTTGATGGTTGTTTCCAAATCTCCAGGAAGAGTTAGACATTCTTTGAGTTATCTTTGGGCCTAAAGTAGCTTTTCCCCATTTGTTTACATATCCCTTAAGCCCTGTGCTCCACATACTTATGAGGTGCCAGACCCAGCAACATTATCTTCTCAGTGCTAGACATACAAAATGAAAAACAACCACAGTCCCTATTTCTGAGGGAGCTCACAGGCTACCGTAGGTAGAGAAATGAGTAGTGGTTGAAAGATATTCCCAACCTAGGGCACATATTTAATAAAGGCAGAAATAACATGCCTGTGTTAGCTCAGAGAACATACAGGAGTTGCAGTACAAACAGTAGGAGACCGTATTTCAGTAGGCACCAAGTCACTTTATTGACAAAACCCTAGAGTTTTGGAGAAAAGCAAGAGGGCACCACATCAAGACAACACTGGCTTTTGTTTTCCACAACCCCCCCACCCCCACCCCCGGCCCTCTCTTTCCATGTTCCTTTGTGATGGCTGCCACAACAAAGGACCACAGACCAGGAAGCTCAGTGGGAATCTATTTTCTCACAGTTCTGGAAGCTAGACATCCAAGGTCAAGAGGTCAACAGGCTTGATTTCCTGTAAGGACTTCACAACCTGCTGCTGTTCCTCTTTGTACTTTTGTCACAAAGCCTTCCCTCTGTGTCTGTGTAGACACATCCTCTCGTTACCTAACATTGGCCATATGAGATCAGTGTTTACCCTAAAGACTCAATCTACCGTGGCTACCAGTTTACAGATCTGATCTCTGGAGCTGAGGTGGAACTCAGTAGATTGCAGCCTGAGGAATATTTATGGATTTGTGAATATTTTTCTCTCTCTCTTACTCTCTACCTACCTAACTATTCTGACATTTCTCCTATGAGCTTGGCTATAATAGCTTGTCTTCACGCTCTCCCTTTCTTACCCTGGGTGGGTGCTTAGATGTGGTCTTCTTTCACAGCATCATCTCTGGAAGAAGCAAGGTGTGTTGTGCTTCTTTATGTGTTCTTCCATACCACAATAGAGAGCCAGATAACCCAGGTCAGGCTTTAAGGAAAGCATCTTATATTAAAGGACACTTTAAAGGTAACTCACGACTCGAATATAAAATGAGCATTTGTCAAAGGTTTTATTTAACTCATTAATAAACGAACAGGTAAGATTCTAGAGTTACCTCAAAGGAGAATGCAACAGAGAAGTATGCAGGTGCATCTTGAAAGGCAAATTAAACTGAACTTGCTTAGCAGATGCAAAAGTTGGTCAAGAGTTACATAAAGCGATTCCTTGCATTCCACCAACTGCAAATTGCATTGCTATGATAAAAATAATTTGCATCACCACCAGGACTGTGGAGGAGGAAGGAGACTTTACTGCAAACCCCAGGCTAACCTCAAGTCATGACGCTCCTGCCAGGAGTGCACCACCCTGTTAGCTTTCATTATAAATTTTTCATATTTGGCACTAATTAGTAATTTCTAGTAAATGTGAAGAGATAAAAACATGTTTTGATAACTAAACTGATGAGATAAACTAAAAAAGTTTTTTCGTAAGTTGAATATTGGCAGTGTTGGGAAACTAGCATCTGCATTTGGGGTGGGGGGTGACATTCTAATACTGTGTAGCTTAGAATTGATCCAGGTTTCCTGACTTTCTCCCAGTCATTTTATTCCTGGGTCCCAGGGAAAGAGTGCTGAGGGTGCCCCCTTAAAGCTGTGCCCACCTCTTAAGCTGGAATTCTGTAATAACACAAATGCACAATGTCTGTGTATTCCTGCTTGCAGAATGTTATGCGAGAAGAGAGACGTCTCTTCTACCACACTGCTCTGAGCTCTGCAGAAGAGAGTGATGACTGTGACAGGAGAAAAGCTATGATGCAACCAGAACCTAAGTGGATATCCGCAAGGCTGAGGATGTCATAAATACTTGTTGAGACCATGAGTTGAAAAGACTAGAGCAGACTTAAGATGCAGGGATTCTGGGTTGTGGAATGGTACCAGTAGGAAAGTTTATTTCCTGCTGTATTCTTCCTATTTGTAGTGTTATTTTCCTGATTTGAAACCTTTATTATTTATTCTATTTCTTCTCTTTTCAACTGAAAAGAGAAAGCAGCAGGCCAACCTGGGGATGCCAGGAAGTAAGGAAGTTCAGATGGCAGTCTTAGCCCTCTGGCCTGGGCAGGAAGTGGTGCGCATCAGCCTTCCTTCCTTCAGCAGTGTGGAAGCTGTAGTAGATGGCTCTGCCAGAACATAGCAATTAACATGAGCTAAATTCTGACTCTTGCACTTCTCAAAGTTGACTGGTGTGTAAGGATCTGTAAAATACAGTGCTCACTGCATTTTTGCATTATCCAGAGTTTTTATGGTATAGGAGTATGAATCTACTTGTGACTCTTATGCAAAAGTAAAATAAAAAAAAATCACACAATAAGTGTATAAAACTAGTTGGCATTGCAGTTAAAATACAACTTAAGGGGCTGGAGATGTAGCACAGGGATAGCACATGTTATACTTGAGACCCTGGTTTTAATTTTTGACACTGTGTGGTGATTTGAATATGCTTGACTCGGGGTGTGGCACTATTAGGAGGTGTGGCCTTGTCAAGTAGCTGTGGCCTTGTTGGAGAAAGTGTCTCACTTTTGAGGTAGGCTTAGAGCTTCCTCCTAGCTACCTGAGGATGCTAGTTCTCTTTTGACTGCCTTCCGATCAAGATGTAGAACTCTTGGTTCCTTTTCCAGCACTGTGTCTGACTGGATGCTGCCAGGTACTGAAACCCTGTACCTGTAAGCCAGCCCCAATTAAAGGTTGCCTTGGTCATGGTGTCATTTCTTAGCAATGGAAACCCCTAACTGAGACACACTGCAATAAATAAATGGCAGTTAAATATGATAAATATAATTTCTGTAAGCAAAACAACTGCTTCTTAAGCTTAGCCCTAGTAATAGTCTGTTGTATAGCTCTAAATTGAGCTCATTTATTTGTGTGTTCACATGCATGCACGCATATGTATATGTGCATATTAACAAGGGTATGCACATAATTTGGGTATGCATATGAGTAGATGCATGCTTACATGTATGTACATGCATGTGAAGGTTGGAGGAGAGCCTCAGGTGTCTTTCTTCAGGGGACATCTATTTGGTTTCTGAGGAAGTGTCTCTCACTGGTCTGAAAGTTGACAAGTAGGCTAGACTGTCCAGCCATCAAGCCCAGGGATTCAGTCTCACCTCCAAACTGCTGGGATCTTAAATGTATACCACCTTGTCTGACAAAACAAGCAAACAGAGAGGTTTAGGGGATTGAACTCATGTCCTTGTGCTTACAAAGCAAACACCCAAACAACTGAGTGGTCTCCCTTGCCCTTTAAATGGGTTTATTTTAAAATAAGAACAGTAGAGCAAAGACTGCCTGTTTCTATCAGTGGGAATTACAACATGGTATAAATAATAACTACCACACCCTCTGAGTAGAATAAGGGGAAAACCAGCACCTCACTGTGTAACCTGAACTTCAGTCCCTCCATCCCAGGTACGGAGGTGGGATGCATGTCTCTGGTATTGTGAGGCACATCCTTTCTGTTAGTGCACACTGCACCATGGATGTGCAGTGTCATGCATTACGTACATGCTTCTTCTCCACTTTTCTCCTATAGTTAAACCATCACTAGAGCTTTGTGACTGCACTCTCTGAGGACGTTTGCCCTCTACAGGCTTTTAATACAAACACACAGACAACATCGAGTCCTGGCATTGAGGGAGGCAAGCATATGGAGAAGTTTAGTGACCTGGACTGCATTTGGCTTGCATCATGCACACCCTGCCCCTTGTAACAGTGCATGTGGCAGCCATTCTCCTGAACCCACATGCACTATGTACGCACCCCTCTCCTAACATTGTACCTACTAACCTCAGAACCACCACCTTGAAGCACCACCTGCATGGGGCTTCATGTACCCCCATCTCTGAACTGTATAAATTTCTCCTCCTCTAGTAACAATCAAATTTAGGCAGTTTCTCTTCAAGTGTATTCACAGCATATCCAGTATGAAGAACAGAAAGCCTGATCTGGACTGAACTGGTTTTAAGTACAGGCTAAGTAAGACAAACTGTATATCCTTTTAAGTGAATTTTCAAGGGTAAACCCCTATTTACCATTTTATGCTATGCATAATTGGACATGCATGTGACTGAAATCAGATGCATTATTGGAAAAGACACATGAAATAGGAAAATGAATATATGACCTAGTCTGTAAATCAAAAGAGATCACCATCTTCACACCCTTTAGTATGCAGCTCTGCCTTCTTTTAAACTCCATATAAGGAAGCCCTAAACATTATCAAAGCCTTTGGGCACCTTCAGTTACATGGCTTATTGTCAATTTTGGCAGTGTATTCTCCTATAATCTGTTCTTATTTTTAATTTTTCAGATAAGAGGGCCAAAACCTGGAAACCCTGGTCATGAACTCCGACCTACCATTACAACACTAAGTGGCAACTTAATTATAAGTTGTTACATGAGCATCAGAGTCATGCTAAATGTACTGCTAAGGATGAAGTGACCCCACAATAATGAAGGTAATCACTAAAAGAAATTATTGTTGCTCAGTGGTACATTTTTAGACCTGGACCCAATTATGAAAACACATGCTTTATAGAGAGAAGGAGGGAAAGAGGGAGAGGAGGGACTGTAGGAGAGCAGACAGAAGGAGATAGGTGGCCCTGAATAGCTGGGATCTTCAGTTGGGAATCAAGTAGTAATCAGTGTCTCTTTCTCTGTGACAGTTCAGTGCCAGACCTTCCGTTGTCTTTTAAAACCCCAGTATTATTAAAACTTGACTCTTGAACTGATCAGCAAAATGGTTCCTTTCCTGAGTTGTTGAGATTACTTGTAACCAGCCTCCATTCCTCCCCTTACTCGGAGAAGCCCTTGACCCAGGCTCGGGATGTTCAAAGTCAGTAGCATGTGTTTGCTGGGGATGGGACATGCTATGTGATTGGCTGGGTACAGGGACAGAAAGGCCTGTCCTCTTGTTGTTCCATCAGGACTCACATCTGTCAGCCTCTGGGGCATCACACTCGAACCATCTGCTTGACTGGTGTTTTCTGTAGGGGGTGGAGGGGAGTTGGGGTGAGAGAGACAGAGAGGGTAAGCTGGAAAAACATGTGACCTCTTGGGGCTCTCATAAGCATCCAGCTCCAACTGGCCCAGACCATCCATGGCAGAAACAGCCTTCCCTTACTTTAAACACAGATATAGGTGAATGGCAAACTGTGGGTTACTAGAGCAAAGCTAAATAGTTTTCTTGCTCTTGGAATTTGGTGACAGAAATTTCAATTATATTTTATTTTAAACTTTATTATTAAAAAAAAGTTTAAATGAAGAAACATCACATATTGAAGTTAACCATAGGCAAAACCTATACAATTGTGCAGTTGTATAGCCATTGAAAACAGAAGCTGTGGGGCTTTACACTGGACATTTTTGTTTTAATATATTCTTTATTTTTTTAAATTAAAATGTACTTACATTTTAAATCATTCTTTCCCCATCTTCAATATACTTGCTCTCTCTCAAATTTATGACCTCTTTTTCTTTAATTGTTCACACACACACACACACACACACACACACACACACAATCTTGTTCATTCCAGGTGACATTGCTTGGCTTGTAAGTGTATGATTTCATGGCTGGCCACTTGATATTGGATAACCAACTGGCAGGCTCTTCCCTGGAGAAGAATATTTCTTCCCACTCTCAGCATCCCTTAGTTGCCTATAGTTGATCTTTGTCTAGGGTTGAGGCATCTTGAGATTTTTCCATTGAATGTTAGCATATCTATAGGTGTTGTCCTTGTTCAGGTCGTGTTTAGGTAGCTGTGTTGATTGAGGGATTATCTCAGAAAGATTGTATGAGCCAGAGGAGCAGGAAGTTTGCTGTCATACTGTGTCTCCTAGTGATCTCACATGGGATTTAATTTTCTATAAAACATTATTTTTATTCAATTACCCACCTCCCAAACAAAAAAGTTCATAACAGAGTTAAAAACAATTAGCTTTATATCCTCTTTCATAACTTTTGCTCGTTGCCTACATTCCGTCCTTCCTCATGCCCCAGTATTTAGCCTCTCTTGTTCTCCTGTACATGAACATAATTAATATATAACTCTGTTGTATCTACAGCTGTGATGAATATTAAGAAAACAGTTGAGAAATTACATGTGCATATTTTCATAATGTATTGATCATTCACAAAAGGACTATATGTCCAGTGTTAAACCACAGTGCAGAAGCCCAAGTCACTCTTGACTTAAACAACCATCATGACTCATTATTGAGAGGAAGAAAAATACATTTCTACTCTGAAAGACTTGTCATAATATACTCCTTGCACAACCGAGTTCTTTCTTTGTGGGTGCAGGGCTCGCACAGAAAATAACCTGCCTACTAATTTATGCATATGATCCTCTAGTCTGCTACACACGAGATCGCTGGGGAAATTAAAACGTAGTATGATCCGGTCTATACCCTGGAGACTTGGATTTAATTGGCCCAGGAATATAATCCAACCACTCTCATAGTCTGAAATCTGCCTTCTTCCCATCCCAGGTGAATTTAATGTGTAGAAATGTTGAGAGCCACTGATGTGGAAAGAATATGATATATTTTCTAAACTTGCTGACTACCAGATATCAGAAATTAATATTCAAAAGAATCCCCTAGGTTACAGAGAAAGTGTCAAAAGAAAGGAGACTTTTCAAAAAGTGTGACTCAGTAAAAGAAAAAAAACTATATAGATTGTGTTTCTTACCCTCAGCACTCGGCATTGTGGACCTTATTATCCTTTCCTGGGCTGGGTAGCTGTCCTGTGGCTGTATCCCTTGCTTCTAAATTCTATGTCAGTGCATGACATCTGAGAATATAGAGCTATAGCAGGAAGTGTCATATCCCTGAATGTCTCTTTCTGTTTCCCAGGCTTATGCCAAGTCAAAAGGATGAGGAGAGCAAGCTAAGATCAATGTGTTTGAGGAAGGGCTGGCTGGAGGGTCACTGACTCCTTCTCATGCCCACTGGGGACTGTGGCAAAGCAGTGTAACAAATTATAATACAGCCATGTGATTTAAAATCCAATGAAATATAAAAACCATAAGCTCCTTTAAATTTGAAATATTTCCAGAGATCAAGAGAATAATATAGTTTGTTTTAAGTTGATTTCTTAAAAATGTCACAGGGTTAATGAAGTATCTCTCATTCTCTTTTAATCAGACAATTCAGAAACCTTTGAAGTAAGAAAAAAAAAAATCAAAAGGCCTTGAGGCTTAGACTGTAGTTCCGTGATAGAGCCTGGGCTTAGCATGTGTGTGCCCCACCTCAGAACCCTGCACCACAGAGAAAAGCGAAAGAGTGAACAGGGAACAATCCTAGCCAAAGGTTGTCAATGCAGTCATTTGAATTCTGTAACAAATCTCAGGGTTTCCAGAGTTTAGAGAGTGACTTGATTGACAGTAGATATCACAGCAGGTGTCATGGCAACAGCACATGATAGAAGCTGCTGGCTTACAAATAATTTAAAGCTGAAGTATTAGGTTAAATCAAGTATGGGTTCAATGTTAATTTTCTTCTGTAGTCTAAGATCCTGTAGGTTTACAGAGTGCGTATTGATTGCTGATGATGTTCTGAGTCCTGTATTAAATGTTTCACGGTGTTAGCCCACTTAACCTCCACCATGGTACCCAAGGTACTTCCACTTATGATCAGGGCTCATGCAGATGCTCTCCCAAGGTCACAGTGTTGGTAAGTCGTGTAAAGTGCTCATCTCAGAAGTTCCCAGGCTTTTCTGGTTCGCTTAATACTTTAGCTGTTTTCACAGTTTCCATCTCAGAAGTCTCAGACACTTCCAGTGTTCTTCCTGTGACAGTGAGGTTTTTCTGAGTGCACACAGGTCAAAAGAAATTTTTAACAGTTCCACTTGTTAGGGAGTTAGTCCTAGACAACTTTATCTGGATTTATAACATAGAAGTCTTTTGAAAAAAAAATAACACCCATGAAAAAACATCACATTTCATTCTTAAATGACCACCATTACAGATGGGAAGGCAGTGGGTGCACCCATTGAGCATGCCCAGCTTCTGGCACTTGGAGTCTTGTTAAATGCCACTGTCCCCATTTCCTATTACAATTGACTTTGGCCTGGTATCTGCTTTTTAGCAGAATGAGGTTTCCAAAACCAGCTTCACAAGGACAGGGCATTAGCACAAGGAATGTAGTGATCTAATGTTGAAGCTTTGACCTGCTTTGATCTGGTTGTTCACTCATTGTCTGACACATGTCAAGCATTGCGTATTTTTCTCAAAAGGAGAGGGAAAAAGAAAGAAAGAAAGAAAGAAAGAAAGAAAGAAAGAAAGAAAGAAAGAAAGAAAGAAAGAAAGAAAGAAAGAAAGCTTTATATAGATCTATATCTGATTTCCTCCACTGAGCTGTGAGCCCTTTGACCAGCAGTCAGTTTGTGTTTGTTCGTATTCTCTAACACATGTCTGGCACACAGTAAGGGAGTCCAGGTGAAAGCATAGGGTTGGATTCTTCCTGGACACTTCTGGGACGACTTGCTTCCCACAGCTAGTGGATTCCAGATTTCTTCTTTCATCTTGAAAACTCAAAGTGACCTTTGACGACCACTGAACCCAGAACCCCATTGCCAATTGTTGGTGTCAACAAAGCCAGAGTCAAGGAAAATTGCCGTTAAATTGCCTTAAATCCTGGTGCCCACAACTGTCCTGAAATCAGTGGTTTAAATGGTCTCATGCTTGCCTCCAAGGCTGATGAAGCTCCTTTGAGTAAATGTGTATGAAGAGGAAGAAGAGTTCACAGTCAGGACAAAGAGTGGCCTTAGCAGGAGCAAATACTAGTGTCTTTTGTTTAAATGGAGTTGTGCATTTTCCAACTTCCTGCTTTCCATACTGTGGGCATGGGTAAAAGCAAGCACCATTAGTTCCTCTTTGAAACAGTACTGCACATTCCATCTCTCAGCGGTATTATAGTCCTCACTTGAGCCTTCCAGCTGCTCCGCCTACTGGCTTCATTAACATCACTAATGCAGGTGATGTTATAGACAAATATGTCTATGAAAAACATATGACATTCTTGCTTAGCCATCCCATTGCTACTTATGCAGGCATGACCACATACAAGAGCATGACAGATACAGGAGGATATTAATTTCAATAATTTTTGCAATAACATAACATTAAAATAACCTACCTACATGTATTTTAAGAATATATATATATATATATATATATATATATATATATATATATATATATATATTTGGGCAGTCTTTAAAAGCAAGGGCCAGAAGACTTTCTCAGTAAAGGGTAGATAGTAAATATTTTATGCTTTTCAGATCAAACAGCCTCTGTTATAATTACTGAACTATGATGGCATGGTAGCACAAAAGCATTTGCAGACAATGTTTTTAAAACTAGAAGAGACTATATTCTAGTAAGAATTTTATTTCCTAAAATAGTTAAGAGATCAGCTTTGACCATAGCTTACCCAATTTGATTTACAGAACCTAGAAAAGTATATATGTACAACCTAGGAAATCTCTGTGTTTGTATTTTTGCATGTATGTGTATGTGGTCATGTGTATGTACACCCGAGATGTGGGTACATCTGGAGGCCAGAGGTAAATGTCAGTTGTTTTTTTTTTTTTCAATAATTTTCCACTTTCTTTTCTTTTTCTTTTTTTCTTTTTTCTTTTTTTTTTTTTTTTTTTTGGCAGCACTAAGGATTGACCCTAGGACCTGACACATCCTACAAAACCACTCTGACTGCTGAGCTATAGACTCAGCTCTGTGTTGCTTTTTGAGACTAGATCTCTCACAGAATACAGAACGCGATGATTTGGCTGGACTAGATAGCCAGGGAACTCCAGAGATACATTTATTTCTGCTTCCCCAAAGCTGGGCCTGATGATGCACACTGCCAAGTTGGTTGTTACATGGTTGCTAGGGGCCTTTACTCACCTTCTCACATGCTCATGACAAGCACTGTTCCAAGAGAGCCATCTCCTTTGCTTGCCAAGATATATCTATTTAAGTTAAGACTAAGGAGTAAAAAGCATGCTATATAAATGCATAAATTGCACTGGAATGATATTAAACACATTTTAAGTGTTGTGTATCTAGGGACAGGAACTGAAAGACTCAGAACCCTTACTCCTATTAGAATTTATATTGCATATACATATGGCTCACTTAAAAGAAACAGCAGCTAGTGAGGTCATCCATGCCTATAATCCTAGCACTCCAGAGGCTGAGGCTGAAGGATTGCCATGAGTTCCAGGCCAACCACTGCTACACAGAGAGACTGTGTCTCAAAAACAGACAGATCATAAAAATCCAAGCAATTGCAACATGAAAAAATTTTGAGGAGGCAAGATTTTGTTACATAGCTCAGGCTGGTCTCAAACTTAAGAGACTCCTATTTTATTTTCCTGAGTGCTGGGGTTATAGGCCTAGGGTACCACGTATGGAAACAAAGGTGAAGGTTCCTTAAAAACCTATAATGAATCTATCTTATAAATTAGACATATACTCCTGGACATATTCCCAAAGGATTCAATGTCCTACTGCAGACACTCTTGCCCAATCATCTTTATTACTTGTATATCCACAATAGCCAGGAAATGGAAAGAGCTTAAATTTCCATCAAGTGATAAATGGATAATGGAAATGTGGCACATATACATTGTGCAATACTTGTGAAGAAAAAAATTAAATTTCCACTAAGTGTAAAGAGCTGAAAATAATAATTCCAAATATGGCATAACTTGGATCCAGAAAGACAAACACCACATGCTTGCTTTCATATGTAGGTGCTAGCTTGGGATCTTTAGGTATGTGTGTTTCAACTGGAATCACCAGAGAAGGAAGAAAACCAGTAAGAGGCCAATACAGAGACTTCAAGAGAAGGATGACAAAGTATGGGTGGTATAAAGAAGGAAGTAGGACAGGAAATAAGGAGGGAGTGAGAGACCAGGGTAGAGGAGGGTGTATGAAGAAGGATAACTAACACTAAAGATCTTAGAGAAAGTCATATGAAAGCTTATTAATGTTTCCTAAAACACATACACATACAAATGTAAAAAAAAATAAGTGGAATTAGCACATATTTGGGGAGTCTTTTAATGGCCATCCTAGGAACCGTATATTATCAAGTAAAAATAATTCATTTGAAAGAAGTGGGTTACCTCGTTGGAGTTGTTGACTACCTGAGTCCTATATATCCCCAAGTATTACAGGCTATTACCATTGCTCTTGGTTACTATACAGAACTTGACTGTGAGAACCTACTGCTGAGGAAATCACATACCTGAGTCAAGGAACATTGGGAAATTAAGCTGGAAGCTTCATCCCTGCGAGGTAACTTTAGAAATGACAGATGGGTCTATGCGTGCTACCAGGGGAGAAAAGTAGTGTGCAGTTTGACCTAGCTACTAATAGTGAGAGCTACAATAGTGACTGGATTGGTAAGATATGCCCCCGGGTGCAATAATGGCATAAATATTTTGGGAGTGACCAACTATCTTCTGATTAAATTTGAAGCCTGCTCCACAGACTAGAACTCATGCCTGTTACCACTAACTGGACCAAAATTACTCAGCTGTCTGGGTCCTATGTTTTAGGAAAAAATACTAATTCTATTCTGCTAAATGGACATAGTAATAAGCTCCCCCATAAGTTCTTATCTTTATCTACGTAGAGTGGCATATTTCTTAACTCTCGTCAGAGAAGCCTTTATTTTTCACTTTGTGTAAAGATAACGAGAGTCCAACAACTGGTTTACCTGCAGAGAACAAAGACTGTGGACTGCTCCGCTCTGAACGGGACATCTACAGCATACTTCATCCTCAGAATGTTGGGGAATCATCTAGGTATGGGGGGGGGAGAGATTGTGAGAGACAGAGATAGCAGAAGGCTGCTGGGGAGCTGTATTTGCCAGACACGACCGAACCGTTGCATGCATCAACTGAAAGTGGCTGTCACACCAAGGATGGACACAAAAATCAAGCCAAACAAAATTTTAGCATGAATGGGGGAGATGCTCATGAAGTCCTCTCTAGCTGAAGAGCTTTCTACTTCCTGTAATTTATCATAGTATTTCAAAGTAGTCCTTCTTTATATACCTATGGCATGAAAACTGTAGACAAGAACTTACAGAAGTAGCAGTGGGAGAGAACTCACCATGAAATATAACTTTGTCTCTGTCAGAGGAGTAGGATCAAATAGTTTCTGGGGGGGGGGGGAACGGTATCTCCAGAGATGCAATCTCTGAAAGGCTCTCAATGATTCAATAGATGGTCCTATTCACTTGTACATACAGGTGGCACTAGGTGGAATCAGGTTTTTTTTTTTTTAAAGTTCATGAAGTCAGGAGGTGTCTTAGTTAGGGTTACTATTGCAACCCTAGATGAGACAAGAGGAAGCAGTGGAGGAGGAATTCGGGAGGAGTGGAAGGGAATCAGGAAGTACTTTTAGTGAGAACATTTGGATATGTGTATAAAATTCTCAAGCAGTAAAAAAGAAAAAAAAATCTCTAAGAGATTTTTATCAGAAGTGGACTTGTACTCCTAGAATCCCATCTATCTATCAGTGTTGGCTGTTGTGCAAGGAACACCATATTTTACTGAACTACTATTTGGTTCCCATGAAACTGAAAACTCTATTGAAGGATTGCGAATTTACATCCACAACTTTTCTACTTCCTGCAATTTATCACAGTATTTCAAAGTAGTTCTTCCTTATATACTCATGGCATAAAAACTATAAACATGAACTTGCAAAAGTAGCAGTGAGAGAGAACTCATCACCAAATAAAACTCAGTTTCTTTCATAGGAGTAAGATCAAATTGAAACAAACTGTAAGCACTAAGGAAGTGCGACATAGACCCATGTGGCCCTTGATTGTGGAGGTTTCTGCAAATGCTATGTGCAGCAAAGAAATGAATCACAATAGGCAAGAAAAGAAACCCAGTTGGCTTTCTCGTTGGCTCAGCTCCTACGTAGGGAGTCTAACACTAGGCTTAAATGCCCAAGATCTGGTGTGGTCTCTGAGGGAAAGCATAGAGAGCACCAGGCTATGAAGTACACAGGACATCTCCCCTAAGGACTGGTTCTGTTGATTGAGAATCAGAGCTAAAGTGGATGATTCAGGGAGAGTCTGGGATAACCTCTCTGGGGAATTTGGATGAGGCCTGGCCCTATAGATCGTGAAGGTCACTAGGTTATTAACAATAACCATTTCCAACCTGCTAGGCAGGAAACAGGCATACGTTTCCTCCATTGAGGAGACAACCCTTCATGATTAATATTCCTGGTTTCTCTGGTGCTTATCTCTGAGCACTTGTGCCTGCTACACATGCCAAGTGCTTGCTCCATGTTTAGTCTGTGTGTGAATTAAAGAGCAATTGTGTCAGACTCAACTATGTTCACCTATGTCACTTCTTGAGTACACCTGAATGCATCATCCGGACTCCCTTTTCTCTAAGGTTCAACACATCCCAAGGTTTATAGTGAGTATGCCCACCAACTCACGGAACCCCCAGGTTTCTAGACACCTCTACATTCTGAGCCAGAACAGAAATCAAGAGCAATCTCCTTCCCTTTGCTAGAACACATCTAGGTGTGAGTGACCCATCTAGGAGGTGTTTCCTTCGAAAGGGAGAATGGGTGGGTAGCAGTGAGGACAAGCAGTCCTTTCCCCTGACTTCCCTCTCTCGAAGCGGTCGCCTGGTCTAAGGCTGAAGGGGCAGAGAAGCTGGAAATTCTCAGATGCTTGCTTTCCACTGACACTCTGGCCCCAGTGTGAGTTGCCATGGCAATCTCAACATATCTGAGATATCTGCTTTGGTGTGTTTACAACATCTCCAGCAGTTATATTACTTCATATATGCTCTTCTTGAGATTTTATTCCCTCTGCAAGCCCTCCAAGGCTAGAAGTTTCAGTTTCTAATGACAACTGTTCTCAACCATAATAATGAGGAACGCCTTTTGTTAATGACCTGTGAGCACTATATGAATGAGTTGTAACTCATCTGCCGTAAGTGAGAGATTTTCTCATTCATGAAGCTGATTTGCTGCTAGTAGCAGGGCTGTGTATACTTTATCTTTATGGATTGTCATTACTTAAATTACTTATTGTTATTACTTAAATCCAGAGGTATCAAAGAAAACAGGCTGAATTTATGTATTTTTAACTATAGTGCAATAATTCTCATATATAATGTATCTTAGTTTGTATTTTATTGCTGTGATGAGACACCATCACCACATCATTTTAATTTTATTTAATCTTTTTTTACAGTCCAGATGTTATCCCCCTTCTGGTCCACCCTCTGACTGTTCCACATCCCATACCTCCTCTCCCCACCTCCATCTCCATGCAGATGTCCCTACCCCACCACTCCACACCCCATCAGACCTCCCCACTGCCTGGGGTCTCCAGTCTCTTGAGAGTTAGGTGCATCTTCTCTGAGTGAACCCAGACCTGGCTGCTCTCTGCTGTATATGTGTTGGAGGCCTCATAACAGCTGGTGTATGCTGCCTGTTTGGTGGCCTGAGAGATCTTGGGGGTCCAGGTTAATTGAGACTGCTGGTCCTCCCACAGAGTTACCCTCCTCCTCAGCTTCTTCCGGCTTTTCACTAATTCAACCATAGGGATCAGCAGCTTCTGTCCATTGGTTGTGTGTAAATATCTGCATCTGACTTTTTCAACTGTTCGTTGGGTCTTTTGGAGGGCAGCCATGATAGGCCCCTATTTGTGAGCACACCACAGCCTCAGTAATAGTCAGGCCTTGGGGCCTCTCCTTGAGCTGGATCCCAATTTGGGCCTGTCACTAGACCTCTTTTTCCTCAGGCCCTTCTCCATTTTTGTCCCTTCAGTTCTTTCAGAAAGGAACACTTATGGGTCAGAGTTTTGACTGTGAGATAGCAACCCCATCCCTCGCTTGATGCCCTGTCCTTCTACTGGATGTGGACTCTATAAGTTCCCTCTCCCCACTGTAGAGCATATCATCTAAGGTCCCTCCCTTTGAGTCCTGAGAGTCTCCCACCTCCCAGGTCTCTGGTACATTCTCAATTCTGAACATCTATGCCTCAAATGCAGGGGCACCCACATTCATAAAAGGAACTTTACTAAAGCTCAAAACACACATTGAATCCCACACAATAATAGTGGGAGACATCAACACCCCAAGAAGTGCCCCTGGCACTTTCTCAAAAAAGTTCTGCTTCCCCCACCCCCTGCTCCCTCCTATAGCAAGTACGAGGCTTCCTCCCCCTCCCTGGTCGCTCAAGAGGATTCAGTCTGGCGTCTGTAAAGGCACCCTTAAGGAAAAGGACTCAAGGAGTTAAAGGGGTTTACAGCTCCTTAGGAGGAACAATAATATGACCTAACCAGTACCCCCCAGAGCTCCCAGGGACTAAACCACCAACCAAAGAGTACATATGGTGGGACTCATGGCTCCAGCTGCATATGTAGCAGATGATGGCCTGGTTGGACCTCAATGGGAGGAGAGGCCCTTGGTCCTGAGAAGGCTCTATGCCCCAGTGTAGGGGAATGCCAGGGCCAGGAAGCTGGAGTGTGTGGGTTGGTGAGCAGGGGGAGGGAAAAGGGGGGGAGGGGTATTCAGAGGGAAAACCAGGAAAGGGGATATCATTTGAAATGTAAATAAAGAAAATATCCAATAAAAGAAAAAAGGAAAAAAAAAAGAAAGCACTAAATGCCAGCTTGAGTAGACAAATGGCCACCTCCCTTGCTTCTGTGTTTCCGAGGCTGGCACTGTCACTGATAAAAGGCTAAGCACTTCCCAGGTGTGGCTGGCACCTGTGCTTGGAAGAGAAACCCAAAAGCCAAACATCCTTGGGAAGATTTGGGTCCCAAGTTCAGATCATGAAAGGGAGGTAATCAGAGGTCACAGACAGCTATAGCCACCTGTAAAACATACACTAGTTCCTGATAAGCACCATAAAGATACTCCTTAGGTCAGATGAGTTCCCCTCCCAGCCGTGTGATACTGCCCTGCCGCCTGAACAAACAGGTATCATGTTTGGAAAAATGACTTGTCACCTCCCCTGTCACCCTAAAATACAAAAAAATCTCAAACTGTGCTGTATATAGGTGCCAAGCCTTCTAGGCTTGGGGTCGCACTCCTGTCCTGCATTGTGGGAAGGCTTGCCATCCATCTGATTTGTAATAATAATAAAGACTCTTGTGCATAATTGCATCAAACTCTGCAGTTCTTGAGCTTTCCTGAGCTTCGTCAGAATTGGGGAAACAATATCCATTCTCACCAACAGACAGGACATGGAAACAGAAACTAAACAGAGACACAGATAAACTAACAGAAGTTATGAACCAAATGGATTTAATGGATATTTACAGAACATTTTATCCTAAAAGAAAAGGATACACCTTCTTCTCAGCACCGCATAGTACCTTCTCCAAAATTGACCACGTAAAACAGGCCTCAACAGCCATAAGAAGATTGAAATAATCTCATGCATCCTATCAAATCACCACGGATTAAGGCTGGTCTTCAATAACAGTAAAAACAACAGAAAGCCCACATGCACATGGAAGCTGAACAACACCTTACTCAATGGTAAGTTGGTCAGGGAAGAAATAAAGAAATTAAAGACTTCCTGAAATTCAATGAAAATGACACAGCATACCCAAACTTATGGGACACAATGAAAGCAGTACTAAGAGGAAAATTCANAGCACTAAGTGCTCTGGTAAAGAAATTGGAGAGATCCTACACTAGCAGCTTAACAGCACCCCTGAGAGCTCTAGAACAAGAAGAAGCAAACACACCCAAGAAGAGTAGAGGGCAGGAAATAGTCAAACTCAAGGGCAAAATCAACCAAATAGAAACAAAGATCAACAAAGAATCAACAAACCCAAAAGCTGGTTCTTTGAGAGAATCATCAAGACAGATAAACCACTAGTCAAGCTAACTAAAGGGCCCAGAGGCAATATCCAAATTAACAAAATCAGAAATGATAACAACAGAAATGGAGGATATATCTTTGCTCCGGTGCACTGCCAGGGAGAGGGCTGCCTGCAGAAGAGACACAGCTTCTGGGAAAGATCCCTTTTCTGGCTCCAGTCATCCAGCACCTTTCCCACCCGAGGTTTCCCGCCCAAGGAGGGGTGTCTGCCCTGGAGCAGTCTCAAGGCATGAGCTGGCAGGAGAGCCATCTTTGCTCCGGTTCCCTTAGGCTCCAGTCTGCACTAGCGAGAGTGTGGACCGCAGAAGCTACACAGTTTCAAGACAGACAGAAGCAACCTAACTTCTGGGACAGACCCTGTTTCAGGCTCCAGAAATTTGGGCACCTTCCTCACCAGAGGAAAGGTGGCCACCTGTGAGGGCTTTGTCTGCCAGAGCAGGTGAGAGAGTCATATTGTGTCCAGGGTTCCTCAGTGGCTAGTCTGTGCAGGTGAGTGAATAAACTGCAGAGGCAACACATCTTCTGGGACAGGCCCTGTTT
>NC_034592.1:97451755-97489479 GCF_900095145.1 Mus pahari
TTGAAGTTGAAATAATAATAAAAGCTAGATGTGCAGTATATTGAAAAAAAAAAAAGAAATGGAGGATATTCAAAAAATCATCAGATCCTACTACAAAAGCCTATACTCAACAAAACTGAAAAATCTAGATGAAATGGATGATTTTTTAGACTGATACCAGGTATCAAAGTTAAATCAAGAGCAGGTAAACTATCTAAACAGCCCCATATACCCTATTAAATAGAAGAAGTTATTAAAAACCTCACAACCAAAAAAACCCCAACAAAACAACAACAACAACAACAACAACAACAACAACAACAACAACAAAAAGTCCACAGCAACTCTTATAAAGAAAAGCATTTAATTGCGGTTGGCTTGCAGTTTCAGAGTTTTAGTCAGTTATCGTCATGGTGAGAAACAGGGCATGTGTAAGTAAACAGACATGATATAGAGAAGTAGCTGAGAGTTCTACATCTTGCTCATAGTAAGCAGAGAGAACTGACTTGAGCTTCTTAACTTCAGAGCCAACCCCAACAGTGATACATTTCTTCCAACAAGACCACCACCACTCCAACAAGACCACATTTCCTAACAGTATCACTTCCTATGGACCAAGCATTCAAACACATGAAGTCTATGCGAACCATTCCTATTCAAACCATCACAAAGGAATAAATGCCTCTTTGTATCAGAAAAAATTAATTGCTATTATTTTCATTTTACATATGATATCTGGGGACTATGCCTCAACAGTCCCACCAGACCAAGGAGTATGTGCTGCTGGAGTTTTGTCAGGTATGAAAGATTTAAAAATGCTGAGCATTCAGGAATGGCAGCATTTTCCTATGCTTAGTTTGCTAAGATGCTTATTAACGCTCTCTCTGCTTTAGCAAGGCCAACACCTTATAGAATCCTCTTGGGGACTATGGTGATAACCCTGCCACCCGATCTAATGGCCAGCAGCTCCACTGCAATCCCTGGCTCAGTTCATCTTGGTTCCAGTAAGTACCATGGAGAGATAAGTAGACTGATTAGAATGGGAGGCTGAGAGCAGCATGAGTTAATTGCTAAGACTAAGGACAGCATCCACCTCTGCCCCTCACCCACTTCAGTCTTCACTGCTAATTTGTGCTGAATACTTCTGAGGCATTGTCAGCTTCCCTACAGGCTGTCAGTTCTCAGATATTCTCTCTTCTCAGAAGTTACTGCCTATCTGTAGCCAACAATTATTTTAAAGATAGCTACCTTTCTTTCTAATGCTTTGCAGAGTAATTGTCTGTCTCATTTCCAGTATTTGTCTCCAGTTTTCAACTTCAAAATCCAATAATACGAAAAGCCTTAAAATTTGCTGGGTTATATGTTTTGAAAGGCTTTTACATATCTTATTTTCCAGGCTTATTCTCTATTTCTTGGTTTATATAGGGCTGATATTTTCCTCCTATTTAAAAAATATGAAGTCCATGTCAACAGCTGACTTTCCTCAGATAACACAGCCATCCATATTCATAGATAACAATGGAAGACCACGTATTAGTTACATTTCTGTTGCTGTAATAAAAGATCATGACCAAAGCCAATTTAAGGAAGAAAGAATTTTCTGGGCATTGTGGAGGGGGCATGACAGCAGGCAGATAGAGCAGGAAACTGAGAAAGCAATCAGTTTTTCAACTACAAACATGAAACTTGGAGAAGAAACTGGAAGTGAGGTACTGTGAATGCTCGAAACGTGCCTCCAGAAACTTTCTCCAGCAAGGCCACACCAGCTCCCCATAGACTACATTAGCTGGGAGCTATATGATCAAATAAGACTATAGGGGATGTTTATAATTTAGATCACTAGTCTTGATTGACTCACAATACTAAATCTAACAGGCACAATGGTGAGTACAAAGAATCCCAGATTCAGAGGTTGGTGACCTTGAAAGTAACAACATTCTTTGTGTGTGTGTGTGTGTGTGTGTGTGTGTGTGTGTGTGTGTGTGTACCTCTAGGGTGGGTATTCGTTGTTCTTGTAATCTTGGTGTTGATTCATCAGTCCTAATCCAGCTGTTATTCATTGGTTATTGTACTCACCATTATTAAGTCTCCATTTCTCTATCTATAATGCCTTCTCTTTTAAGTATTAAATAGAAAATTCAGGAGGCCATCATTTTAGACTAGTCTCCTTTACTGGGCCCCAACACACCAGGCTAAAAATAAAGATGGAAATCACTCACTTTACAGCTCCATGTCAACAAGCTAAAACTGTCTATCTGACCTTCTGAGAAATAAGGGCAGAGAGATAACAACTAAATTACCCCAAAGAACCCATTTTCAATTGGCATGAAAATACAATTTCCTGTGCTTTAATCCTTATAAAAAGAGGTAACCTGAAGTTAATCAACCAATTATTTATCTATTGTTCCTACTTCTTACACAAAAAGTAGCTTGAAATAACCAATCTACTTTTTGTTTCTGTTTTCATTAGACTCTTTCTCTCTATAATGTCATCTCTCTACGCTTGGATCATTAGAACATTTACTTTATTTTGTGGAATAAAACTGCTTGATTCTAGAATCTAAAATAAAGAAAATTAAATTAAGGTCTTTAAATTGTTTTACACACAGACATGTGCGTACACACACACACACACACACACACACACACACACACACATACACTAATTTAAATACCTTAATTGTTTTTGTTTTAGCAGAGCTATAGAATGAGCACCAGCAGACTGCAAGCAGAAGTGTGCGCAAACATTTCCCCTACTGTTCTATGCCATACTTTTGTAAGTTACGTGCCTCAAAGTGAAGGAGCATACATGTTATGGGGAACCACAAGAGCATAAGGAAGGTGAAAAGCTCCTGCCACCTATTATGTTGTAGCTATGGTGAAGAGCTAGGGTAATGTGTTGCTCACATTTGCATAAACAAGCCACCTATGCAGCCAGTAGGAGTGTAATAGAGAATGTGCACAGTTATGTGTGCCTAGAGTACTTGCTATTGGCAATACTGTTGGACCCTGTATTTACATTAAACATGTTAGGTTAGAGTGTTTAAAAGTTGACAAAAGCAAAACAGTCTATCATGTTATGCCAGCATCAGCCCGGGTGTCTCATGTTCATTGTGTCTCTTGATGGCATCGTTTTCTCCTGTGAATGATGTCATCTTGCACTTTTAAAATTCATCTTGGATGTGGAGGCAACAGGCCTTACGACATTGCCTTCGTAAGTAGTAGGATACTCTATACAAGCATACTTTTTGGTGTTTGCACAGAGGCAAACTTGCCTAATAATGAGCCTCTCAGGTTGTATACCTGTGTTAACTGGGGCATGACTGGGCCCATTTTAAGAGAAAAAGGGCATTGTAGTGTCCACACAGAAAACAGCAGATGAAATTCATCTGGTTTAGCTTTTAGTAAAAATAGATATAAAGGCTAAGTATCAAAAGGCGTGCTTGGTCATGGAATAGTCACAGTTAGTGTGTCTGATAAAGAGTGCTGAGCTCCCACGACATAAAGAAAACAAGTCACTGGAGGAAGACCATCCTTTTCTGCTACAGAGGGGTAATGGCTAGTTCTATATGTAAGCTTCTAATTCTGACATCTTTACGTCGAATGTGACTTACAGATGATTATTAAAAAGGACGTTTCTAGATGCTTAGGAGAGATGAGAAATAGAGAGTTGTTCATTCATCTTGCTGAATGTGTTGCTCTGTTATTCAGGGTTCTCAGAGAAACGGAACCAATGGTGTGTGTGCCTGTGGGAAGAGACTGATCTTAAGAATTGGCTCATGTGATTTTACAAACAGGCAAATCTAACATCTTTGGGGCAAGAGGAGGGCTAGAAACTCGGGAAAACGTTGCGTTTGAGTGAGAAAGTTACTCACAGAGAATTCTTTTTCTGAAGACAGCAGTCTCTCGACAGCAAGGCCTTCACTGACTGAATGTGGCCCACCCACATTATGAAGATCAATCTACTTAACCAAAGGTCACATTGCTGGTTTAAATATTAAGTTCATGTAAGAAGTATGTTCATAAAGTGCTATGGGAGCTGCCAAGGGAGACAGGCAATCGATAGTCTCACCAAGCTTTAAAGCCTATGAACCACAGCAATCACCAGCCAGGCAAGGTGTCCTCAATGCTACAGCAGCGGCACTTTCATCTTAGGGTGACCAACTGTTTTCTAACCAGATGTAAGGCCTGCTTAGTAGTTGGGCATCCATACCTAGCACTATAAGCCTAGCCAACCACAAAAGGCTAGAGAAGTGGTAGGCCCCACTGCTGTCATTTTCCTAATCCCATGATTCCTAACTACACTCTGAATACTTACCCTTGAACCCACAATGCAATACTCACCTGTAGCCACAGATAAGTGTATCCCTGTCCCCTCATTGAAGAAGCTTCTTTTTGCAACAGATGCACTATTATAACTGGGTTGAAATGAGGGAGGTGGAAGATTGTAAGGGCCAGAGAGAGCAGGAGTTAAATGCCAAACAGCTCTATAGAGAAGTAATTAATCTGCAAAAAGTATTTGATAAATTCAACACCCCTTCATGATAGAAACCAATCAGAAAAATATAACCAGAGAGACCTTGATCGGCTTCATAGAGAACATGTGCAGAATGTCTTCAGGAGACATCACAGTGGTTAAAGGAGCTACTGTTTTCCACATGAGATCAGGAAGACAATAGGGAAGGCAGCTGTCACCAGGCACGTTCATAGTAGTTCTGGAAACCCCAGCAGGACAGTAGAACAAATAAAAGCACAGCAAATGGTAAGAAAGAAACTGTCTTTAATCGAAGAACATTTTATTGTTGAAACAGAACATAAGGAATCTCAAAAACGAAACAAAACCCTCCTATGACTAAGCCATATATATATGTCCCCAATTCTTCTCAATACCAACAATAAACACAATGGAACTAAAATTAAAAACACAATACCATTTTCAGTCTCTGTAAGAAAATTATTCAATTTGCATTTCCTAGAGTTTTACATAAATACAACTGTGCAATGTATATCCTGTTTTGATAGATTTTTTTTACTTGACACCCCTCATGTATGTGTGCATGTGTGTTTGAGTGGGAGTGTGTGTGTGTGTGTGTGTGTGTATGTGTGTGTGTGTGTGTGTGTGTGTAGGTGCACATGCATGTGGAAGACAGGTTAATTATACATATTGTCTTCTATTGGTCCCATCACCCTTTTGAGACAAGAGTCTCTCACTGAACCTGAAACACACCAGTACAGCTAGCATCNCTGGCCAGNAAGCTCCAGGGAATCTCTTGTCTTTGCCTCCTCAGCAGTAGGATTACAGGCGCACACTATTATGCTTAGCTTTTAACATGGGCACTGAGGATCTAAGCCAGGTCCAAATGCTTGTACCGAAAGAGCTCTGCAAATGGCCATCGCGCCACATGCCATGCTTATTTTGATATTTAAACTCTATCTGTGCTTTGGTCTCATTTAGCATTTCATTAATCACACATGCCACAATTNTCTTCATTCATTTGATGAATGTTTTGTTTCTGCTTCTTGGCTATTACATAAAGTTTCTTGGAACATTGGAGCTGGAGTGTTTGTGTAAGATCTGCTTCATTTATTTTGGATAAACACTTAGAAATGGAGATAGATGGACAAGGGCCTATTTATGTAGACATTGGCTAAAATAAATGATCAAAGTAGTCAGCATTTTGATCTNGCTACATGAACCTTTTCAATCTTGTGAGTGGTTTTGATTATGTGCCAAGTAAGAGATCATCTACTATAGCAGCATACATATTTCTATAATTAAAACTTCACAGTACTACCTAAGCCATTATGTATTTCCGCCTTAGTGAAAGAGACAGAATTTCAATGGTTCCCTCCAGTTCTATACTCCCGTCTCACCGCAGTCCTTAACTTTTAGAAACTTCAAGTTTCTACAACTCCTATTCTTTAGGATTTTAAGCTGAGAATTCACAAAGTCTCAGCCTCAGAGACCTAGAAATCTCCAAATGCATGAAAACAGTCTCCACTGCTATAAATAAAAACCTGAAACCTGTCACAGTTGGTTAATATCACCCACGTTCTGAGCCACGGACAGAGAGGGAAGAGGCAAAAACAAAACATCTGTTGCTTTATATAGAAACTGAGCACATGCCAGAATAATAAACCATCGGTGTTCAGGCTCATGGAGATTTCCAGTGATCACCCACAAGATCTGAGCCAGGGAGTACCATGTTCAGTCCTGGTTAGTGTCTGCAACACTCAGCACCAACTAGAGCAGAAGGAAATCAGTGAGAGCCCTTTTCTTCCTTTGCTAAGACCCAGTACCCAGAGCTTGGACAGTTGCCCAATTGATCCCTTTACTCACCATCACTGAGGGGAAGGTGCACTTGAAGAGTGCCTATTAATTATCAACTGCCCATTTCCCAGCTCAGCAAATCTAAGCAAATCCTGGAGCAATCAGAACTTGGTAGTGTGTATTCTCTGATGGCCAAGGCTGATGTGCAAGCAGTTGCACATAGAGAGTGATTGGAGGATGCTCCAGTACCCCTCCATCCCATTCAAAGATGTTTCTGATCTGAATTCTATACAAACTAGCAATGGAGCCTGAAAGACTACACCATAAAGTAGACTAGAAACTCTTATGCTAATTCATTGCTTCATAAGTGATAATGCCAGTGTGCCTATTGCTCTACCCAGTGTAGCACATCTATGCTTTTGAAAATCATAATTCCTAACTAACTGAGTTCTGTGAAGCAAGGGACAAAAAGGAGACATGCGGAGACAAGTAGACAGTGTTGGAACTTCAATCTGGACGAAGGTGGACGGATTGAAAGAAATGGAATAATGTGTGGAAGAAAATATTTAAAGTCAGCATGCAAAATAAAGGGGGCAAAGGTCACCTATTTACTGCAGCTTTGCCATTTGTATTTACATTAAGAAAAGAGTGATCTGAGCAAACTGATGTTGTGGGATGTGCTGTAGACAAGAAAGAGAAGACTGTCAAATTATAAGAAGATGATCAGCTGTTTGTCTAGAATGTGTGGGAAAAGTCAATGATGTTAAATTAAGGCAGGAATGTGAACATCCACTACGTAGGAACTTCTTAAGGAACAGAGAACTGCCAAAATATTTGGAAACCTAAATAAACATGCTTGGATGACATTTCCTAGAATGTGCTGGTGGGGCATGGAGTGGATATGCAAAAGGAAAAGAAAGTTGGTGCAAAGTTGGGTTCTGTTCTGAGAAGATAGAATTGACCAAGAAGGAGTAAAGTGAAATATCTTTAAAAATATAAAGGCAAGATGGGTTAGGGATGTAGCTCAGTGGTCGAGCATTTACCTACCGTGTGTGAAGCCCTGGGTTTACTTCCTAGCAGCACGCACGTAATAATCAGAATGGATTACTTACACATATGAAATTGTCAAGGAAAATCAATTTTAAAAGAATAGGTCAAATACAGATGCAAAGAAATGTGCTGAATAAAAGCAGGAGTTAAAGTGCTATGTACATTTCTGTTGAATGCTATTAGAGGCTATTGCATATACCGGGAACTAATGCTAGACATTACGTAAGGATACGCTGGCTTTAGATCAGAAAAGAAACAGACTTTGGAATTATTTGGCAAATTCAGTTTAGGTCTACTATATTTGATTACATCCTTAAGCATTTTAAATCTGACTTTTGGGTGAAGAATACTATTCAGCCACCATTTGAGTTTGGAAACCGTTCATTTGTGGAGGACAGAGACAGGCAGGTGGAAATAATAATGTCACCTGCATTCCTGAAGGATAGCCAGCAGGACTGGTGTGTGTGTGTGTGTGTGTGTGTGTGTGTGTGTGTGTGTGTGTGTGTGTGTGATGGATTCCTTAGTTTGCCTCTGAATAGAAACTCAGCTCTCAGGGCAGTGGCAGCACCAGGCATGCGGTGTGGTGGAGGGGCAGGACGAGCTGTCCATGCTCTGTGTGATGTGTTGGGAGGCAGATCCACAGAGAGGAATGATGGAGGGTCTGAGAGAGGCTCCTTCAGCCTCTTTTAAACTTCCTTATACAAGCTGTATCTTCCCTCACTTGTAAGAGAAAAATAAATGTCCTTGGTCCCATTTCTGCTTTTAAATGAGGGCTAATAAGCTCACTCATTGTGATTGCAATCTATCCAGTTTTCTTAATTCCTTGGTCAAGAATCAATTAGCATGAGTCCTTTCGAGACCCTGCTGCTATGTATTCCTAGGGCAGAGGCTGTATTACTTCTTTCCTGATCTTGATAATGCTTTTAGCCTGAAACAGATTTTGTTTTCTAAGTCTGAACATTATTGGACATGGCTCTGCAGTCCTACCTTTCCAGTGAAGTGACCTGACGTGCAAAGGCACTTAGCTGTTCAATGGGGCTGCCAAATTCTGTCTTTCTTGCATGGCTACTTTCATTTTGAAAGGTGTGACCTTCGCATGCCCCTCTGCAGCTACTTTCTGGCATTCTTTTATGGGAGGACCGTTTGTTCCTCTATCTCACTAGTTTCTCAACACTGGGAGATAAAATCTGTAGTGAATCCATTGTTTACTGCCACAGATGGCCTTTTTACTTTTTGTTTTTTCAAGCTCCTAACTAGGAAACCAGACTCTTCCAGAGACAGCTGTGGTGCTGTGGGAGAGGCCTTCTGGCACCTTCCTGCTGCTACCCACTTATGTGTGAGATGTTCTGTATTCTGACTTTCATGCCATTTGGAAGCCAGTCCTCCTGAAGGTCTGACATCTTCAGGGTACCTACTGAATATAAGCTTCCAGCTTGTTTCGTCAGCTTCACCTTTCTCAGCCTGAATCTTTGTCTGATCAGAAACAGGTGGGTAATGGATTTATGTAATGTTTGAAACGCTTTTCAACAGGATCACTGCGTTCTCCTTAGTGTGTTGAATGTCTCAGAGCCCTGAAGCTTAGTATCACTGGCCACTCCTTGCTGGGAGCCCAGGCTAAAGCTTCTCAACTGGTCTTCGTTCTCATGGTCTGCAGCCTGCAGGGACTAGAGAGGCAAATCAGAAAAACCAAATACAAATAATCTTCCTATCCTGATGTGGAGGATTAACATTAACCAGCAGTGAACTTTTGTTATAAGCACTATACATTTCTTATTCAGCCACTCAACTGGTTCTTTGCAGATGGTACTGTATTAGATAAACATTTCTCTTGAATGCCAGTATTAAAATAATATTAGCTTATTTACATAACAGCTTAATTTATTTCTCTCTCAGTACTTTCCTACCATATGCCCCCCATGCTTTGCATGTTTCCTCCTATGAAGCTGTATTCCTGATGCTATATGGGAGCACTGCTCTCTACCACTCATATTGAAAGCCCCTCTCATCCTGAGGGATCTTGTGTGGTCACTTCTTTTTGGAAGACATCATACACTACACTATCGCCTTGAAGATTGGCTATGATGTTAGCTCTTGGAAATGGTACCTGTTGAGTGATGTTTCATCTTTAACTAGGTGAGCAACAATGTTCACTTAGCTCTTTAGTCTTCCACGTGTATTTATTATTGTAAAACTTATAAGAATCTGAGATGAAAGATTTTGGCAATTTAGCTCCCTACCTTGCCATTTCCTACAATGTCCTTAGCTTATATCACTTGCCTTGAATATTTATGCTGTATGTCCCACATTATTTCTGTATTTGCATAGCTGCTCACTAGCACAATGCAGTACTCATGGATTTATGGAGATGCTGATGTGGACAAATCTATTCACCAAAAACTATAGCACATGCATTTTTGTGCATTACTTAACCCTTGGTAGCGAATGACCATGTTGTTAGTTTATGTATTTGCTATTTTATATCTTTAAGCATCATTTTAGAGTGTTTTCTTCTTGCTAAAATAAGTATGCTCTAAGACAGTACACTGCAATACACTGACCTTAGCATCTATGTATATTCAAGTTCACTGTGCTTCTTGATTACATCATTCTCTCTCTCTCTCTCTCTCTCTCTCTCTCTCTCTCTCTCTCTCTCTCTCTCTCTCTCTCTCTCTCTCTCTCTCTCTCTCTCTCTCTCTCTCTCTCTCTCTCTCTCTCTCTCTCTCTCTCGTTGTTGTTCATCGTAGCCAAAGAAACAGGAGGCTATGTGTGTATCATGCTATATCATCTAGGTTTGGGTTAGTACATTCTGTGATGTTCAGTGATATTATATGATGGTACATTTCTTTGAATATATACTTGTGTTATGAAATCATACATGATCTGACAGCTGTAACAGCTAGGACCTCGAACTTTAAGTTGCTTTATTTGATTCTTGGGCATTCCTTACAACAGAGCTCACCTAACAATTCTGTCTTGCCTAGGATCCTTCCTCTGGGCTCCCATAGCTACCTATACATATTTTCATGTGGCCACTGATTCTGCTTCAGCAAATGCATTTACAATGTAAAATATCACACGTTGGATTGTGAACTCTACAAATTCAAAAATGGTGTTCCTATTTCTTTGGCTCACCTCACTGTCCTTTCTACCGTTGGTGCAGAGAGTCATAAACAGACAGAGAGCAGGGCCGCACTGAGCACCATTTTCCTACTGATAGAGGAGAGCATCCAGCACTGTGGTGCCCTCTCAAGCACCTGGGCCTGACCTCCATCTTTCTCGTGGCCACAGCCCACAGAGCTACCTTGTCTCTTCTGTGTGAGTGAGCTGTCAGCATAGCTACGCACGGCAGAGCCACTGCAGCTGAGCTGTGCTGTAGAGGAAATAGGATGTCAGGCTGGCTTCCTGCTCTCCTTCAGGCTTCAGGGTGGCTTGAGATGAGAGGGCTGAATAGCTAACCTGGCAGCAGCAGCTCTTGCCTGGAGGGATAAGGGAGAGGCATGGAGAAGGAGGAGAAAGAGGGCCCATGAACACTGTGCTAGTCTTACCTATAAATTCTGTGACAGCAGGTAGCTTTGGTAGATGAGGGATGGTACCAGCAAATCCTTGTGTTCTATTAAATAGTGATATTTAAACAGATACCACAGAGAATTTAGAAGCCTACTGTTAGACTGTGCAGAAGAGGCAAAGGAACAAGCTTGTGTCCTAAATCAGGGCGGATGGTAGAACCAGCTCTGACAAGGCTCCTAGGCACAGGGGATACAAGGCAGTTTCAGCTTTACCAAGTCTGATTCGATTAGTTTCTTCAGTCAGCTTTATGCACTCTGGCCACAGGATAAGCCAAGCTTCTATCTCCAATGCTCTGCTCTTTTCCTGTTGATTTGAAAACAGTGGCCTTGTTTCCCAGCCAAGTGGTCACTGGATTTATTTAATGGTTAAGAGAACAACCTTTGAGAGCTCCTGCCATTCTTAGAAGTTAAATCTTTCCTTTTGATAAACGAAAACTGACCCGACATGGTAGCAACTGTCCTTTACCCTTTTAGAACCGCTTGGTATCCTCAGATCACAGAATGGAGCATTTCATCTTGGGGCTTTCCTGACCTTTTCTAAGGGACATTAAGCACATGCCTAACTCTTTCATTCTCTGTACATTCTCTGAGCCACAGAGGAACTCGAAGATGATCAAGGTAGACCATCATGTTCCACAGCTAAGGAAACAGAGCGCTAGAGATGAGGGAATGATTCAATTAACTGATCACCTAAACAATTTACAGACCTGTCTGCAAGGGCGTGGTAGAGATATGCACAGAGTTATTTAAGGAAGACTTAAATCTGGAAAACAGAGGAACATTATTTATACTTTCTATACTTCATCAAAAAATGTCTTTAAGAATTCAAAATGTTCTGGACCCTTCATTTAAAAAATGCATGATTCAATTTACCCAGACAACATTGAAATTTCAAGAAACTCTTTCCAACTAAGACCTTCCTCTTCCTCCCCTCCTCTACCTCCCCCTTCTCCCCTACTTCCTTCTTTCCCTCCTGTGCTTTTTCTTGTTTTTCCCCTCTCTCTATTTCCATCCCAGTTGCATAGACTCAGTTCATGATCATCACTGGATCTTCCCTGATTCTCCATCAAGATCATCTTCTGTATTCTAAAGGTCTTTCCCTCCAACAAGTACCATAAGTCACAGGCTCTGAATGTCCTCTCCGAATGATCTCCATTGGCTCATATTGATCTTGTTCTGTCCTGACCACTGATATACTCACGTAGCGGTTATATTATCCTTCTCCTGGATTGCCTGTGCTACGCTCCTTACGCTAGACTCTAGTGGACAGGGAATATGACTTAATTTTTATGGTGGCTTTGTAATAATAAGATGTTATTATGCACTAGAAGCAGCTGCTATGCTGGCACACTATCTTTCCAAATAAAAAGTCCTAGTCTGTAGTATTTGCTTTCAAATGATGTCACTAAGTGTGAAGTAATTTCAAATTAGAAGTAATACCCAGAATTGGCAACCTGAAGCCTTCAGAAGTCCACTCTGCACACCAGTAGTTGATAATACTAACAAGTTCTTGATCCACTGTGGACTTAATATGTGGAGTGTGAGTGTCAGAGAGCACCAGACAGAAAGAGACAAAGTTTAATTTTGTCAACATTTAATGTAAAACTCAAATTATTTGTTAATATATTCTATGTCCATTCATTTAAAACTTATTATTTACTAATGTTTCCAGTGTAATAATTTAGTTGTTTCTTTCATGGCACTTAAGGTGACCTGGGAAAAGAGATATTAAGGAAACAAACACAAAGATTAATTACCTGATTATAAATTATAATGCATATTATAGAGAAAGGAGGGTACCAAGAGAATATGAGCAATGTAATTTAATTTGGATTGGTGAAATGAGAGTGAGTGGCTCAAGTAGGTTTCTTTAAGAACTAACCCTTTCCAAGACTTCTATCATGAATGGATGTTAGATTTTGTCAAATGCTTTCTCAGCATCTAATGAGATGATCATGTGGATTTTGTCTTTGAGTTTGTTTATATAGTGGATTACATTGATGAATTTCTGTATATTAAACCATCCCTGTATCCCTGTGATGAAGCCTACTTGATCATGATGGATGATCGTTTTGATGTGTTCTTGGATTCGGTTTGCGAGAATTTTATTGAGTATTTTTGCATTGATATTCATAAGGGAAATTGGTCTGAAGTTCTCGTTCTTTGTTGGGTCTTTGTGTGGTTTAGGTATCTTAGTAATTGTGGCTTCATAGAATGAATTGGGTAGAATACCTTCTGTTTCTATTTTGTGGAATTGTTTGAGGAGAATTAGAGTTAGGTCTTCTTTGAAGGTCTGATAGAACTCTGCACTAAACCCATCTGGTCCTGGGCTTTTTTTGGGTGGGAGACTATTAATGACTGCTTCTATTTCTTTAGGGGATATGGGCCTGTTTAGATCATTAAACTGATCTTGATTTAACTTTGGCACCTGGTATCTGTCTAGGAAATTGTCCATTTCATCCAGGTTTTCCACTTTTGTTGAGTATCAGGAATCCAAGGCCCATACCTAAACATAATGAAAGCAATATACAGCAAACCAGTAGCCAACATCAAACTAAATGGAGAGAAACTTGAAGCAATCTCACTAAAATCAGGACCTAGACAAGGCTGCCCACTTTCTCCCTACCTATTCAATATACTACTTGAAGTCCTAGCCAGAGCAGTTAGACAACAAAAGGAGGTCAAGGGGATACAAATTGGAAAAGAAGAAGTCAAAATATCACTATTTGCAGATGACATGATAGTATATGTAAGTGACCTTAAAATTTCCACCAGAGAATTCCTATACTTGATAAACAACTTCAGTGCAGTAGCTTGATATAAAACAAATCAGTGGCCTTTCTCTACACAAAGGATAAACAGGCTGAGAAAGAAATTACGGAAAAACGCCCTTCACAATAGTCACAAATAATATGAAATACCTTGGTGTGACTCTAACTAAGGAAGTGAAAGATCTGTATGATAAGAACTTCAAGTCTCTGAAGAAAGAAATTGAAGAACTCAGAAGATGGAAAGATCTCCCATGCTCATGGATTGGCAGGATTAATATAGTAAAAATGGCTATGTTGCCGGAAGCAATCTATAGATTCAATGCAATCCCCATCAAAATTCCAACTCAATTCTTCAGAGTTAGAAGGGCAATTTGCAAATTCATCTGGAATAACAAAAAACCTAGGATAGCAAAATCTATTCTCAACAATAAAAGAACCTCTGGAGCAATTGTGATAAAAACAGCATGGTATTGGTACAATGACAGACAGGTGGATCAATGGAATAGAATCGAAGACCCAGAAATGAACCCACACACCTATGGTCACTTGATCTTTGACCAACCAGTGGAAAAAAGACAGCATTTTCAACAAATGGTGCTGGCACAACTCGCGGCTATCATGTAGAAGAATGCGAATTGATCCATTCTTATCTCCTTGCACAATGCTCAAGTCTAAGTGGATCAAAGATCTCCACATAAAAGCAGAAACAGTGAAACTTATAGAGGAGAAAGTGGGGAAGAGCCTCAAAGATATGGGCACAGGGGAAAAAAATCCTGAACAGAACAGCAATGGCTTGTGCTGTAAGATCAAGAATTGACAAATGGGAACTCATAAAATTGCAAAGCTTCTGTAAGGCAAAGGACACTGTCAATAAAACAAAAAGGGCACCAACAGATTGGGAAAATATCTTTACCAATCCTAAATATGATAGGGGACTAACATACAAAATGTATAAAGAACTCAAGAAGGTAGACTCCAGAAAACCAAATAACCCCATTAAAAAATACAGTACAGAGCTAAACAAAGAATTCTCAGCTGAGTAATACCAAATGGCTGAGAAGCACCTGAAAAAATGTCCAGCATCCTTAATCATCAGGGAAATGCAAATCAAAACAACCCTGAGATTCCACCTCATACCAGTCAGAATGGCTAAGATTAAAAAATTCAGGTGACAGCAGATGCTGGCAAGGATGTGGAGAAAAAGGAACACTCCTCTCTTGCTGATGGGATTGCAAGCTTGTACAACCACTCTGGAAATCAGTTTGGAATTTCCTTAGAAAATTGGACTACCAGAAGATGCAGCAATACCACTCCTGGGCATATACCCAGAAGATGTTCCAACTTGTAATAAGGACACATGCTCCACTATGTTCATATCAGCCCTATTTATAATAGCCAGAAGCTGGAAAGAACCCCCAATGTCCCTCAACAGAGGAATGGATACAGAAAATGTGGTACATTTACACAATGGAGTACTACTCAACTTTTAAAAACAATGAATTTATGAAATTCTTAGACAAATAGATGGATCTGGAGGATATCATCCTGAGTGAGATAATCCAATCACAAAAGAACACACATGATATGCACTCACTGATGAGTGGATATTAGCCCAGAAACTTAGAATACCCAAGATACAATTTGCAAAACACATGTAACTCAAGAAGGAAGACCAAAGTGTGGATACTTCGTTCCTTCTTAGAAGGGAGAACAAAATGCCTATGGAAGGAGTTACAGAGATGAAGTTCAGAGCTAAGATAGAAGGAAGGACCATCCAGAGACTGCCCCACCCAGGGATCCATCCCATATACAACCACCAAACCCAGACANACTCCAGAAAACCAAATAACCCCATTAAAAAATACAGTACAGAGCTAAACAAAGAATTCTCAGCTGAGTAATACCAAATGGCTGAGAAGCACCTGAAAAAATGTCCAGCATCCTTAATCATCAGGGAAATGCAAATCAAAACAACCCTGAGATTCCACCTCATACCAGTCAGAATGGCTAAGATTAAAAAATTCAGGTGACAGCAGATGCTGGCAAGGATGTGGAGAAAAAGGAACACTCCTCTCTTGCTGATGGGATTGCAAGCTTGTACAACCACTCTGGAAATCAGTTTGGAATTTCCTTAGAAAATTGGACTACCAGAAGATGCAGCAATACCACTCCTGGGCATATACCCAGAAGATGTTCCAACTTGTAATAAGGACACATGCTCCACTATGTTCATATCAGCCCTATTTATAATAGCCAGAAGCTGGAAAGAACCCCCAATGTCCCTCAACAGAGGAATGGATACAGAAAATGTGGTACATTTACACAATGGAGTACTACTCAACTTTTAAAAACAATGAATTTATGAAATTCTTAGACAAATAGATGGATCTGGAGGATATCATCCTGAGTGAGATAATCCAATCACAAAAGAACACACATGATATGCACTCACTGATGAGTGGATATTAGCCCAGAAACTTAGAATACCCAAGATACAATTTGCAAAACACATGTAACTCAAGAAGGAAGACCAAAGTGTGGATACTTCGTTCCTTCTTAGAAGGGAGAACAAAATGCCTATGGAAGGAGTTACAGAGATGAAGTTCAGAGCTAAGATAGAAGGAAGGACCATCCAGAGACTGCCCCACCCAGGGATCCATCCCATATACAACCACCAAACCCAGACACTATTGCATATGCCAACAAGATTTTGCTGACAGGACCCTGATATAGCTATCTCTTATGAGGCNATGCCAGTGCCTGGCAAATACACAAGTGGATGGTCACAGTCATCTATTGGATGGAACACAGGGNCCCCAGTGAAGGAGCTAGAGAAAGTACCCAAGGAGCTGAAGGGGTCTGTAACCCTATAGGTGGAACACCAATATGAACTAACCAGTACCTCCAGAGCTTGTGTCTCTAGCTGCATATGTAGCAGAGGATGGCCTAGTCTGCCATGAATGGGAGGAGAAGCCCTTGGACTTGGGAAGATTCTGTGCCCCAGTATAGGGGAATGCCAGGACCAGGAATGGGAGTGAGTGGGTTGGGGAGCAGGGGGAGAGAGGGTGGGTATAGGGGACTTTCAGAGAGGAAGCTAGGAAAGGGGATAGCATTTGAAATGTAAATGAAGAAAATATAACAACAACAACAACAATAATAACAATAATAATAATAAAACAATAATAATAATAATAAAGAACTTACCCTTTCCTTGCCACGCACAGGACAGAGAAATGGGGATTATATTGGTGAAATAGGGAGGAGTCTCAGAGGTAAGGAGAATATCTACAAACATCCTGGGCTGAAAAAAAACTACCCTTGTAAGAAACTGAAAGAAGAGGAGCAGGGGAGCAGTGGGGGCTGAGCAGAGGACAGAAGGGGCAGCTGGAAGCACTCAGGATGTGACCCAACCGGGCCGCATGAGCCAGGCTGAGGAGTTTAGACTCCATGCTAAGCTTGATAGGAAATGATTTTCTATTTCAGGCAGACCATGATTTGGAAGTGTTTGTATTGTTTCTGTGTGGGGCCAGAGAACAGAAGGATGATAAAAGAAGATTAATATTTTAGAGTAGAGGTGATGGCTACCAGGAGCTAGGCCCAGCCTCCAGTTGGATTCGATCTTTGATATTGAGAGAGGGAGTTCTCCTCTGCAAAGCTCACACTCAAGAGCCATGTAACTGAGCTACAAATAAACTACAAATTTTTCTCCCAATGTTTTAAGTCAGTTTATGATTTTGTTTTGGCTTGGATTTGTAACTCTTCTTAGCTATATGTGGCTTAGACAAACTTGGAAGGTGTTTGTATAATAGACAGTGTAACATTAGATACATTTTGGAAGCAAAGGAAAAAGAATTTATGTACACAGAATTGCTATTTACTTTGCTAGTTAAAAGAAGGTACTTCCATCTTTCTTCTCATATATATATATATATATATATATAATACATAACACATATCTATATATTTAAATGCATACATACATATATACATGGTGCTCAGGCTGGTCTTAAACTCCTAAGATCAAGTGATTCCTCTGTTTAAGCCTGATGAATAGCTAGGACTACAGATCTCTGCCTTTATACTTTGTGGGAGTATATTTTTCTTGATATATTCTGTTTTTAAAAAGCCTCCCAAAATGTAAAGACAGGATTGAGGTGGGTATGGGAGGAGAAAAAAGTGATTGAAGTATCTTACATACTTGTATGAAAGTATAATAATAAAGTTAGTTATTTTGTACAATTAATACACACCCAAATGCATAGAAGAAAATGAACCTCTTATAGTTATAAAAGAAATCAGAGACAGCTAAACCAGTAAAGAAAATGGTACAGATAAGGAGTAAGGTGAGGAAAACGGGTTTATTACTAGGGAAGCCAAGATGAGAGTGTTTTAAGAGGGTAGTGAGCAATTGGGTTAAACCTGAATGTTGGTTAAACATCATAAAGGGTGAGAACTGAAAGGCTTCCGTTCAGTTAAGCAGAACAGAAGTCACTGGTGACTTCTGTAACTTGTGTGTTTGGGGTGCTGAAGGTAAACTAACAATGGTAAGTAACCAGAGATGGCAATGCTCTAGAGCAGTGGTTTTCAACCTGTGGGTCATGACTCCCTTTCAGATGTCAACTGACTCTTTTACAGGGGTCTTCTACGACGGTTGGAAAACACAGATATTTACTTTATCATTCATAAAATTATCAAAATTACAGTTATGAGGTAGCAATGAGAATAATTTTATGGTTGTGGGTCACCACAACAGGAGGAACTGTATGGAAGACCACAGCGTTGGGAAGGTTGAGAATCACTGTACTAGAGAAATCATTTGAAGGGAAGAGAAAGAACCCAATAACTAGAGGGAGGTAGAATCCACAAAGACATGCTCTCTCCACCCCCAGAACTAAGGAGCTAAGGATGGTTTTCATCCATCTTGTGCAAGTTAGGTAAGCATGTCACTGGGCTACATCTCCAGACTTTTAAGACTTTTATATGTGGATGTTTGGTTTACAAGTGTGTCTGTGTATCACATGCATGCCTGGTACCAGAAGAGGCCAGAAGAGGACTTGGGATCCCCTGAACCTGGTGTTCAAAGAGTTGTAAGCTGCCATGTGAGTGTTGTTAACCAAACCTGGGATCTCTGGGAGACTAGTTAGTGCTCTTAACAGCTGAGCCATCTCTCTGAGCCCTACTATCTCAAAATTATTATTAAAAACCATTCATTCATTTTTATATGTATGTGGTCAAGCAGCTGCTGTGTGGGGGTCAGAGGACAACCTGTTGGAGGCAGTTCTGTCCTTCCACTTGTGTGTCCTGGAGATCCACTCAGGACTACAGGCAAGAGCATTTACCTGCTGAGCCATTGGCCTGGCCTCTTATCTATCACATTTGTTTTGAGACCGGATCTTGCTATATTGCCCAGATAAGCCTTGGAGTTGTAATCCTCCTTTGTCAGCTTCCTAAATCATTGAGATTGTAAACCTGTGCTACCAGTGCTGGCTGAAGGCATTTTTTTTTTAATTAAAGCAAAACCAAGACATAATTAAGCATATATCAGAGAGAGGTAATATTTGATATACTCAGTAATGACAGAGTGGCTGACAATGACCAGGAGGAAAGGAAGCAATCAATGGCCTGAAAGGTCAGATGGGACAAGATCTGATCAAATAAACAATTAGCATTTGACAGGCTTCTATTAACCAACACGACATGGAGACATATTCTGAAGGAATGGCCAAAGGACAGGTAGGCTCTCCAGAGGCCATGTTGGTTTCTTCTCAATTGCAGAGATTTAGAGAGAACTTTAGAATAAGACTGGCTGGTGCTCACAACAAAGCATGTTTGTTTACTGTTGCTCATCTGCCTTTTCCCATTACTGACTACAGCACTGTAATCCAGCTATAAGAGTGAGATGAACAAATATAAAGTCACATTGTCAGGGTAACAGGGGACCACATAATATTTCTTATGGACATGTAGCACATAGTTTTGGGAAGGAAGTCCAAGAGTGTTGGGGATGAACTAGTAGGTTCAACAGAGAGAAAATGCAGGAATTCCCTTCTGATGACCTTTGTCAAGGTCATTATCTTAGCATGAGGAGATCAGTTGAAGAAACTGGTCATTTGAGGAAAGTGTTAAGGTTTGACAAAGATACCATGAAGAGTTAGAGATAGTTTACTACCCCTACTCCCTGACATTGCAATCCAGTCTAACTTTGCACTAAAATCTTCATGTTTTCTCTTCTGAATGGAGGAACTGAGTTTCTGTTGAGCTGATTGTCTGCAAGCGGCTTCTTAAGTAGATCACTATTCACTCTCTCTTCCTCTTTCTTTTTTTTTTCTTTTTTTTTATTAGATATTTTCTTCCTTTACATTTCAAATGCTATCCCCCAAAGCCCCTTATACCCTCCCCCCGCCCTGCTCCCCAACCCACCCACTCCCCATTCCTGGCCCTGGCAATCCCCTGTTACTGGGGCATATGATCTTCGCAAGACCAACGGCCTCTCCTCCCATTGATGGGTGACTACACCATCCTCTGCTACATATGCAGCTAGAGACACAGCTCTGGGAGGTACTGGTTAGTTCATATTGTTGTTCCTCCTATAGGGTTACAGACCCTTTTATCTCCTTGTCTCCTTATTTAGGGGACCTGTGTTCCATCCTGTAGATGACTGTGACCATCCATTTCTGTATTGGCCAGGCACTGGCATAGCCTCACAAGAGAGAGCTATGTCAGGGTCCTGTCAGCAAAATCTTGTTGGCATATGCAATAGTGTCTGGGTTTCTTGGTTGTATATGGGATGGATCCCTGGGTGGGGCAGTCTCTGGATGGTCCTTCCTTCTGTCTCAGCTCTGAACTTCATCTCTGTAACTCCTTCCATGGGTATTGTGTTCCCTATTCTAAGAAGGAGCGAAGTATCTGCACTTTGTTATCCTCCTGGAATTATCTTCTCTCTTCTGTGATCCTTGTTGTCACCTGAGTGCAATCAATTATTTTTGAGAAAAGTTAGATAGTTTATAATAGGAAATACCATTGTGGGATTCAGGTGTTGATGACCATTTCCTGACATTTCAGTTTCATTTCCATGCATGTGAATATGTGTATTAGGTCACTATTATTATTTGCTACTTAAGTAGGGGTCCAGAACATTTGAGGATACTGTTGTAGAATTTCCATTTTCAATCCAAACCATTTAGAGTCAGTAGTCCCTCTACTGTCCTTCCCGACTAACTGGAGCTTCTCTGAACCCAAATGATCACACGTTGCAAAAAGTGGTCCTCTCAGCAAAACAAGTACCATGACATAATCTTATGGGAAGGATAGAAGTGGGTGGGTCCTTGGACCCTCATCTGAGTAACCCACTCATTCTTTCTAGCCATTGCATAATCCCACCCTAATTGCATGGGTTTTGGTGGGAGGATTTGGGGGAGGGCAGAATATACAGACTTGATAAGGTTAACTGGATAGAGAACCATCCATATAGCCATGAGGGGAGCTATTGTCCATGCTAGGTGTAGATCTTCCACTGTAGCTGATCTAGGATCACTTTCCCCACCCCACCCACACCAGTGATCACTCACCCATACTTTAAGTCTAATAAATTCATTGGTTCTCCTGAGTGAACTTGAGAAGAATGGTACTTTGGTTTGTCAATGGAACCTTATGGGGCGGGGGGGGGGCAGGGTATATGTGGTTTAAATTACCCTAGGGAAACATTTCTCACAACACCACCCTTCTTTAAACACATGTTCCATACTGGATGCCAGCACAAATCCCAGCAGTGGCATCTCTCAGCCCACTAGAGAACAAGCAAAGCTTCTCATTTTCTCACAGAATGGGAAATTATTTTAACCGGTGTGTGTGTGTGTGTGTGTGTGTGTGTGTGTGTGTGTGTGTGTGTGTGTGTCCATGATGTGCAAGGGGATAAAAAAAAAAGGCTGTATAAGATCAGTCACCACACATTTTCAAAGTCTCAAATAAGGCCCTAGGAAGACAACTTTATTTCATTTGGGGCATGAAAGACTTTTCTGCTTATTTAGTGCCCTACCAGGGGAGGATTAGGTTTTATTTGCTGCTGTACAAAATACAGGGTTCCCACTTAAACTGGTCTTTTAGCATAAAGGATCCCACATAATATTTGAAATAAAATGAATGATTTGTTGTTTAGTTCATACTTTTCTAAAATAATTTACATACAATATGATGTTAAAAACAATGATATTATGTGTTATTTATCTGAAATTTAAATTTAACTGGTGTTGTGAATTTCTTTTTGCTAAGTACAGAGTGATGTGAAGCTTGGAAAGTCTTGTTTGGGTTATTAAAAAAAAAAAAGAAAACACCTTTCATTGATAAATTGTAAAGGACTTAGGGGTTTGTAAAAATGTGTTATGGACCTGCAGAACTGCTTGGAGGAAACAGTGAGAGTGAGATGAGCTGACACCCCAGCTCTATAGACGTGACGGTGTTGGCTTCCCATCTCAGTGTGATGGTCCTGTCTCAATGTGATGAGAAAATCAGTGTCGTTCAAAGGTGTGGGAAAGAGTGTGTAATGGAGCATCGATAATGGGGGAGGAGGAGAAAGGTGTTTCTAACTCTAAGAGTCCATGATGGGAAGGAGCAAGAAAGGGGAAAGGAGGCATACAAAGAGAAAGCTGTACCTAGGAACATGTCTACTCTTGCAGGATTTTCTTACCCATCTTTGCTCTTACCAGACCCTTCCCAGTTTAGAAGGAAACGTACTCGCTAGCCATCCCAATTGTACCAATTTACATAGGGAACAGAGGCAAAGGGTCAAATCAAGACAAGGGAGGTGGCCATTAGAAGGCAAGCCAAGAATGGTTGGATGAAAAGTATAAATGGAATGAAGTTTATCACTATTCAGATGGTGTATCTCCCTCACGTTCTTTCTCTTTCTGACAAGGAGAACTCAGAAAGGAAAAAAACTGTTAAGAAGGAATACATACTAAATAATTTGTCACTATTTGACTTTTTAAAATTGTTTCTTTTCTAATACAAAATAACTCTGATTTCCTTGAAGCAATGAAGCCTGTGTTTGCCATGAATACTCTTAGTACATTCGATGTATTGTTGTTGTTGTTGTTGTTGTTGTTGTTGTTGTTGTTTGCAGCTATGTTCTTAATGGCATGAACTGTTTTTATTTTGGCAAATGGTAGGTAGGTATCTACTGTTGTTTAGCAGTCTCTCAAAATAACTGTCAGTCAACTAACACTGAATATACTTACTTAAGCATCTGTTGAGAAAGTGATGAAAGCACATTCACAACATTTAATACAGAAATGATATCTTTTATAGATATATAAAATTGTGATCAAACTAATAAGTTTAAAATTTATGAGACAGTTTTGCCTGTTTAGGGCCTTACCTGAATGAGGATATAAGGGAATGAATAAAAGAACAGATGGACAGACAGACAGACACATACAGACAAATCAGACTAAGCACTCCCTGACCCAGTAGCCTCTATGACTGCAACAGCATCAGCATCAGCATTTCAATTATGTAGAGTGTAATGCAAGGGGTCAGCTACTCTCCTCAGTAGATCTCTGTAGACAGCAGCCTCAGTCTATACAGATCCAGGAGGAGAAAGCTGCAATTGCTAGCTTTTGTACACCCTGGCACCATTCACACTTTGACTAGAGGAAGGCTCTGTCATCCCTCTGAGCCTCCCTAAAGGGGAAAGCTTTGCCAATTTCCCATGGGTCTGAGTCATTGGTCCTTGACATGGCCATGCCCATGTCACACATACCCATTCATTTTTCTGTTCCTCACAAATTTACTCAAGGCTTCCTCAGCTTCCCACCATGGTTTTCATAAGTTTTAGACATAGAAGTAAAGTATGTTAATATATTGCCATAAGAATACATTTATTTCAATGCTACCCCATTTCTCATTTAAGAAGCTTGTGAAAAGCTGAGGCTGACCCTAGTTGAATCTCTGAGAAACATTACCTTTGTGAGATCTAAAGCTTCCCATTTGTGCTGGATTCTGACAGTCATGTACACTCCCAGCACTAAATGTTTTGGTACATAACAGGCTGTATATAGTGGTGATATTATAGGGTATTATTTTTTAATAATGTAGTGATTCTGTTGCTCTAATAAATAGCATAACCAAAAGTAATGGGAGGATGAAAAAAAAACGTATTTTAGCCTCCAGGTTATAATCTTCATCAAGGCAGGAGCATGGGAGTAGAGGCAGGAACCGTGGAGAAATTCCAGTCACTAGCTTCTCTCTGGCTCACATGCAGCTATTTTTCTTATGCAGTCAAGGTCCACAGAAGGCCTGGCTCTTTTAAGTCAAGCAATCAAGATAATGTCCCACAGACATGGCCATAGACCTATCTTATGGAGGCAATTCTTCAGTTGGAGTTTATCGTTCCATGCAACTCTAGTTGGTGTCAAGTTGACAATAAAAATCAAGTATGCTGGTATAAGTATGCTTCATGTTGTTCTCACAATGACACAATTGCCTGACCATTAATTTCTCAGAACTTGCTCTGTCATTAAGTGATTCACAGCTATATTTAGAAGCAATCCATGGGATGAAAGGATTTTTCTCTAGTCACGATGAGTTTTCACCGTGTATGCCAAGAATGGCTGTGGTTCTGTCCTTATTTGTTGATCTTGTTTATTTCTTCAGATTTCATGATTCAGAGATTTAAGGATTAAAAAGTGGTTTTGTAATGGGAAAGGATTGTTATGTGGAAGAGCTGCTTGCTTCTTGCTGGTTTACTTCATCCCCTTTCTGGACCTGAGTCTAGATTCTGTCTGAAGAGTAAGTCATACTAACAACAGGTAGGACAAATTTGAGTTCTGCGATTTCTAGGCCTCTGTGGATGCTGCTTCCATGCCCCCGTGGCTTTGTCATGAAAGCTTTAAGTCAGCCCATTTTCAAGATACAAATGCCAAGAGAGTATCAAGAAACCAATGAAACAGAAGACTGTCCTCAAGTGTGTCCAGACAGAACTAGGCCTCAAGGGAGTATTCTGAACCCTTGTCCATGTGACATTGACTGCTCTTTATATAGACAGAAAAAGAACCTGAATTTTGTCATTTTCATCAAGGAACCTATTAGCAAATGGATAGGCTTAAGACAAGAGTGCCTAAGGTGGATTACTGGGTGATAAGACCCAAATGTAAGCTTTTCTCTTTGTTTCCATGTTTCTTTCTTAGTCTTGAGGAATTACTGATAGACAAATACTGCTGTAGTGAAAAAATGGAAGGCTGGATGTCAGACAAGCTATTATACCTTGGTTAAATCTACTTGAGCTTTAGATTCCTGATCTGTAAAAAGAAAATGATTATCACTGCAGTTGTTTGAAGAATTAGAATAGATATAGTATCTGGCCTAGTGTCAAATTAATATTTCATCCATTTGTTGATTTTTCTTATAGCAGATAATAAGCAATAACTGTCATTATATTAATATTAAAAATATCATCTGTCCTAGTTATTTTTGTTGCCAACTTGAAACAAGCTAGGGTTATGTGTGAAGAGAGAGCCTCAATTAAGGAATTTTACACATCAGATTGGCCTGTGGCTATGCCTATGAGAGTCTATCTTGATTGATGATTGATGATTGATGTGAGAGATCCCAGCCCACTATGGGTGGCACCATCCCTAAGCAAGTGGACCTGGGATATATAAGAAAGCTAACTGAGCTTGAGTCACTGAATGACCTAGTTAGTAGGCTAACTTCATGGTGTCTGTTTCCAGATTTTTGCCTTGAGTTCCTGTCCTGACTTTGCTCAGTGATGGACTGTGTCTTAAAAGCACTGATATAAACTCCTCCACAAGTTGGATAAAAAAAAAATCACTTATCTGTTTCTATGTGTGTAGATGTTCTGCCTGCATGTATGTATGTGTACCACATGCATGTCTGATGCCAACAGAAGTCAGAAGAGGGCATCAAATCTGCTCATCCTGGAATTGTAGACAGTTGTGAACTGCCATGCAGATATTGAGAACCAAACCCAGATCCTCTGGAAGAGCAGCCAGTGCTTTTGACCACTGAGCCATCTCTCCAGCCCCCAAGTTATTTTCAGTCAGTGTTTCATCATAGCAGCTGAAGTCAAACTAGGACATTATCATTATAGAAACAATAATGGTCACAGGTGAAATGCCAGGATTTGTTCAACCACATTCAGAACCTAGAAGATACTCACTATTGTGGTGTGTATTAAAGAGAAATGTAATAGTTACAAAACTGCATTGGCTGAATTTAATTCCTTGTTCATCTCCTTCATTATCCAATTCAATATATTAACTGAGAAGAGAAACCATCACATAGCCAGAAGTTAGCTTCCTTTAGGACAGGGTCATATCCTAGTCATGTCTGACTAGGAGCCAAAATTCTTCTGTAATTCCATCACTGAGCAAGATAATATGAATAAGTAATAGACTGTGAATATCAATCTGCTCTTTGTGGAAAAAACAAGCCAAAAAGGAAGCAAAGACATTTATGAATGAAGTTGTCCATTTCCCTAGGTGTCTGCTCAGAGCAACACGCACCCTTTCCAGAGCACTCACCTTCTCATGGAACCAGAGCACTCATATGTGTCACACTCTGGAGGCCCTGTCATGTCCAGAGAGAGTAATGTGATTACTGTGAACATCCTTACTAGTGTGACTTATTATTACTAGATTCAAACCGCATACTCACGGGAGATTATAAAAACGAGTTTCACTAATTTTTGAAATGTTCATAACAACACTAAGCCAAATTGAGATTTTTCTACTTGTATCCACTCATGCCTCAATCTGCAGAACTTTGTGAATGGACCTGATTGGGACAATAGAATGAAGAAAGGACAGGCAGGCAAGTGTACAGAAAATCTAAGATCAAGTGGGACATGCAATATGATGGAGAGACACCAGCAGCCAGGAAACTCAGGGCATGTATCATATACCACTGAGCAAAGAGGCAGGTGTATTCTATACAGCTAAGTGAAGAAGAAAAATGCAAGGGGATGTTGGTGAATCATGGGCCCTTCCTTTGAAGTTTCAGAGGACCACTGAGGCCAGCCAACGTGTGACAGTGCTGGAGTATTTGCAAGAGAGTCATGAGAGGTCAAGAGACTTGGAGAGGCAATGGCATGAAATTTTGAAAATGAAGCCTGGATTGCAGTAGTGGCACCAAACTCTTGGTGATGCCAGAACTCTGAGACATCTTCTAAAGAGAGCTGTATACCTAGAGGGGAACCAAACCAAGACAGGTTCTCATATTAGAACATTTGGTTCCCCACTTGAGGATGCTGTTTGGGGAGTTCGTGGAAAGTTTAAGCAATGGAGCCTTGCTGGAGGGAGTTTGTCCCTGGGCATACGCTTTGAGAGCTCATATCCTCACCTTGCTTTAAGCCTGTTCTTTCTACTTTCTATGTGTGGTTGGAAATATGATTTCTTAGCTTGCTGTGTGGGCTGCCATGCCTGGTCTGCCACTGTGGATTCTCCATCGAAAGCTATAAAGTAAAATAAACTATTTCTTCCTTAACCTGTTTTTGTCATGGTATTTTAACATAACAACAACAGCACCACCACCAACAACAACACAACAAAACACCAATAAACTCACATAAACCACAAAGGATAAACAGAATTGGAGTCAGAATAATGGGCAGGCTTTCTAATCTCAAATGTTACTGGAAGATAGGGGCTGAAATACTGGCACAAGACATAATCTGAAATGATCAACCAGAATTGGGATATCTATATCGTCTATATCTATATCATCTATATTTTTGTACTATCTTTGCTCCATAATTTCAAGGGGGTTTTGAGAACATCTTTTATATCTCTCTTGCCATGTAGCCTTTTCTCTCCATTTAAATTTCTTTAAATGATTTATTTATTTGTATTCTGTATGCATTGGTATTTTGCCTGCATGCATTTCTGTGTGAGAGCTCCGGGTTGCCTGGAACTGGAGTTACAAACAGTTGTGAGCTCACATGAGGGTGCTGGGAATTGAACCATATCTTCTGGAAGAGCACCCTGTGCTCTTGAACCCTGAACCATCTCTCTAGCCCTTCCCCCCATCATTTTAAGCAGGTAAAATAGAGTTACAGTTGTCTAGGGTCCTTAACAACTAATTCTAATACCCTTATCGTCAGCCCTGGGTTACTTTTGACTGACTGATTCTGCCACCACATTCATTTTTATTGTCCCCCTTCTTCAGATGACTGGTCACTTTAAATTGGATGCCAGGCATTATGAATTGGGATGTTTTTACATTTCCATAGAAATTCATTGCATCCAAAATGTGGTTAAGTTACTTCAAACTCGTTTGGTCCTTTTGAGTCTCCCTTAGTTTATGGGTTAGCGTAGAACAGAAATTTATGGAGGCCACATATTGCCTCCTGGAAAGTCAAACTATTCTGTAGTACTCTATAGTGTGGCTTATAAATTACAAGGCTTATAGTTTTGTCTGGTGCGAACAGGTGTTATTTCCAGCTTTGCGAGCCACAGATCCAGCGGTCCCATAGTGACATCTTACTTAAGCTACTCAGCATCTCAAGCCTAGAAATGGTGAATTGGTTATAGTAAAACATAGGCTAAACATAGAAAGAATCTGGCTCTCCCTTGCCTCCATTGCTGCCTGGATAAACTTCCTGAACACGAGGGAGGTAAATAGGAAATCCCATGTAAGTTTAACCAGGGTCCTGTTTCTGTTACAAGAAGGTGTACTAGGTCATAAGAAAAGGTGGTGTCATTTTATGCAAGGGAATCAAGCATCCCTGGTTTTTGGTGTCCCCTGCATAGCAAGGGATGGCTCTATAGCAATCTCCATTCTTTCCTCCTTTACTTCTTTCCTGACCTTGGCTTTCCCTGTACATACTCAGATATGCACAGAGCTTCTCAGTGAACACTCAAGAGGCACAGTAAGACATCTATATTCTCATTTGGGGGCTCTTTTATTTTTAACACAGCTACCTGTAGTTAACATAAATAAATGAATAAAAAAGCCAAGACGGGGGACTCCTATTTCTTGTACCAATTTAGTACTAATGTCCTACTCTCATTACTTAACCCTTCCCACCTTCATCCAAACACAAATACAGTCAAATACATGGCCACTTTCCCTTTTTGTCCTGTAGTGTTTATGAATGGAATGCTCTTTACCTATGGAGACATTCCAGCCAATCTCTATGTGTCTATGTGACCTAAGAAGACAACAAGTAGATGCCTTTGTCCCTTCTCTGAGGATGGCGATTCTGGTCACAGCTAGCAGAAGGAATTGAGTTGTAGGGAAGCTTTGGCAGAGCCAGAGGGAACAAATGGAAGCAAACTAGTGCCAGGTCTTTGGGACCACTGCCCAGTGAGCATGGCATGAACTCCTATATGCCAATTAGCTTTCTGCACCAGGTCACAAGCAAAGCAATGTGAAGACGAGAAAGGCAAAGAAGACAGTGAGATGCTGGAACCCTACTCACCAGTGGTACCAGAACTTACATTATCTCTATTTTTTTAACTTTTCCTGCATAGAAAGAAGTAAATCTACTCAGAATTTCAACATCAGCTGTTGCATCCAAGGAAGAGCCTACAATTTTTTGGATGGTTATCAATGTTTCTTTGGATCTTGCTGTTCCCCAGCTGACAGCAGAGCTTCCTCCTTATGTTAACAAGTATTAGAGATCCTCACAGCTGCCAAGTGAAGGCAGACACGAAGGGGACTTGTTTCTCACAATTGTAGTTGAATGCTTTGGTTCTTGGGAGAAAGCATCTACCTTTCTTGTCAATACCCTGGGTTTGTAAGTTGGTGAAGTAACCTGGCCTGAGGCCTGGGAAATAGGTCTATGTTCTGGTTCACTATAGAGTGGGGATGCCCAAGCATGAAGATATAGAGAGAGCAGTGCTGGAGGGAACACAAGGGAAGTCCATTGGGAAAGGCATATCTGAGGAGAAGAGGGCATAATGTGTATGTTCAGGGATAGCCTGCCTTTGAACTCCAACTTTGCACTTAACAACCTAGTTATCTAAGACAAATTAGACTGTCTTCTCTCTAATTCTGGTTTCCTTATGTATTCAATGGATGTTCTTGTTTTTTCTTCAGGGACTTAGAGTTAAATTAGTTAATACTAACAATTACTATTTACGAAGCTTGGTACAGTCAGCATTTATATGTGTCAATATAAAATAATCAAAAGCCAAAATGGCACTTGACAGATACTAACTCTTGTTAATGTAAGCAGAATTGGGCTTAGTGCATGGAATGGTGACAAGGAATAGATGGGTAAGTCACAATGCTGGTGCCACAAGGCTCCACAGGCAAAAGGGCACAAGCATCACACATCCATCAGTCTGCCAATGCTATGCTCTCCCCCCATCCCTGTTCTCATGTTGTCACTGAAAGTGGGAGAGGAGGTGCCCCAATTCTCCCAGCAGAAATTCTGTAGTCTTCCCACTTTCATGAGCCACCAATCTCTGGTTCCATGTTGGGGGACATGTGGAGGCTAGCTGCAGTTAGGCTCATGTTTGCTGTAGGATAGCTAAGGCTCACCTTATAGCTGTAAAAGAGTTTCGCTGGTGAGTAGGAAGCTCTACCTCACAAAGTTGGGGATTTCTTGATTTTTGGAATGTCAGCGAGAAATCTGAAGAAATATTAATTTGTCTAGGACACCACTGTGAAGGTTATTCTTACTTATGTACCTGATTACATCTAGAATGAGCTAAAAACCCAAGTGACTGAGTGTATCTGTGAGGTATTTCTTCTTTATTAAACCATTTGAAGTGGGAAGGCCACTTTCAATTCAGATCTTTTGAGGTGGGAAGATTTACCTATAACCTGGACCACACCTTCTGCTGGCATGGAAGGCATGGAAGACAGAAGCCTGCTCTCTTTGCCCGTTTGCTTTCACTGACAAGTCCATCTCTTCACTGTCATTAGAATCCACTTCTTCGGGATTCCAGAGTATACCGAAGACCAGCTGAGACATCCAGCCTAGCGGACTAACAACTACTGAATTCTCAGGTATTCTGTTGTTAGACAGCCATTGTTGGACTAGCATGTAAGCTGTTCTAATAAATCCCCCCTTCTCTCCGTGCTTTCCCTATAGAGACCCTTGAGTAATACAGCACCAAAGAAGAAGGATATTGGATTAAATGAAAGAACAACCAGGACACTTTACAAGGCTAAACAACACAGAGTATGTTCAAATTATTGATTAAACCTGGTGAGTTCCTGTAAGTGTAAGGTAATGAAAATGTACAGAAGATAAACTCATTGAACTTTCCTTAAGACAATGCAGGGGAAAACACTCTGTCGGTTTCTCCCTCCACTCCCCGGTTCTTCATCGAATATAATCTTATCCCCCTCCCAAGCCCAAGCACTATCTTTACCACTCTTTTCTCTTCTCTCAGGAAATTATTGCTCATTGTCTTACAATTATGCTCAGGAATAAGACCAATCATGTATGTGTGATGTCTCCAAGGGAATATTTGTTTCCAAGAGCAAACCAAGCATTTAAACTCAGAAGGAATGGCAAAAGTGGGCATAATGTTTTGTGTCAAAGAACTCCCTTAGAACACTGTAAAATTACAAAAGAGAAGACTTCTGCCTATAGTGTCAACCAGCCCACTAAAGAATTTGTCTTCATCTATTTTCTAAAACAGAACATTATAAACTGGGTAATTTAATAAAGAAAAGAAACTTATTTCTGAAGGCTGTGAAGTTCGAGATTAAAAGCTGAATTTGAGGGTTTGTTTATTTGCTTATCTATCTATCTATCTATCTATCTATCTATCTATCTATCTATCTATCTATCTATCTATGTTTGCCTTTTAGTACAGAGTCTAGACCATGTTGGCCTTGAACTTGAGATCTTCCTGGCTTGCCTTCCTAAATGCTGGGATTACACATGTGCTCTAGCTGAGGGCCTTCTTGTTTTATCATAGCCTTACAGAAGACATCACAAAAGAGAGGGAGGGGAGAAAGGAAAGGACGGAGGATGAGAGAAAAGGAGAGGGGAACGAACTTTATTACAAACTTGCTTCAAGACACTAAGATCACCTACTTGTGACTTCAGATTTCCTTGTAACCTAACCATGTCATATAGATGCTGGATCTTGACACCATGATATCAAGTCAATTTTAACATCAGTCGCAAATTACACTGGGTCTCATCCTCCAGGCTGACTGGTAGTAAATAATGCAAATGTGTCTACAGACAGAAGGCTTCTTTTTTTTTTTTTTTTTTCTGAGACAGGGTTTCTCTGTGTAGCCCTGGCTGTCCTGGAACTCACTCTGTAGAGCAGGCTGGCCTAGAACTCAGAAATCCGCCTGCCTCTGCCTCCCAAGTGCTGGGATTAAAGGCGTGTGCCCAGGGCATCAGATCTTGTTACGGATGGTTGTGAGCCAACATGTGATTGCTGGGATTTGAACTCCGGACCTTCAGAAGAGCAGTCAGGTGCTCTTACCCACTGAGCCATCTCACCAGCCCCCGACAGAAGACTGCTTAAGGTCACCACTAAGTACATACACTTACAGTCATTTTTTTTTTTTTTTTACAGCATGTTCCTTCTGTCCCATGAATATGTAGCCTTCCTGAAAAAAAAAAAAAAAACAGTTCACCATGTTCCCTCTTCTCTCATGGGTTAAAAATAGCACACTGTTCAATGACCTCAATAATTTAGAATTCATGAATAAATAACTTGCCCAGGAGGCTACATTGGGGCTTCTATTTTTACCTAGAGTCTCTCACCAAGCAAAGTGACCTCTCAAGGATCCAACAGTGACACCCATTGGTCTTCTGGCTTCCTGGAGAATGGCCGGGTAGAGTGTCTGTATAGAGTCTTTTCTTCAGTACTACAATGGACTGATAGATACTAGACTTCACACTGAGTAACCAACAAAAATGTAAGCATACTTGCCATGCTAGGAAGTTCTAGACATTGCCTGGAGATGAACAGCTTTCCTCCGTTATGCACTTTGAACATGACATTTCTTCCTTGCCATGGTCTTCAAGTCAATGAAACCAGATAACCATATAGAAAGAAGCCTCTGAAACCCTGAGCTAAAATATATCATTCTTACTTAAATTGTTGCTCTTGGGTATTTGAGACAGCCACGAAGAATCTGACCAACATATACACATCTTCAATGACCCAGCACTTTCTCTATTTCTATCTTCTCTGATGACTTATGACAAACATACTAGGAGTAAATGTCCTTAATTCAAAATTCCTTGGTCTGAAATTCGTAATTATTACTGTAAGTTTACTAAGTCAGGACACTCGCCATGATCTGTCTTACTGTATGAAACAATTGTGATGTGTGTTCAAGATTAAAGGATATGATAATAACTAGCAGCACCAATCATCAAATAGCCTTTTCCTTTTCTTTGAGTTTTTCAGGCAAAGCTGCTCAAGAGTCTATTGAGCTCCTAGCTTTGACTCATGAATATGTCTTCAACCAGCATGATCAAAAAGATAACTCTTGTTAGAATTACTGAAAGAGGCATAGTTCATTAATGCATTTATAAATATTTATAAAGAATTTTGTGTGAGCTAGATTTTTATTGAAAATCTTTAAAGCATTCTGATTTTGAAGTTTTTATTTCCAAGACAACGTTGAAATTGCTTTAGAAGATTCATTGGACTTTGTAGGGTAGACACATGAAAGGGCTACATCCAATATCACATGAAAAATACTGGGAAGAATATTAGCAGCGTATGTTGATGTGGTGAGTAAATGTGTCAGAGAGGAAAGGGAGAACTCTCAAAAATCATGACAAATGTGGATCGATGAGCAAACTGGGCCAACTTGTCAAATGCTTCAAAACCAGGCAGGGGAGGTTCCAGGTTGGTGCCAAAGAAGAAAAAGTTGTTGTCATAGTATGGAGCTAGGGCAGGTAGTGAACAATATAGTTTCTGTAGGGTAAGAAATCAGTGGTCCTCTCCCTTAAGGGTGAAACTTCCTCTTGTAAGCACAATTTAAAGAAAACCAACGATCCCCACTAGAGACAAAAAGTAACCTTCCTCTGGCCTAGATGCAAAGCAAGGAACAGGACTGACTGCAAGGCACCCCTCTCCCCGTTCACAGCTCTCATTCTCTGTAGCCCTCATCTCTCAGATCCACAATGATGTGGGTTGCAAGATGTTCTGAAGGCTGCTAATAAGATGCAGCAATAATGTATTCAGCTCATAGCCTTTGCCGCACTATCCACCTCCTGGCTGCCTTTCCAAGGTGCCCTGGGGGCGGGTACAGGAAGTCTGAGGGGGGCACAGGGAGAAAGCTGCCTCCCCTAGGCAGGGCACCCCTTCTCCTCAGGCCTTCAGGGGACACGGCTTCTTAATGACACACGAAGTCAGAATGAATGAGGATAGCCAGGCACGGAAGGAGACAGAAATGATTGAGGTCAGAAATGGTTTCAAGGATAAAGAAGAGTTAAACAAGGAGAGATGTAACTATGCAAGGGCACCTGATGAAGAATCGGCATTTACACGCATCATCACAGAGAACAGAACAAGACTTACCCATACTTGCAGCCATAGGACTGTGACACTGTCATTTCTTCATGGGCCAACTTGCTTCTGAAGGATGGGGTTCATGACAAGCCAAGCCACATGACTGGAAGACACCAGAGTGCTACTTCCAAATATGTGTGGCATAGGATTATTTTGAGCTGATTATTTCTGAGAAACTGGAAACATGGGGGGAGGGGGTCTGAAAGCAGAGAATTACCATATTTTATGAGGATTTTACATCCCCATAGGGGGTCCCATTTGAATATACTGGTGCTTTCCTCTCTGCCTGCCAGGACAAGGGAGCTGACTGAGCCACTAGAGTCTTTAACCAGTGGCGAAGGCTGCAAACTAGATCACTTTTCCTTAGTTTTCTTTTTTCTCCCCCTTCACTTACTCTTCCTGGGCTTCAGCAGAGTATAATGTTTAAGCCTGAAATCAAAGGTGCTTCCTCCAAATTTACTTTTGGACATATCCCTGCCCACCCTGTGTGCAAGTGCACATGCTATTGTGTTGCTGACCTGTTCTTGCTCATTTGTCTTTTGGCACTCAGAGCCCCAGATAAAAACTTAGAAAAATTGTTTTCCCTTACTTGCTAAGTGCAAGGCCTGTTGATAGGCCAGGTACGTGGGGAAGTGGCTAGGCCCCGAAAGCTGCCTCTCTGGCTCCCTAGGACAGCACCAGCCTGTGTTTTTCTGGAGTGGGCTAAGATAGGCCACATCAGGAGAAGGCACTAGTTAGCTTTCCCAGGTCCTTCCTAACTATGGGTTCATGCCTTTTTTTCTTTTTAGTTGAGTTAAATGAAGTGAGTTCAATGTTATTGGAATAGTTGGGCCTGGGGGGGGGGGGTAGGTCTGTGTGAGTTTTGCTACTCTCATTTATGTCTGGCATTTCATAGGTCTGCTTAGCTCAAAAGACAAAACCAAACCAACCAACACGAGCAAACAAATGAAAACCTCTATCTGAGCACCTCAGGGTACCCGCCCTTCTTTTGTATTCTGCAATACGTTTAGTCTGAGTTGCACATTTGAGCCCCTGAGCCAACATTAGTTTGTATGCTTTATGGTTGGTTAAGTACTGTTTCTTAATCTCTATTTGTTGCCAATTCAGCATTGCCTGCACAGTGCATTTGAACTTTGGTATTTTCTCCTAGAACCCCCAACAGGACTCAAGAGTTAGAGCAAGAGAATTGTCAAATAATTACATGTAAGATTCGACTTTTATTGAGCATTTGTCATGTGCGAGTGCTTTAGAATCTTTGCTGTCAAAGACGAGCATTTTAGTAAAAAGTCCATCCCATAATTGAACATTTCTTTTGTCATGGGTGTTTGTTGGATACTTATGATGACAGAAAAACCACTACTAAAAGCAGTTTTGAAGTTTAGTTGCATGACTGTGGAAAAGAGAAACTGGAGAAAAAAATTTTTTTTTGCAAATGAGCATGAGTTTTCAACCAAAATGATAGTATTGGAGAATTTTGCATAGACTTTGCATACTGATGGCTGTTCTGACCCTGAGCTGGAGGAATATAGGAACTCAGGTGGTGTTCCAGAGAAGAAACAGAACGTAATTGGTTGTATTGTTATCTGGTAAGATCAGCCCACAGATTTCTGGTGGCAAATTCTTCTGTACAACTGGGAACTTATGAACAAGATCCTGGGAATGAACATCTAAAGAGCAAATAAAGACACTGGGCTGTGGTTTAGAAATTTAAACTAAACTCTGACTGGCAGAAGCTTGGGACCACCTGGTTTCCTTAAATCCTTCTCCTTGCATATCATCTTTTGGGAATAGAACATCTTGGAATTTGTCTTGTTTATTTAAAGATGATATGACTGCAAGTGGTCCCCAGCCTAGGATAGTTCATCTTGTGATATTCTGACTTTAAAATGACAAATATATATATATTTTTTTTTTTCAGTAGAAACTGTATTTTGAATTTTGATCTTTTCTTGGGCTAGTGATGCACTGGAAGGCATGGCTGTGACACTGGTGGCAGTAGCAGTTCCCTGTCAATCATATAATCGCTAGAGTAAACACCAGATACTCTCCACTTCTCTGTACTGCTAAGCTGTGCTGTTCCATAGATAAGGTGCTTCAACTAAAGACATCTTCAACTTACAGTAAGCTTATTGACATGTAGCCTCATCATCAGTCAAGAGGCATCTGTGTTGAGTGGAAGACCATGGAAGTAGCTCCGTTAATCTTGTCCATGAAGGTCCACAAGCAGAACTGTTTGTTAGTGAGGATTTGATATCTCAGTTTAATTGTAGCCAAAAGCTGAAACTGGGAAATCTCAGCTTAAATGATAAAACTGTGAGATATCCTAATGTGTCATATCATAAATGCAACATCATGCAATTATATGATGGATTAGACTCCATCACATCATTATTCAAAAACCTGTCAATGATGATGACCATTCAGAGACCCTTAAGAATTTCATGATGCCCTAACATTCTTTTTTTTAAGGGACATCACTTTGTAAAAATCTGGACATTTGAAATTTCTGGTTATTTGTATATAATGGCAGTATTATAATAAATCCAAAAAAATGAAGTGGGATTTAGGTATAAAGTACATGTTTCTTATTTCTCAGAGAGAAGAATTTAGCTTTCCTCAAGGTTGTTTGTAACTTTTGCATTGCTATTATGTGATGGTGACTATAACAGCATTTGAGTCTTTCTTAACTATGCTATCTGAGGTCCTGAAGTCCTTTCCTATACTGGTACACATGGGAATTGATAGCATAAGAATGGCTCCCTGAGAACGTTGAAGAGGCTGGAGAGTGTGCTAGACCCCTCTGTTCATCTGTAACTTATCTGGGCACTTGAGTAGGGTCATCTAGAAACATCCCTTAATGAACCACCTCACTCCTGACTCTCTACCCATCGTGGAAATATGATATCCTTCATTATCTCCATTATCCCAGAACAACCTTATGATTTAAATGGCAGTTCTAGAAGTTGAAAAATCAATGAGCAGCCCCACAGGAAGGAGGAGCTGGCCCAGGTTTGTAGGAGACACCAGCTGCTGTCCTTGGGGAATTTTGCTGACAGCATGAGAGTAGGGCATGATGTCACAGGAACCCTGGCTTGGCCAGCGCAGTGTGGCATCCAAGGCAGCTGATCTCTTCATCCAGTTTGAAAAGATTTCCCCTCCCACTGCCCTCTCCCCCTCCCCTTCTCCCTGCCAGTCGGACTGATAATTGTAAAACCACGCAGCTCCTTTCAGAAGTAGGCCATGAGAGCCAGGGCTGGGTGTTATCATGGCTGGCATGCTGCAATTATCTCTGAGGATACTCTGATGACAGCATAATGCATGTGGTGCTTTGTGCTAAAAAAGTCAATGCGAGTGGCCTGGCCAAAAGCAAATCATCCCAGAGATCTAAGCACAATCTTAGAGTGACATATGATCTGCTTGAGTCCCACAGCAGGGCCACCTTTCTTCACCTCCAAGATTATTCTTGTGAAGTAGAGCATTGAGCCAGAATTTGGGCATTCTTTTAATTTGGGAATCCTTCAGCTTTGAACAGAGTGGTAAAGGGTGCTTTCTTTCTTTCTTTCTTTCTTTCTTTCTTTCTTTCTTTCTTTCTTTCTTTCTTTCTTTTTTTTTTAAGATT
>NC_034592.1:97490349-97507952 GCF_900095145.1 Mus pahari
TTTTTTGATTTTCGAGACAGGGTTTCTCTGTATAGCCCTGGCTGTCCTGGAACTCATTCTGTAGACCAGGCTGGCCTTGAACTCAGAAATCTGCCCACCTCTGCCTCCAGAGTGCTAGGATTAAAGGCATGCGCCACCACACCCAGCGAGGTTGAACATCTAATAACAAACATGATGATTTAGAACACGAACTACCTACCATAGTAACCTGTGAGCACAAACGTTCCTTCAAGACATTAAGAAGCTGAATGATTTTCTCATTAGAAAAGTTTGGAGAGTTGATTCAGAGAGTAAGGCACTTGCCATGAAAACTGAGGACTTGAATTCAGATTCTCAATACCCACGTAAATGTTGGGCAGGTATGATGGCCTCATAACAACCTTGGTGCTCAGGAGGTGGATACAGCATCCATGGAGAATGCTGGCTAGCCAGATTAGCTGAATCTAGCATCTGTGTTCAAGGGAAAGACCTGCTTCATTGTACACAATGGGGAGAGTGATTGAGGAAAATACCTGGTCCACACACATATATTTAGGGATACATGCATACTTTGGAACACATACACATACAAATACTATAATCATACTACACATACCTACTTCAAAAAAACCCAAAACAAACAAACAAACAAACTGAAAAACCAAAAAAAAAAAAAAACCCAAAACACTTTAAAATAGGGTGGAGAGCTTTGGCATTCGTGGGGCAGGTAAACCAAGGCAGCTGATGGGAGTCAGAACTTAGAGCTGCTGATGGGGATTGGTCTGGATACTGATGGGAGCTACTGCCTTTAGCAGCCAGGGATTCCAGAAATCATTCAGCAGATTTTTCTCTGAGGGAATAAAGCTTAATTTCCTGGGGCTGGCACTTCCTGTGGCCAGTGGAAAACTCTGAACTCTTTTAACTACTTGGGGCCAGTGAGAAAAAAGAGAGAGAGAGAGAGAAAACTCATACATATACATACATACAGAGTGGATGAAACAAAAGACAGACTTCAATAACTTCATACATACAAATACATACATACACATATACATACATAAACACATACATGCATACAGAACACATACTCACATGTATACATACATACATGTATATATACATGCATACAGACCTACAGACAGACATATATACATTCACACACTGAATGATTAGAGCAAAGTTCCAGCAAACAGGCTCCAGCATTTCACACATACACATATGTACATATACACATATGCACATATACAATACATACAGATCTGGCGGGTGAATAGAACAAAGTTCCAACAAACAAGTTCCAAACATTTCACACATACACATAATACATATATAACACACAATTGGTGGATAGAGCAAGCTTCAACACATACCCAGACAGGTTTTACATATGTACATACATAGAGATTTGATGTATGGAAGAAAGTTCCAACACACTCAGATTTACATATATACATACATACATACATACATACATACATACATACATACATACATACACATAGTTGATCGATGGAAGGAACAATGTTTCAACAACTTTATTCTTCCTCCCATAGCTTATACATCCCAGGAAAATCTTTCAAGCAGTTACAATATAATTACATTTTAGTTTTCTTCTAGCGAATGACTATGAAAAAAATATATATTTTTCATAGAATCTAACATAGAAATAACATTACATAGTACAGATAAAGAAAACAAATTATTCACCCACCCCACCTAACACTCTTCTTGCTCCTTGGCTACCTTCAAGAGAAAACCAAAAAGAAAAAGAGCCCTAGGGCTGGCCCCTGGCACAAACACATACACACACACACACACACACACACACACACACACACACACCCCTACACATGCATGCATGCATGCACTCACACACACCAAAAAGGCTATCAGAAAAGTTTAAAACAATGAATATGATAGTTGATGATTTAATATTGATTTTTTTTAAAAACTTTTCATTGATTCCTTGTGAACTTCACCTCATGCATTCCAATCCCACTCATCTCCCTGTCCCTTCATGTCTGCCCTCTACCCTTGCAAACTCCCCCCCAAAAGAAATAAAATAAGATAGAATTTGATTTAAGAAGCAAACAAAAACACAAAACCATCTTGTCTTGGAAACTGTAGTGAATCACACAGTGTGCCCTTGCCGATGCCACCCCACGGCAGACAAAGGGTGGGGCCAGCTCTCCTGTGCTCAAGTCCTTGAGCCTGACTTACCTGCTTTCCTGCCACTAGGGAAAGCAAGGGGCAGGGCCAGCTTGCTCAGCATAGTACCTCTGGCAGCAGTCCAGACTACAGACCTCTCATGGTCTTTGGTGCTAAGTCAGGTCACAAACACTGACTTAGACCCCTGCTGCAGCAGGAACACAGACACAGACATGGTCTTGGTGGCAGCCTAGGCCAGCTATGGCCTCGTCATATCCTGTCCCTCACCACTGTCTAGTCTCCAGTTCCACCTTTCTCCACAGTGTACAAACCAACCGGCTTTCCTTTCTCTTCCATCTCTCCACTGCACACCCCATCTTTCCCATCTCTCCATCACACATTTGCCCATTGTATAGGTGCCTGTAACGTGTACTCAGGTGTCTCTCTTCTGGCCACATCAGCCATATAGTGATATTTTTGTACTAAAGGCTGTACGTTAACATTTTATATTGTTGGACCATTAAGAACAAGGTGGTTCTCCCCATCACATGACTACTTTATTTATTTACTATTAAATTGCCAACCCGAGAAGGCTTTGGCTTGCTCATTATTCAGAAATAAACAGCTTCTTTTCCCACTTTCAGTTGCATACCTCCACCATCAAGGCCACATTTAATAACCCTCCACAAATGGAGACAGAAAACTCATATACACCTATAGAGGCATTTATTCTCATTCAAATCTCCACATCGGTTTCTGTGGAGATCCCCGACCCTCACCTTTAGTCCCGATAGCATCATCCCAGAGTTTGGGCCAAGCATACCTGCTTAATGGAGAATCTATTCTTGCACATTTCTGTTAGCTCAGCCACTACATAGGCTTCTAAAAGCATTGCACTGGCATGTGGAAGACACACTAGATGATCATCACTTTAGAAGTTCTTGTTTTCCTTCATGAGATTACTAAAAAAATCCAGGACCCCTGTTACAAATGAAAATAAGATGGACAGTCCTTATACTCTATGGTATTTCTATATTGTCTTGGTCACATTATACATAATTGGAAAGCAGTGGAGAGTGGGCCCTACAGTCAGTATTCTAAACTTTCCCCTAAGGAGCTCTCCTTCTTGGTCAGCTGTGTACACTCTTAAGTCCTAGTTACCTTACCTCCTCTCAGTAGACTGATCTCAAGAGTTCAATCAGATAACACATGGAAAACTATACACATCACAATCCATTAAGGATACTAGCAATGATTAATGCTTGTAGTGCTGACTGGGTACTAGACTTTGCTGAGCACTTTGGGCAACTACTTATACCAATTCTATGTATGAAGACTCCTTTGCGGTCCAGCAAACTGGGGAAGAGGAGCTAAGCAGTTTAGACAAACCAGGACAATATTATGTGCTGGAGCTAATAGCCTTATTCCATAATTCCATAAGACTACACTGTGAAATCGATTATACTCCTTTACAATAAAAGTGAGCGCCATAGGGTGTTACTACTGAAAACAAACTCCGATACAAATCTGAACACTGGCTTGCGGTTTGAAGTAGTAATTATCAAAGATCAAGGATGAGTGGGTAAAAGGACTTCTTTCTAGAGAAATTCATGATGGGAGTGGAGCTGAGTGAAAAAGAAACAAGGTCCATCTTAGAGAGTTACTTGGATCTTGATTTCCTTGGTTGTGAAATGCCTTATCTCTGTCCTGGATTTTCATAAGCATTAGAAAACTTCATTACAAAAGTGTTTTGCAAGTTACTTCAAGACCATTGGCATCTTCATCAATTCAGCAAAAATGATGCCTGACTATCTGGCAAAATTTGGTACTGGAAATGTGGTATTCTTTAGTGATTATCTTTGGTGATTAGATTTTGTCCTCCCATTTAAACAAAGAACAAAAAGAAAGAAGAGGAGGAAGAGGAGGAGGAGGAAAGAGGGGAAGAGGAAAGAGGAGAGGGAGAGTGGGAAGGGGAGAAGAGAGAGGAGAGGGAACACCCATAAAATTATGTTTACAACCTGACAGGCTCTATTAACTGTCTCCTGGTAGGGGGTTAAAATAGCCCAGGGGGCTTCAAATGTAGACTGAGGAGTCTTGTTCCTTTTCCATGCTCCCTCCTCAACTTTTAATGTAGATGTATCACACAGAAGTTTGAGAAACATACAGAAGGGGACAAGGGGTTCGTACAGAGGACCATTCGGCATCTGAGCCCAGTTTTTCCTCATATAGTTCTTTCTAGGTAGAGTTCTCCAGTCCTTGATACTCTTCACATGTGCCATGGAAGTCATGGACTTTCAGCAAAGTGGTCTCTAGTAGGGGCTCAGCCACAGCTTCTGACTCACTTCCCTCTCCTGGATTCTCTCTCATGGGTTCTCTCTGTGAGCTGACATGTCCACAATCAGACCCCTCCCTCACAAAGGGATCAGTGCCCCATTCTGTTTTCCTTACCGCCTCTACACAATAGCAGGAGACCAAAGGATAGGACTTAGAAAGTCCACTGGTGGAGAGTGATGCTCAGGGACCAAAGCTCGTCTGTCTGCCACAATGTGAAGAAAGGGTCCCCCGGTCCCCAGTTTGGTGGAGCAGAAAGGACCACAGCAGGTCTACTTCATTCATCTGCAGGGTAAAGCATCTAACATCAAGATTTAAAGGAGGAAATGGATGCAAGGATGACAATTTTCTATTTCCTCTTCTCTCCTCCAAAGATTATGGTTGGCTTCTGTTCATCTGCTTTACCTGAACAAGACACCAAATCGCCTGAAGATTACACCAAGAGCAGCCAGCATGCTGGCAATGACATTATGCCTGTTTCAAATTTCTTGTCAACTGTTATCTTTTTGATCCTTCTGGTGGTACAAAGATAAGAATGCAAACTTTGGGAACATTTATTATTGATTTTTTTGAGGTGTTACATATAATCATTGCCCAAAATAAATCAGCCAATACCAGAAGTATAAACAGTTAGAGATCATGAAATCCTCCCATTTAATGAGATTTCCAGATACTCATTATATAAGTTAACATTTTACCAGAAAAATCATGTCTCTATAGCCTGTTTTTAAAATCACTATATTCTCAGCATTGTATAATAGAACATTTAATATTGCTTTAACCTTTTGAAAGATTCCCCCAAAGCATTCCTACCATATGGAAGCTACTTTATTTGACCAAGTCCTTAATGCTGAGCCTTTAGATAGTTTTCTTTTTTCCCAGTGAAAAAATCCATCCATATGTATTTGACCTACCTTTTTTTTTTTTTTTTTTTTTTTTTTTTTTTTTTTTGGTTTTTTGAGACAGGGTTTCTCTGTGTAGCCCTGGCTGTCCTGGAACTCACTTTGTAGACCAGGCTGGCCTCGAACTCAGAAATCCGCCTGTCTCTGCCTCCCGAGTGCTGGGATTAAAGGTGTGCACCAGCACGCCGAGCCTTGACCTACCTTTCTAAACGTCATTTTTAAGGGAGTTTTCTTAAGAGGAACTTTGGATCAAAGGGGTTTTGCATTCTCATACTCCCTTGCCAACTATAATTAAATTACTTTAGAGAAGCTTTAAGGGAATAGAATTACTTCCCATTCTTGTGTAAACTGAAGCAGGGCAGTTCAGTGGCTCCCGGAAGGTAATTCAGCCCTGAACTGAAGCATCCCAACCATGTGTTTTAAACCATCAACTGTGGTGATGTTGTGAGGCTCTGAGAAACCACTTAAGCTGCAATGCCAATTTTTGAGGCAGACTGAAGAGGAAAGTGTGTATGTAGATCTTGAGTCCACAGGTCTATCTCTTTAGACCTTCTTTGAGCTTGCCTATGGTACCTGCTGTTGACATAGAGCCATCTGCTAAGTCAGAACTACCTGTTTTAGATTTCCTTAATGGATCCATATTTTTTTTCCTGGTAATCAGTACTTCCCATTACGAATATCAGAATGCCGCTGTGTAGACCACAATCAGAGGGCAGGTAGGTGGTTTCTGTTTTAGCTGGGAATGTACTCACCCTTAGAATTCTGTGAAGCTTGGCAGGTGCTCCCTGGTGACCACTAGGAGTCAGACTTTCCCACCCCTCTTCCAATTATGCGGCTTGTTCTGTAATTAACTCATTTTCTCAGTCATGAGCTAAGGGGGCTTCTTCGCTGTCACATGAACATGGTCCTATGATGTCTAGCAGACTTCAGCAGCGCTGGTTAAGCCTGGTTGTTTCCAGGTTACTAGCTTTACAGCAGAGCTCCTCACTGTAAACCAAGAAGGGGGCAAGAGAAAGGCCAACAACCCTGCTCCCACTATTCCTAAGGCAAGCCACAGAGCTCAGCTCCTCTTCACTATGGTGTGAGAACTGCCTTTTCATTGCTAATGGGATGCTGGCACAGAGGACTTTGAGCATTCCGTACTTGTCTTGAGGAACATTAAATGCTTACTTGGCCAGTAGCAGGGTTTGTATTCTGTGAGTTAGGTGAGTTTAAATAGAACAGCATATCATCAACCAATCATTTAGTACCCATTGCATTGAGGGCATTGCACTAAGGACCAAAATGGATTTTTTTTTAAAAAAAAATTCAGCTGATAAACTATTCAATGAGTATTTGTTGAATATCCATTAAGCATTGGGGAAATGATGAAGTTAAGGCATGAGGAGTAGAGCTTTCATAATAATGCAAGAATACTTTTAATGCTGAGCACAAGTGCAGGGCACTTGAACTCTCCTATCTGAGAAGAGACTATAGAGAAGATTTTAAAGTCACCGCCAATGTTTTTCAACCAAAACGACTATGGTATCATCGTTTTCCCATTTTATACTCTCTCTACCTGACATCCTTGAAAAAGGAGACAAACAACAACCTTGTCTTAGACACAGGAAAACACAAAGTAAAAAAAGAAAAATTGTCAAATCACAAAGGACAGAAACCAAACCAGATCCTTTTTCTATTCCATGAGCTGCCTCATGGATTGCCACAGACGTGGCTTTACCCAGGATACAGATAAAATAACCCCAGTTAGAGCATCTGGCAGAGAGCAGATACTTAACAAATATAAACAGATTAGTGAGTAAAAACACAGCTTCAATTTAAAAACTAGTTTCATGAGGCCTGGGACACTGACTACGATGCTTCTGAGAAGGAGATCTCAGCCTGAAGGCATCCTGTCACCTTCCTGTCCCACACTAAGAGGTAGCACTCCGAGACAGCTTCAAACTCACTTGGACAAATGCACTGGCTGTGATTTCCTAAAGCATATAGAAGACTTCAGAATTTCTCTGACTCACACTCCCCAGTGTCTGTAGCTAAGAGTCGCTTGCACCATTTAAAATTTGATCCAGGAATCACCCTTTCCAGAGTGTCTCTCCAAAGAAATGGGTATGTCCCATCTGGATATTTTGAACTTTGCTAAACAACTCTCACATTAAAATAATAATAATAATAATAATAATAATAATAATAATAATAATAACATTCATAAAATGGGTATAAAATGATGATATAAATTTGAGATACATCAGTCTTTATATTTCCATTTTTCAGATGAAGATGCAAATACAGTATGCTATCAGTTTATCTTTGCCATCACAACTCATATGGTATGCACATAAAAGCTATCAGTGGCCCAATTGTGAATATGAGAACACAGGAAGTGACATTTAATTGTCTCATAGAGTATCTGGCTCTTCAGTTATTTCCCTAGTTAAAGAACAATATCCCACAACCTATCATAGTATCTTGGTAGCTAGCTTGACTTTTGCTTGTGTAGCTTGTGTATGGGGTCTCATCCCCATGTGGTACTCGTCTAATGAGCTAGGTTATTTTGGCTGTTTGCCTTGAGAATCCAGTGGGAGAAGAAAGCTTAATCCAAGAAAAGAAAGAAAATATCTTAATTCTCTACTTGATTCATTTTCTCATCAGCTTCAGACACCACAGATTTACATGAAAACCAGCTACACCCACAGTAACCACACGAGTTATCTGAGATTAAGAGCCATAGATAAAGTAGATCTTCATGACCTACAGAAAATACTTTCCTGAATACCCAGCCCTCTGTGTGACTTCTACAAACAAGTCGATCATGAGCACCTTCTTTCTTAAGAAAAATAGTGGAGAAGTGAAATCTTATTTAATGAAACCTAAAACATCTTCCCTTGTAACTGGCGCATTACACCCATCCTCCCCATAAAGACATCCACAGCAAATAAGCCAAATGCTTTCTCTGCACTGACTCTAGTATTGCTTCCAAACCAAACAGACAGAATCATACCAGGAAGAAGAATGCTACCAGATTTTACCCTCTCTATACTTCCAGAATTCTAACCCTTCCCTTTGAAATTATGCTGCCAGATTTTGAATGGCCTCATTCTAGAGTCTTCATCTGCTTCATTAAAAATGCTTTGAGAGGCCCTGAGAGCTACATTCCTTTCTCTTTGTCACAGCTCCTAAACAGGGAGTGGCAGTGCTAACCAAGACATCCAGCCCAAGGACCCTGCATCACCTCACCTAACAGTTTGGACCCAAACGTTTCCCTCTGGTCAGTTGAGCTTCCAATGTGAGTCATCTGAAAAGCTGGACGGGCAGTTCAGCAGGTGAATGACCATTTCACTCCAGTGAAGATATTTTCTTCACTGAGAAACTACACTAGCTTTGGTTGGAGATCATCATATCCACATCTCCCTTGGAGACAGGCTAGCCATCTGCCTTCTGGCTAGGAAGCTAGGAAGTTTCTATGAAGGTGTGAGCTTTGCGAGATACCTGGTTAGCCCCAGCGTCTTGAGTACAAGGCATATATATTCTACAGGAAAAACCTGGAAATGGAAGCTGCATTCTATTTAGGACACAAAGATTAAGAACAGAAGTTTCCAGAACATACCCAGGACTGTACATTTTATACATTTTCCTTCTGTTAGGAAACTTGTACTTGAGATATGGGATTCTAATAGGCACCTGGACATCACCTCAGACTACTGTTGCTTGGCATAACTTTTGCTCTCCATGACCTTACAGGGTTCAAACCTTAATAACAACTTTAAAAAAAAAAAAAGAGTACATCATTGCATAAATAAATAATTTTGCATAACATCACCTTAATTTCCTTGGGATGTTTATTGAAAATTCCCAGGTGTTCAGCAATGTGGACTCTTTCATTTTGTTTTCAATCCACGTTCATTTTCTTTTTGCATTGCTGAAAATATGAACCTAAGACCTTGTGTGTGGCAAATTCTCTACCACTGGGCTATATTCCCAGCCCTGTTTTCAACAAATGTTGACATAACTATGTTCAGCTCTGAATTTGGTGCTATGTGGATAAAATGGACTGTGATTTGGGGAACTTCATACTCCAGTACAAGCTGCATTACTTTTATCTAAGACAATACCCAAACACAGTCAGTTAATACACACAGTACATATGAAATATATGCCTGCAAATCTTTAAATAGTCTACAAGTGCCCTTAATGATATGGCATACTGAAGTACAGTTATCTTTAGGAGATAGTTCTGTATAAATTACATTTTCTTTACTTTTAATTTTTCATTAATGAATATATAAAATTTATAAAAGTTATAATTTAAAGCCACAAATGAATGTGTTTGCACACACAGCAATTTAGATGAGGGTGACCTTTCTAGAGAAGAGGCTCATAAACTCAGCTATGGAGGTAGGAAAGGAGTGAGGTGATTATGGACAGGAGAACAGAAGTTGTATTTGGAGATTTGCACATCTGGTCTACACAGTGTCCAGTATAAATGGGCTAGACATGAGAAAGAACCTAGAAAAGAAAGTTGGAACTTTGATGGGAAGAGATTCAAATGTTCATCTGTGGAGTCTGGACTTGAGTGGAGCTGGGTGAGGATCATCATCAGGTCCTTAGTGAGAGACATGTAGTAAATTCAATGCCAGCATACGATGAGGACAGGGTTGACACTGGAATCATCAGGCTGAATATCCTTGAAGGAAAGGGGGACTAGAGGCATAGAGGTAAATGTGGAGGCTCTTCAAAACACCTAGACTTCAGATGACAATAGCCAGCAAGTGGTAATTGAGGAAATGAAAGAAAAGGAGGTAGGGTGTTAGACACTGGTCCTCCCTCAAGAACTTATTTATAAGTTCAAAGGAAAGAAAGGGAGAATGCAATTTCAGCATATGATGTATAACAATTCTAAACAAACTTTCTTTTAGGTGCAGTTTACCAAATCACCCCTTTTTGTTGTGTGGTCACACATAAAAACTGATTTAATTCCATTCTTGATGGACCACTACATACAAAGGCATGAATAGGAATAGAAAAAATCCAAAACGGTCCACATATGTCATGAAAACACCAGCTCTCAGTAGACAACTGGTTCCTGGTCCTCAGGTCTTAAGGCAATGTCCTCATTAGGTCACTGTACATGGCTTTCATCCTAGGGGAAGGTCACTTTGTCCTCAGATGACTGGAGTGTTCTGAATGCTGAATCATGCAGTGCCCCAAGCGCATATGGCAGATGGAACAGTGGAGGATGGGAGGGGCTTTGGAAAATGCAGTATTATTTCAATGATTTGATCTTTATGATTCCTGTACATCCTTCACAACTCAGAAGCAGGTGAACTATGCTCACCTTGCTGGACAGATGCAGAACCTTTATGTAGCTTACTAAAAGACTTATGAAATATCTACCCCAGTAGTAAAGTGGAAACTTAAGGATTCTTTGGAAAGTTGGTTAGAAGGTGTTTTTTGGGGGCAAACATGTGAAGGAACGTTTGGCATTGGGCACAGGTGAAAGGGTGTTCTGCTAAAGCAAGCACATGAAAGGACACATGATGAAGGATTTTTTGTTGTTGTTGTTGTTAACAAAACACATGTATTGGTTCGCCTTACATCGTGTAGCTGAGCTACATTTGTTGAGATTCTATAGAGAGAGACATACCAAAAACCTTTTGGTAGTGAGCTACAGTTTCTTGCCACTTCCAGGACTAGAGCTGATTGGCAGAGTGATGTCAGCTGAGACAGATGCACACGCTGAGGCAAGACCCGTGGAGGCCATGTGATGTTTGGAGGGTATAAATAGGACTCGTTGGACAGTGATGGAAGCTGAGTTCAGCCTGCTTATAGAGCTAGCTGTGTAACAGTTGTGGGTTTCAAGTCTTTGCTGATCTTTGCTTCCCTGAGATAGGCACAGCCGAGAACTTCTGGCATTCTTCCTGGTTCCTCTTGTTGACTGGTGTCACGACTGAAGCCTGACTTCCTCTGCTAGGTAGTGTCACCACTATTGATTTGTGTTTGCTATCCTGACTCTATGATACTGAACTGGACTGCTGATGTATCTGTGAAGTGTTTGTGAATGGGTCAAGCTGTCATTGCTGACGTCTGAACTGAATTGTTGATTTCAAGACAACACAGACAGGAGTTACTCTAAAAGACCTTTTAAACAGTTCTACTTCCCCCATATTCTTTCTCTCGCACTACCTCTGGTGGGAGGTGGGTTAAAAGTGTTTAAGAATCATCATTAAAAATAGGTTTTGAAAAAAAACTGAAGTTGCACTAATAGTCCAGTGGTTAAAACTCAAATTCTTAGTTTTCTCAGAAACCATCATGTTCAAGTTCAGGTAACTAGTGTAAATCCAGCCCTAATCTCCCATCATCTTGTCCCAGTTTTGATTAGATTTCTTTTCCTTTTTTTTAATTTTAATTTTAATTTTTTTATTTTTTTATTTATTTATTTATTTATTTTTTTTTGGTTTTTCGAGACAGGGTTTCTCTGTGTAGCCCTGGCTGTCTTGGAACTCACTTTGTAGACCAGGCTGGCCTCGAACTAAGAAATCCACCTGCCTCTGCCTCCCAAGTGCTGGGATTAAAGGCGTGTGCCACCATGCCCAGCTCCTTTTCATTTCTTAATAAAGTCACTCATCTTGAAGTGTCCTCTGTCCAGTTCAGTCGCCCCTCCCATGGTTAGTTGTTATTTACAGTAACAGATATCAAGGCTGGGGAATTTGTTAGCAACCAGGATAATTATTATCTTTAATACTGATTTCATTGTAAGTAAATTTTTTTGTTACAAACAGAAACAGGATGAACCTGTAGCAACTCCCACATGGACACATGGTCTCCATGTAGAAGGATTCCCTCGATACAGTTCAGTCACATCCTCACCACAATGTGCATATGAGAAGTGATGGGAGCCTTAGCATAGCTCTGGTTCACTCAGGCTAAGTATAAGAATGGCTCCTGGAAATGCAGCCTCTGCTCCCTGCAGATGCTATGGAAACCTGAAGCTGGTTATCAAATAAGATATACATCTTCACTGTGCAGTACAGGGGACTTAGAAGCAAATTAAAATGAAGATCTACGTTTCCTGAATAAATAATCAAGAATATGGCTGTAAAATGTTTCCCTGCGGTGGGAAAAAGCTGTGTCAAGCTTTAGTGTATCATGTTCAAATGGAAGAATGGATCCATTTATTCATCAGTATTTGTCACGCCCTACTAGCATCATTCTGGATGTCCTGTGCTCCCCAATCCATGATTCAAAACGTCATTGCCTTTCACAGTACTTTTTGATATCCATGTATGATGTTCAGTGGGTATTCCCGAGTAAAACCCTTATACCTTAGGAACAATACAATGGCAGTAGAGGGGCCAGCAAACTCCAAATACTATATAAAGTACGGTTGGATGTAGCAGTACATCATCAGACAAGCACTTACCAGGTACAGTAGAGTACAGTGGGTTCTAGATGTTAAATCCAGGAAAAGATATGCTTTACTTAATTACTATGTCAATCATACATGCAGCATTTATTGAACAAGTCCTGTCTACCAGACACTGGATGGTCTATGATGAAGAAACCCATTGGAAAGAGTCTACTTAGCATCATAATTTATATAATACAAGAGCACTTTTATGCCATGCCCAATTCCTGGCTGACTGATCCCTTTTGCCTCAGAAAAGCCTGCATAGATGGGATTATATCCATGGACCAGAGGGATGAGAATAGGGAAGTAATTGTTCCCATGGAAACCTGGGTCATCCTTCAGAAGACCTCAATGAAGTAATGTCCTCAGCACACCCCACTTTCTTTTCTCCCTACTAGAGAGAAGGGAAAAGTAACTCCCTCATCTCATAATTAAGGCAACTAAGTCAGGAAAAGGTCAGGTTTTCCAAAAATCACCTAAGAGAGGTGCCAAGCCAGAATCCTCACTCCCTGAACATTTACTTGATGGGACTCCATAAAAGTGATTTGCAGTCAAGACAGAGTCTAGGCACAACCAAGGTTTGTAACATGCTGCCATTTAAGTGATATTAGAGAAACACAAACAGGTTAAATTGCCAGAGTCAATGCAGCACAAATAGCCCATCGTAGTTATCTGAACTCATTTAAAGAAGGACATCTGTAAGAGACTAACAACAACAGAAAGACAACAGGGAGGGTACCAAGTGTTTCAAATGGGAGCTCGAGGATTGGATCTTACTCTTCAGGGTAACAGTGAGACAAACACATCTGCAGCATGCGTTCATTTGCAGCTTAAGCCTTGCTGTTCAGTATTTGCCCTAACCTGTGCGTTGACTGAATGTATAAAGTTAGGTCATTTCTGATGACTGTGTTCTTTGTAACTGGGTGATGGAAGACATTTGTGTGAGCTGACAGTGTTTCCTCACAACTGAACTGTTGCTATGGCTCAAGAGCTCAGAGCTGGGACTCAGACGTGACCTCTCTGCCTCCAGCCATCTCTGCCCCTGTCCAGCTGCCAGGAGCGCTCAGAGACTGGAAAGAACATGGTGTTTCCTGCCCATTAGCCCTGCCTGGTTACCGTGTTGTCCCTCATCTTTCGGAACAAAAGCCATCTACTTTGAGGCAGAATCTGTAGTCCAGAGTACATGAACAGCTTTCACGTGTAGAACAATGTGGAAATGGACTCAAACTTATCTCCCATTAATGGTGGTGTCTACCCACTGATGGTGGTCCTGGAGAGACAGCATTGTGATAGCTGGGACTAGATGGGTTTTCTGAAGAACTGGGCAGGAAAGAATTGAAAATATAGCAAAATGGATGGAGAGAGCAGATCTGTCAATTTTGGAAAAGTTTTTTTTTTTTTTAGCATGCTTCTAAGAGTATGTAAAGGGTATGAACAATATTTACCAACAAATATGTTTTTAAAAACATTTTTAAGTGTAAGAACAGTTTATTGTGGCCATCAATGGAAGGAGAGGCTCTTGGTCCTGTGAAGGTTCTATGCCTTCACAGTATAGGGGAATGCCAGGGCCAGAAAGCAGGAGTGGGTGAGCTGAGGAGCAGGGGGAGGGGAGAGGATAGGGGATTTCCAGAGGGGAAACTAGGAAAGGGGATAACGTTTGAAATGTAAATAAAAAATCTAATAAAAAAGCATAAAATCTTTAAAACATAAAAATATAGAACAGTTTATGGGAAAGAACAAAGTTAATCTAGCTGTGCATGTAGGTATGTGCGTACGTTCATTTATGGATATCCAGATGTGTGCCCATGTATATACATGTGAAGGCCAGAGGTTGATACTGAATATCTTCTTCTATTACTACCCACCTTATTTTTTTGAGACGTGGCTCTTGTTTAATCTGAAGCTGTCCATTTCAACTAGACTGACTGGCCAGGAAGCGCCTGGAATGTGTCATTTCTGCTTCCCAACACTGCAGTTACAGTCACACACTGCCATCCAGCTTTTATGTGGGTGCTCTCAATATGAATTCATGGCCTCTTGTTTGCACAGCAAGTACTTTATCCACCAAATGGTATCTCTGGCCCAAATTAGTTTTTAGAAACACTAAAATGGGCCAGGCATGAAGCTTCACACCTGTAATTCTAGCATCGCTCCCCAGAGGGTGAGGCAGGGTCATCATGAATTCAAGACTAGCCTGTGCTGTATCATAAATTACAGGTCAGCTGGGGTTACAGAGGAAGATCATGTCTAAAAGCACCACCACCACCACCACCACCAACAGCAACAGCAACAGCAACAGCAAAAGAGGATTGAGATTAGGGTTGGCAAAGTGACTCGGTGGGCACTTGCTTCCTAAGCTGATGCCCTGAGTTCCTTCCCTGGGGTTCACATGGTAGAAACAGACCTCTCAGAAGTCACCTACATACCTGCTCACATACACACATACACATAAATCAGTTTAAAAACAAGACCCACCAAATCTTTCATTGAGATGACCACAGTGAGCCCTTTCACTGAGATGCCCTCCTTCCAAGGCAGCGATATCCACCTTCCCTTACCAAGCCTTCCTGCCAAGTCCTCATCAGATCCTATCTTGCAGTCAGAGTTTCTTTCAGTGTTTGCCTTTTTAATATTTATCTTTGAATGGGTGAGCTAGAGGAAAGAGTTTTCTATTAAACAGCAATACCCTACTGGTCACTATCTTCCCAGAAAGCCTTTAGCCTTAGTTCCCCAAGGGGACTGTGAGTATTTGGAAAGGACCATGGATGGAGGGATCTAGGATGAAAGGTGAATTGAGGGAGATAAAGCATCCCCAAAAGGCAATTGGTAGAGAGATGTCTAAAGATCACAAACCCAACTGTACACACAAAGACTTGCTAGCAAGTCAAGTATTTGGATGCTTGATTCCAGCAATATCTTTATTTTTAAATTTATATTACTATTATTATTATTATTATTTTGGTTTTTCAAGACAGGGTTTCTCTGTATAGCCCTGGCTGTCCTGGAACTCACTTTGTAGACCAGGCTGGCCTTAGAACTCAGAAACCCGCCTGCCTCTGCCTCCCGAGTGCTGGGATTAAAGGCATGTGCCACCACGCCCGGCCAGCAATATCTTTAAACAGCTCCTTAGTAGAAGGCACTCACATGAAGAGCATGTTTTGATGATCTCCATTTGGGGGACTGGCAAGGAGAGGTGTCCACTAATGTGCATAAACACTTCCAGCTTTGGGCAGCCATTCCTTCCACAACAAGTTTGCATCTCGCACAGCTTCTGAAAAGAAATTCTATGAAGCTTTGCAAGAGTTAACTTCCTATAAATAAATATGCTAAGTAATTAGTGACTTGCTAGACTTTTCACCAATAGAAATGCCCTATGTGAAAACTGACCCTTGTTTGACACCTCTTCTCTTTTAATGTCATACATCTAAATTCCTCATCTAGCTCTGCTACTCCGTAAAGGCTAAAATGCCCCTGCTTCTAGACTCCATGGAACCCTCCTGATGAGCAGAGTCAGTTCAGGAAATAATTAGATTCTGCTGCAGAGGAGGAGGGAAATGTCAAGCGCTTATTATTTCTGGTCATCTTGTTAGACACCGAGATTGAAATGCTTCAAAAAATAACACACACAAGCACACAAATGCGGAATGCTGAACTCTGTGAAATTTACTGCAGTGGCTGAAGAGAAATGAACCCATTTATTTTTAGGAAAACATCTGGAAGTTAAGTTTTGGAGAACAGGTTATAACATGGTAGTCTCTGCTGGGGATGGAACATGCTGGCTGGCTCTCACTGTAAACACCAATCAGCTGTTGGAAACAGGTGAGATTTCTACATCAACACATCCTTTACCCCACATATGTCAGTCAGAAAGAGGAGGGATGGATGAAACCCGGTTTGCAGTTTTTGAGTGGGCTCAGGAGAAGTCCTCATTCTTGCCTGAGGTAAGAAAAGAATAAACAATTTCTGCTCCAAATTTCAACGTGTTTATTCCTTAACTAAATGTGAATCAATAAAATGATGGAGTGTTAATTTTCATGTGGAGATTATAGCCGTGGGATTCTGAGAAGAGAGATGTCTCTAAGCAATTTGAGCAGAACAAGAGGCCCGAGGCACAGGTGCAGGCCCATGATTGACAACCGGGGACTCATCCTGTAAAAACTGGCCAAATCAGCAGGGGCTAGTGTGTGGCTTTCCCTTCTGCTGCGCCGTTTCTCACCGTGATAAGCAGTGGCTCTGTGGTGCTCAGTGTCCCAGGCAAGGTGGTCCTAGCTTGAGTTACTGACCACACTCAGTCTAAAGGATAGAGACAGGGAGTTTCAACATGCATAGCCAAATGTGACTTGAAGGCTTTATTGTGGTCTGTAGCTCTGTATACTTTGCACATAGACAAGTAATTTTATTCATGGTCTCCCTCTCTCTCTCCTTCACCCGATTCTACTTTGTGTACGCTGGGTGACTAGTTATTGTTATCATTCCTGAGTTTCTTAGAGAAATGGAGAACTGGTGAGGTTAGATAACTTGTGTAAGATCAATACCAGGTTTGGGTAGAAACAAATGCTTCTCCATCCTCTGGCCATTGAGCTAGACTCTCCTGTTACTTTTACTCTTCAGCACCTCTATTAAAAGCACCTTCTGCTTTGGATTTCTATTTGCCTGCAGAGTGTTCATAATTGTGTATCTCTGCCCCATTGCTGAAAGCAGTGACTTGCTATTTCTAGATCCGTCCATTCTCCTGTGGAGTAAGTCCCTATGAACCCAGGCCTGGCTTTGTGAGTGGAGTCCAGGAGCTGGGTAAGCAGTGTGTGTGTGTGTGTGTGTGTGTGTGTGTGTGTGTGTGT
>NC_034592.1:97507963-97509117 GCF_900095145.1 Mus pahari
CTCAAAAAACCAAAAAAAAAAAAAAAAAAAAAGTATGATCATAAAGGTAATCTTGATAACCGAGTGAGTACAGGACCCCTGTGAAGGCATTACATCTAATCCTATCCAAAGGAGTTAAAGTCACAGTCACTCAGATCAAGGTCACATGCTAAGCTCTTGCATGCTTCCCTGCCCTTGTCCCTACAGCCACCCCGTGGGGAGTCTTCAGAAGGGAGCCTCTGGCTGACAAGAAATCGACTTGTCATCTGCTAAATTTGAGCCTACTCAGCAGAAAGTGCCTTCCCAAGGTGGCACAAAGGGTACAGCTCTCTCCACACAGTGATTCATCTCTCATCTCTCTGGCTAATTGGGAACTTAGACAAACCCCATCACAGGAGAGCTAATACGTGGAGTGGGAGGTCAGTTCGGGGCAGGAAGCTGGAAACCACGGCCAGAACATGGGTTTTGTGGCCCTGACCTTTTCCATCCACGGTGCTGGATGCTCTCATGACCTTCAAGCTATTGGCTCACCCTCTCTCTTGCTGCCCTTTCAGCCACCATGTTAGCTCTCCATCTGTGGCTTTTCATTTTGCTGCTCAGTGTCATTTAACTCCTCTTCCCTTGGCCTCTGAGCCAAGGCCAAAGGTTGTTTAAGGTCCCTGAAAATTCAGTTTACTCTCCCACAAGGTGAACTGCTGCTTTCTGATGAAGCCTCACACCCTCAAGGAGATTGTGAAAATATTCCACACAAAAATAGCCGGGTGCTTACTGTGTGAGACTCAAGTTCTGCTGTACCCAGCCTCCACCAGCTCCCTCTGGTTTTCCTTCTCAGTGACAAGTAGTCACTCATCTCTTGACCTGTCCAGAGAATTCTTCCAGGCGATTCCTACAGCATGTTTGCAATATCTCTTAAGATTGAAACAACTAGGTTCGGAGAATCGGCTGAAAGCTACAGCTGGGTATAGTGAGGTACATCTGTCATCTTAACACTCCAGAGGGTGCAGCAAGAGGATTTCTGTAAGCTGAAGACCACCCTTGGGGATATATGTATATAGACACTCTCTCTCTCTCTCTCTCTCTATATATATATATATATATATATATATATATATATATCTCTTACATAAAATAAGAAACAATATATTTCCTTTCTATCTTGAATGTAGTTCTACTCT
>NC_034592.1:97509186-97523591 GCF_900095145.1 Mus pahari
AGAGAGAGAGAGAGAGAGAGAGAGAGAGAGAGAGAGAGAGAGAGAGAGAGGGAGATCAAAAGGAATGAAAGAAAAAAGAGAAAATTGCAGACTGGTTCCTTCCTTGCTCACTCTGAGTGGGGTGACACAGAATGCTGACAATGTGAGAGAGGACCACGCCTAAAAGGAAAACCATTAATAATGAGCAGGATGCATAACTTCTTGCCTCTTCCTCTAAAGTTGATTTCTTTAAGGGCCAGTCTTAGAAGTCTGATACCCATGAATAATGGCTGAAGCTTCCAGAATACCTCAGGATTGGTCCAAATAGCTTCTCTGACCCAAACACAGAATGATTCTGTGGGCCTCTGAGAAGCTCCATTCATTTTTCACCATTCATAAGCTTCGGAACAGCCCACTAGGAAGAAGGTCATACATCAGAGAGAGGCAGCATTGTGGTATAGATTTCCCAGGCATCTTTCTTGGCCAAGGTGACCTTCAGGATTACTTCCAGGTGCTGAGCATCATCTCTGTACAGGAGGATGACGGTGACAGGATGAACTCCAGAGCCTTCTGTCTTCTTGTCCCATATGTCTGCTTATTTGGAACCAGTAGAGTAGAGCTGGCTATGAGCATGTATTGAATCAAATGAGGTGATGGGGACGCCCATGCATGGTGCATCTTGTTTAGAGGAAACACATGAACAGACACTTATAAAATGAAGGAGGAAATACCGTTCATCATAGATAGGTAATAATAAATAAATAACAGCCAGTATTTACATAGCACTTACTACATATATGTTATTGTCATAAAAATATATACCACAAAGGCCCTCTTTATCACTGTGAAGTATGTAGTTCAGAGGCATTAATACACTTATGTCTTTGTGTAAGACCATTATACTACCATCCAGAATCAAACATATCGACCCCCCTGATACCCTGTTAACATATTCTTCTGCCCACCAGCCACTGGCAGCCATGGATCTACTGCCTCTGAGAACTTGACTACTTTAATTACCAGCTAAAAGTACAATCACACTGTATTTGTCCTTTCGTGACATTTTAAGCATTGAATGAGTATTAATATACTTAAGCATAATAAAAGCCCTATGAGGTAGGTAAGTAAAATTACAAGAGTGAGATGCACAGGACAAACTTCTACATGCAGGTGGAGGGGGGAGGGGAGAGAGAGAGAGAGAGAGAGAGAGAGAGAGAGAGAGAGAGATGGGGGGAGCTCCCATAGGTTCTCTACCTCCTAGGAGTCCAAAAGCCACAAAAGGAAGCAACTGATCTCCTTGTTGGAGGACAGCCCAGCCACCTGCCACCCCTTCTCAGTTTCCACAGAAGGGCTCAGCAGCTGGCCACTTCTGTGGACTGAAGAGGGAATGTGCTGAATGAGTTAAGTGCCCCTGTCGCCCTCCCCTTCCGCACTCTGTGCAAGCTGAGCTGGTGACCCGGGCAGGACAGCAGCCAAAGGATTAGTCCATCACAATGAGATGGTCTATTTTAGGCAGGCAGCAGGGACAGATGCCTGGTGCCTGCACTTCATAGGGGCAGTGCCCAGGGTAGCACCCACACAGGCCACATCGCACCCACTGAAGTGTGGCCTTTTGAGAAAAAGGAGCCAAATAGAGGTGGGCTGGGTCTCAGGGAGGCGTTAGGCACAGGGATGCTGGATTTGTTGGGGTCAATGGAGTTTCTTACATGTGCTCTTGCAAGAAATCCACCCCACCACCTCAGTTTCCTAGCCATTCCAGCCCACTGCCCCTGACTGCACTCGGGTGTATGCCTTTACACCATAGTGGATGCACCCCAGGGATCAGCAGCAGTTGGAATTGAGGACTGGGTATGAGTGACAATTCAATCCTTAAATTGGGGAAAGGGTGTCAACTGACTGCTACTGTTCCCTATTAAGGGTTCTTAAGGGGTCTCAGAGACTGGAAGGCCTTCTGTGTATTGATGAGAAGTGGGGTTAGGGAGAGACATGGGAAGTATTTCCATGACCGAGCAGAGATGATGATTCTCCCTGCCCAGCTCCTCATTGTATTTAGCTGGAGCAGCTCCCTGGGAATTTCAGTGACGGCCCTCCCAACATATCCTGGGGACAGAAGAAAAAGAAAGGAAGGGTTCTTAGATAGTCTGGGTTAGAAAGCCAAGTTTTGAGTCTATCTTGGTGGCGCTCTTGTAATTCCATCTCCCTGGAGATGTGTGGAGGGGGTTGGGAGTGGGAGATAGGATGTTCAGGAGTTGAAGTTAGAAGACAGCCTAGATTATGTAAGATCCTATCCCCCAAAGAGACGTGTGAGGAGGAGGAAGAGTCCCAACCTCGAGGCTCTCTACTCAGTTTGAGTGTAAATACTCTTCTGTAAGATCCAACATGTATGTTCCCTCTCAGATGCAGGAACATACGTGTTGGATCTTACAGAAGCGTATTTACAGGTTCTATTACAGATCCCGTGAGAGTGTGACCAATCTAAAGCTTTCAGTACATAAGATGGGCATGAGTGTGACGTAAAAAAGGTTGAAATGTGTCTTTTCATGCATGTTCTTGGCTTGACCTTGAAAGTGCTCCCCGTCCCTACTCTAACCAATATATCTGCCTAGCCCAAGTCTTGCTTTACATTTTCCTCCTTCTTTTACTCCTATAACCATACCATTTGCCAAGGCATATAATTTTTCTAAACATCAGACAATGAGGATATTGGGCCAAATGTCAGACATTTTAACATATCCCAGAAAGGGAGTCAGTACTAAAGAATTTTTAAATGCTGTCAATGTGTACTTTACAGATACAAACAATTATTTAGAAGCATTTATGAATCTTAGTAGACTTCTGGGGGCTGGTGAGACGTCTCAGTGGGTAAGAGCAACAACCGCTCTTCCGAAGGTCCTGAGTTCAAATCCCAGCAGCCACATGGTGGCTCACAACCACCGATAATGAGATCTGACGCCCTCTTCTGGTGTGAGCGGGGCCAATCAGAGTGAGCATAGGTCCTAAATTCAATTCCCAACAACCACTTGAAGGCTCACAATCATCTGTACAGCTACAGTGTACTCATATACATAAAATAAATAAATAAATCTTCAAAAAAATTTGTTTAGACTTCTGTGAATGGAAAGTTGGGCTCTTCCTGCTGCGCCCCCCCCCTTTCTGCCCAGCTTCTATGCCTCTTTCCTGGGCTCCCTTTGGAAACAAACCACACAGCAAGAATGCCTTGCTGACGTGGATGGAAAGTCTGTTCTGTACTTCAGAGACACCTGAGCAATGAGACCTAGTTCGGAGTGTGCGCAAACACTGTTTCCGGTGTACTTGGGGCTTTTGCTCTTGATTGATCTGAGAGGCTATCCGTGACCACTTGGCTGTCCTCAGAGGGCCTTCCAACTCTGCTGCCAATATTTAGCAATCCCCTCAGTGTTCAATTTTCTACCTGAACTCTTGGCTCTGTCTCTGAGCGTTGTCTTCTAGACTCTATCTCACCCTTGTTCTTAGACTCAGGGGTTTTTACTGCCCACATAAATGTTGAAAAATAGAGTTTAGTCTATCTTAGAGATGTTTACATGCAGTGAATTTAAAATAAATGTTGAAAAGGTACCAAGGAATCCTGTGGCAGCATACAATACCAACCAGTGCCAAGGACACAGGCAAGAGAGAGAGAGAGTGTGTGTGTGTGTGTGTGTGTGTGTGTGTGTGTGTGTGTATGTGTGTGTGTGTTAATATTCAAGGCAGTAAGTACCTGGAGAAATAGAGGTTCCAGTAGTCCCCTGAGCATAAATGTAAGCTTATGAGCCAGAATAAAAGAACACTAAGTTTGACATATTGTGATACTTTCTTCTTTAATGAAAGAATTCTATCATTTGAAGGAAATTATTTGAAAAAAAAAACAAAAAAAACAATGATCCCATACTTCTCTATACACACAGGTCCTTTAGGTGTGCCCAGTAAGATTTCCACGGCAAGGTTACTTCACACAGAACAGATCTCTCTTGGTTCCAGCCACAAATGAAGGGAACAGATTCTCATGATTCCATCTGGGCCAAAGTACATGGCTGCCAAGAATAACCTGGCACCAGGGGATTCAAACTCTCTGCCTTCAAGCTCTGGCATTCCAGCAAGGGCTCTATTGGAACCATTAAGGGAAACTCAGCAGGCTAGGACAATAAATGCTGTTTGGCATTTGGTGGGAACTAGAGCATGGCTCAAAAATTATCAAAACGGAAAAACCTTGTTTGCCATTTTTTTCAAAACACACACACACACACACACACACCTATTAGGACTTGAACTTTATTGCTGAATACTGTTAGATTTCCAAGATTCACCTGTAACTATTCTAGATGGTACCCTTTTCTTCTAAAAGACTTAGAGTCTAGATGCCCGGGTAGACCTGACTATAATCAGTATTTTTAAGAAGTATATTCTTCAAGCATTTTTTGGTATTTTTGTTGTCTCATTCATTTTTAAATTAGCATGCAAAATAGTAGGTTTCATTATAACATTTTAATACATGCATATCATTGTACTTGGGTTGCATTCACTCCCATTACTCTGTCTCTCTGTTGTTCCCGCCCCCCGCCATACACACATGTATTAGTACTACTAGAATATTAAAGTGTGTATGTAACATTTGAATCCGTATGCTGCATATGAGAGAAAACACAGAACATTTGTTTTCCTGAGTTGGGCTTGTTTTGCTGACCAAGAAGCAGCTTACATAGAACACTATGTGTATGTAAGTGAACTTAGTTTGCATTCCTCAGGGGAACTTCAGACTTTCCCCCTAAGGATAGTCATTGCTAATGTGCACGTATAGACTATGGTGACAATTACCATCATGATAATTCTGTTTATGGAGCACTTCTATGTCCTGGATACTTTGCTAGCAACATTTGCATGAGAACGGTTCTCTCGAGCTCCACCCTCATTCTTCCAAAGAGGACACTGACTGTACAGTTCTAAAGCATGCCTGTAGTTAACATTTATATGCAGTAAGAATGGAGTTCAGAGTTTGCTTAGCAAACTCCAAAACCTGTTTTTTTTATATTTTTATCATGAAAATAACAATTTCATTTATCATGTACTTTTCTAATATTTACCCCTATTGTTCTCCTTCTTATCCAATAATCTGATTTCATCCCTCTCTCTCTCTCCCTCTCCCTCCCCCCCATCCCCGTGTGCAATTGATCATTTTCATGTCATCTCACATTGTCCCAGTCAGATCATGGGATGTAAGTCTTGAACTTGCTGGAGGTGACCAGGGTGAGCAAATATGAGAGTTCAAGAATCTCATCTTAAGTTTTTCAGACTTTGTATTCTCAATGCTGAGAGCAACGAGTACTAATGATGTGATGAGAAAAGAACTTGAGCCCAGGAGATTTAGTCTGGATCCATATGCCTCTCAATGCCTCCATTTGAAATGCTCAAATACCTAAAGCATTGCTCACTCTGTCCCAGCTGTCATTGCCCGCTCTTAAAGACATAAAAGAAAGAGATTCCAACCAACAGGAGGTAGAAGAAAAACTTACCAAATGGAGTAGAAAACAAGGCACTCAAGAAATCTGGCCGGCATGCAAATGGCCCATGCGCTCAGCTGCTGTGCACTGAGTGCATAACTGAAGGCTCAACTCTGGCATTCCAAGCTGTCTCCTTCCCCACCCTTATCTGGCCTTCCCATAAAACAGTTGTCTGTCCAACTGTGGTGACAACTGCATGGTCTCTCTTTCTCAGTCTTGCTCTCTAAGTATATAATTGACACTAAACGCACATTACATGTAATTTTGCTTTTAAACCAACAGTTTCGGCTTTATGACTGGGAACTAATGACTTCATTTCCTAGGAGATAAAAGACAGAACAGAGCATAGCATCCCTCTGCACAGCATATATCCTGGTGTCTGGGCCTTTATCTCAGGGGATTCTTTGGGAAGTGGTACAGGACAGTGAGTCACAAATTTTCAAAGTTATAGCAATCAGCCGATACTGCATTGTAATGCAGATGGAGCCCGAGCTCTGGAATTTCTTATGTAGCACCCAGTAATGCCTTGGGGGCTGGTTTAAGGAGCATATCCTGGATAGAAAATGTCAAAACTAAGGAGGAGAGAGGGACTAGAAGAACATGAAAGGAGAAAAGCCCCTAATAACACATGCCTGAGTCTCTCCAAAGCAGAGGGGGAAGGGAAGGCTGTGAGTTCTGCCTTATTCTGATAAAAACTCTCTAAAGTCTTTTCCAGAATCAAGTTCTCTGAGCGTGAGGGCTAATCCTCTGATGTCTTCATCCTCTGGAAATTATCATTTTCGGAGGTCTGGGCAAGATGGCTCCATTTTCAAGTCGAGAGTATTAAAACATATTTATGTTTCCATCCAAAGCATCCAAACTCTTAGTGTCTGGAGGTAGTTCCTGATTCTAAGCGTGTTTGTTTTCATCTCCCCGTGACTCATGGCCCAACTGTTCCATGTGTATTCAGTCTTTAAAAAGTTCCAAAGCTTCATAGCCGAGCCGTATTCTGCCTGAGAGGGTGCTAACCCAGGTCTGTTCAATGGACCAAATTGCATTGCTGAGCTAAGATTTGGAGCTTGATTGACTTGCTATTTTGGGTTAATTGGATTCTACTTGCAGTGATACCAGGTTGACTCAGAGAAAGAACACTCTCAGCTTAAGTCTGGTCACAAGTCTTCCCTGACTCTCCCATCTACCTTTCTCCTTCTCCTCTTATCTGCTACCTCCAAAACCATGCTTTTTGTATAATTTTTTTTTTAAATCAGGAACTCCTAAATGTCTGGGAAGGCACAAATCTCTTTCCTGAGTCACCCACATGCTTGTCTCGGATACATATTGTTCTTTCCTTGTGAATTTCTCTCTCTTCTTTAATGATCATGTTTAAATCCATATTAAACTGTTTCTGGCCCAGCAAGATGGCTTAGTGGGTTAAGGCATTTGCTGCCAAGCCTAAGGACATGAGTTTGAATTCACACACCCATACATTCCCTAACGTTGTCTTCCACCCTTCACACTTGCTATGTTGCACACGCATGAAAGCACATAGGTGTGTGCACCACCCCCAGCTAAGTAAAAAAACTAACAAATAGTGTATAAAACCAAAAGCAAATAAAGATTTTTAAATCTGGTTTTTTAAAAAATAAACTCTAATTTTGCTTCCCAATAAAAACAAAATAAAAGTCTAAGGAGACTCAAGTGGTCATAGAAAGATCACTGCAATCAATCCTTAAATGCTAGTTACTTCCTGAGACGGTTTTGTTCCTGCTACTGAGTCCAGTTCTTGCATGGGTAAGGTATGCACTATACCACTGAGCTATACCCTAGACCTTCTTTTTTTTTTTTTTTTTCAAGACAGGGTTTCTCTGTGTAGCCTTGGCTGTCCCAGAACTCACTCTGTAGACCAGGCTGGCCTCGAACCCAGAAATCTGCCTGCCTCTGCCTCCCGAGTGCTGGGATTAAAGGCGTGTGCCACCACACCCAGCTACCCTCGACCTTCTTGATAAAGTGAAAGTGTACTCTGGTTCCAGCCAAGACCTAAAAGTCTCCAGGGCAGAAGGGTCTGCTTTTTCCTGAATTCAACACTAGGAAGTTTCAGGGTTGAGTTTTCTAATTCACATTTCATTCTACAAAAGTCATATAGATTAGACAGAACCAATAGGACATGTGTGCGCGCGCGCGCGCACACACACACACACACACACACACACACTTATTATTAGAAATCAGCTTCTGTCATTTTGTAGATGAAAACCTTCAGAGAGCTGGAGACTCGGGTTTCCAGCCCTGCCTAAAGGAAGGCCTAACAGCCAGGAGAGTTGATGGTATAAGTTTCCGCCTGAAGCTGAAGGCTGAAGACAAGATCTTAAGTTAAATTAGGCATAGAGGCTGGGGAATGGCTTAGTTGGAAAAGTGGCTTGCCTCACTAGCAGAAGGACCTCAGTTTATTCTCCGGAACCCATGTGAAAAGGGGGCAGGTATGATGGGTAGTATGCGCTTGCAATCACAGTGCTGAGGAGATGGAGACAAGTCGATCTCTGAGTGTGAGTCTGGTTATCCATCCTGGCCTGGCCTACTTTGTAGGTTCTATGCCCTGCTGAGACTTTGTTCTCTCTGGAGGTGGAATCCTGAGCAGGTGGGCCCTGGAGGGAGGCAATTGGGGGTGAGACTTTCAGGACATTATTAGCATGCTTCTTCTTTTCCACCCTTTGCTTTCTTGGCCAGCAAGAGGTGAATGGATTTCCTCTGACCCCACTTCCATCACAATGCACTGTGCTGCCACAGGCACAAAGCAATTGACGGAGCTTCCACAGACTGAAGCCTCTGAAATATGTCAAAATAAAGAATCTGTTTTCCCTGCATGTCTTGTCACAGTGAGGAATTTGCCTAGCACACACCATGCCCATCCATACCAGGAGTCACTCTGCTATTCTCAGCCCACTGATTCAAATATCAGTCTCATGTGAAAGCACCTCCAAGACACATCTGGCATAATGATGCTTGATCAAGTATTTGGACACCTGGGGGCCCTGTGAAAATGGCACATAAAAGTTAGCCATCCCACCATAAGGCTTCATGGAGAGTGGGTATAATGCCAAGGAATGTTGAATATCTGTAACTAGGCAGAAATTTAATTACTTAGTATATACCTTCTAACAGCAACTCAATGAAAGGGTGTGTGGGGGTGGGTGGGTGTGTGCGCGTGTGTTTCCATTTCCATAGTTTGGTCTTCTTTGAGGGCGTCCTAAAACCATGTGCTCCCTATAGCAGCCTGTAGCCTTGGCTGTGTTCATACTGCTCACCATCCCCGAGCCCTCCTAAGTCAGCTTATATTTTACCTTCTTCATGAAGCATAAAACAATTACATTAGTATACTGATTTGTTTATTCAGGCTTCCAGGCTCTTTTTATTGCTCATTTTTACTGCTCAAGTTTTCTTTATCATGTACACTTTATCATGTACAGTTCGATTCGCCTTGCTTCGAGACCTGAACTCAGCAACTGAGACCAGGGGCGTTGGAGTTACATGTATAGTCCTGGGTAACTTGCAAGGTGCACATCGGTAACATGAGAACAGTAACACACAAGACAAATGCAGAATAAAATGATGGCAGTCAAGTGTTAGAGGTGGGGAAATGGGGTGATATTAGACAATGTCTTAAAACCAAAGTAGCTTATTTTTGCAAAGAAACGCTAAAGGTTAAACAAATGACAGGAAAACTACATTTTGCAGAATTCAGATGGCTCTGCTTCAGAACAGTGTACGTCAAAGAACAAAGTCCAGTAAGAAACTACTGACTTCAGAATAACTCTTTACTCGAGTTCTCTGTAGCTAGAAGCAAGAGAGAACCAAGGTTTCTATGTGCTTTCGTTAGACTTCACAATTGCTCAGAGCCTTTCTTGTGCTGTCTTCCCAACAACTCCCCTCTGGGCCCTAGATTCTGGGAATCGGGCTTCTCACCCTCTCCTGCTTTCTTCTTCCTTGCTCAGTTTTCTTTCTCCCTCTTCTTGGAACTGCATCCAACAAACGCTGATGCCTTGCCACCCTGAGAGGCAAGAAAGGCATTTACCAGAAACTCTTTCTCTCCTGACTCATGTCACATACTACATGTCTCCAGAAGAACAGCTATGATACGTCCCTGCTGTCATTTTCATACGGAAACAAAAAAGAATTACACCCACTTTAGAAACACACAGCCTGCTCTACTAGATCACGAGCTCTGTGAAGGAAAATCTCTTCTTATAGTCTCCTATACTCCGTGTCCAATCTACCTGCACACATTTGTGCAGAGAAAAAAACAGTTTACTAGCTACGTGGTCCAATATGGAACAACAGTTTATGTGTAGCAATTGAGTGATTTAACTATAGTTAATGCAAATTAGAATCAAAGATATTTTTAACTTCATTTGATTTATTTAACTTAAAAAAAAATAACACATGGTGGCTATCACGTTGGACAGAGTTGACAATAACTACTGAACTATCGTCTGCAACTTGTTTTTACTGGGTGGAGGGGCAAATGATTACTTGATCCTAGCTATAATTTATCCCATTAAAGTACCGAGAGTTCACAAAAAGATAATTTTCCTTACCTGGATGAGCAGGGCTACTTTCCTGTTGCTGTGTACTCTGGAGAAATTTTCTTGCTTTAGACAAGAATAGCAAATGCTAATAAACACGCAAACGAGAGTCTATATTTAGGTCTTGCTTATTCTTTGCTCAGTATAAATTCATTCTGACTCGGAGGTCAGCCTCTTTTATTTCTCAGAAGTAAAAAAAAAAAAAAAAAAAAAAAACAACCTGTAATGCACATGCTTTATTTAATGGTGGCTTCTCGTTATGACATTTTCCTTCAGGAGTGGAAGAGAAAGAGATAAGCTATTGTCAATGCAGCCACGAGCAAAGCCAACCAACAACTGAAGAGAAATGTCAAAAGGGATTAATCAGGCCTTAAAGATGCATGGATGTGTTAAACTCATGGACTGAGGGAGATGTGTTTAAAAACTTGAAGTCCATTATGAACTAGTTGAGGGCTCAGGAGCCTTAAATAGCATTGATATCAATAGCTCTATGACCTCCAGTGCTCCAGTGCAAATATAGAAGTACACCATTGATGCTTCATCTGAATAGAGGTTGTTTTAAAGAATATTGAGCTCTTTTTTTTTTTTTAAATTAAGTCAGTCTTAGAAAGACAAATACCACGTTTTCTCTTATGTGAGGATCGTATTTTATATGTATACATAAAATTAAGTGTGCATATGTAGTTTAGATACATATATAGTTTTATGGTGTATATGTAAAATTAAGAGTGCTTATATCATTTATGTGTGTATATACATATGTCTGTATAATGTATTATACATGTATGCATATATGTATATACAGACATAAAATTGAAGAAAAATTATTTAGAGTAATCAATGGGAACTAATAGGATGGAGAAGGGGAAGAGGAAATGAAAGGGACAGGTAGATGGGTGAACAGACTCAAAGTACATTATACTTATGCTTGAAATGTTCTTGTAAAACCTACTGTCATTCACAATGAATATACACCAATATAAAGTACTATTAAATAAATTTGTGTTGCTGCACTTACCTCTTCACTGCTTTGAATTTTCTAAGCATCACATTTGAATCAAGTCCTACTATTTTGGAGCCTTCTACTCTTTCAAGGATGCCACTTTTTTTTTTTTAAGTTAGCTATAAAATGAAGTCAGAAGGAGATATTCAAGAACATAGGGAAGAGGAACGTTATATTCGACACAACACAGAAGGCTGCGGTCTTACAAAGAGTCACCTTACAATCTCTTATTCATCAGACAACTCAGACACAAAAAGACAAACATGATGTGACATCACCTGTACGAACCATCTAGAGGAGGCAAATTCACCAAAGTTCAGAAGAAATAGAATTAATAACGCTTCCCTTTGGGATGATAAGGTTTTGGAACTAGACAGTAAGTACGGTTGTACAATACTACTGTGACTGTAAATAATACTACTAAATAGGATAAGTAAACTTGATGGGTGGAAATGACACATTTTGGGTATGTCATATATTTTACCATAACAAAGAGCAAAGATTGGTAGCTCAGTAGATCTCACATAGAAAAAATCCGACCAGCAGTGACGTTGACCCCAAGTATCGACCCAGCGAATTCATACTGAAAATGTATACATTTAATATAGATGTACAGGCCTAGAATTCAGCTTCTGGGAGGCTGAGTCATCAGATTACAAACACATCTAAGGCTGCATATATTAAAAAGCAAACCTCAATGTAGCTGAATTGATGCGCTCTAGGTTCAGTGAGAGACCCCGCCTCAAAAACTAAAGGGGGAGTGTGAACAAGGAAGACATCATACATCACCCTCTGGTCTCCAAGTACATGCATGAGCCCATGAACATGGGCATATAGTATGTAGACACACACAGACACACAGTCTCTCGGTGTCTCTCTCTCTCTCTCTCTCTCTCTCTCTCTCTCTCTCTCTCTCTGGCTAGGGAATATTTGCCTGTCATCTGAAGACCCTGGATTTACCTCTAGTACTGAAACAAGCAATAAAAAAAATGTAACTCTGTGTTTTGGTTTTTATAAGTGACAATCCATAAAAAGTCAAAATCGCCTACAAAATCTATACTGGCCTTTGATCTGAAGGGGAGAAAAGGAGCTTAGTAGGTCTTAGAAAAGGCTGCTGGAGGATACATTCCCTTTAGATGATAAACTAGAATCCAAATCTACATACATAAAGATTTTTGGGGCACCATACCCAAAAACCATGGTGGGCTGAAAACAGTGAATTGAGCTAATGTGCCATTTCTTGAGTGACATGTGACTACAGTGTGGTATTAACACTGGATATGATCGGAAGAGTCATTTTCCATTCCTTTCTATAGTAGGAAGACCAAACTACACTATCTCAAGCTAAGAATGTAGATATTTCCTAAAGACTTCAAAAAAAGACCTCTTAGATGTGAGTTTAAGCTATTCTCCTTTCTCCTGACTCATCACTAACAGATGGGAGGCCACTACTGTCTCATTATTACTTTTGGAAGCTTTACATTTGTCTGTCATCACTCAGACAAATGTAAAGGTACCTCAGGAAGGGTATGCTTAACAGTGCCTAGTGCTGTCCACGTGTAACAGCCAGCGTTTGGCAGGAAAGGCCAGCCAGTGTGGTGTAGAAGGAGAGGGGAACTGATAAAGGAACAAGAGTCTACATAAATGTGGGAGGAGCCTGACAGAGTCTGGAGGAGGAGCCAGATGACTCTAGAGAATATCCCTAATTGTCTTCTTGTAGCACTGGCTGGAGGGCATGTTGGGCCTGATGAGGAAATGCCAGGAATGAAGGCTTATCTGGGTGACAGAGACGGGCAAGTCAGGAAAAGTTCCTGAGCTCTAAGGGGCTATGGCTCTGAGCAACAGTGTGGGTTACAGCTAAGCACTGTGGAGTGTACAGCGCATCATCACTGGTCAGTAGGGCCCTAGGAAGGAAAGGCAGTTTAAGAGCAGGGGAAGAAGGTAAACACTCGCTGGAATGCGGGTGATACCTGTGTCCATCCCTATCATAATGCCCACATATGCTCCACGAGACATGGCTCTGTCTCACCTCTATCTTCTGAATCTCACATGGATTTCTTTTGCCAGTTCTGATGGTGAGCTACGTGGTGACTAGTTAACAGAAATAGCATAATGTGGCCTCTCTACAGCTTACAGCTCCTTTTAGATATTAAACCAAATAGTATTGAATATGTTTCTTAACTATGAATAAAGCTTTTCTCCTCTTTATCCTTATCCCATTCAGGTGAATAAAAGATTGAAAATTGATTTTTAAGGGCCGAGACTAATTTACTTTTCCCCTCTGACACTGTTAATTTACTTCATGGGAGCTGGCAGTGGAAAACGATAGCCTGTTGTTACCACCTCCCCATCACATCAGGCTGAGTCACAAAGCTGCCACTCCACATTTCCAGCTCAATTGTAAAGTGGTATCTATCAGCAAATTGAGCAGTGTCCAAATTGGCTGTCTTTATGTAATGCTTAACACCCAGAGGTAGAGTTTTGTTTGCAGTGGTAAAAGCTTGGAAACAACCAAAAATATCCATCATCACCGAAGTGAGGGAAATAACCTATAGAAATAAGCAGTGGGAAACTCTGTAGCCTTTAGGGAAGAATAAGGCTCAGTACTAATTTTGCAGTCACATTCTGTTATTTCTTTAAGCAAAAAAATGCCACAAGAACAATGTAGATGTTTATTCAATGTTCCAAAGAGATACATGTAATGTCTTTTACCTCTAGTGAAGGTGATTGGTATTGGAATAATTCGCAGGCAGGTATATCACACCTGACTTTTGTGCTTTGTGTTTGGCTAGTGTGATGGTTAAGTTTTACTGTCAACCTGACACACTCTCAGTGAAGACGTGTCTAGATTAGGCTGGCATATGTGGATACCTAAGAGTAGTTTTCTTAATTGGGGTTAATGGAAATGGAGAGATCCATTGCAAGCAGGGATTTCATGGACTGGGGGCCCTGAGCTGTGTAAAGCAGGCTAAACAAACTCAACAAGACAGCATGAATGCATTCCTTTCTTTCTGTGTTCTTAACTGTGGATGTGACGAGATGCCCCGAGTTCCCTCTTAGGCTTTCCTGAAGTGATGTTCTGTACCCTAGAGTTGAGAGTGAACATAAGCTCCTTTCCCCTAAGTTGCTTTTATCAGTGTATTTTATCAAAACAAGACAAGACTAGAGTGGATGGGCTGATAGATGGTGATGGATATGGGCTGATAGATGGTGATGGATATGGGCTGATAGATGGTGATGGATATGGGTTGATAGATGGTGATGGATATGGGTTGATAGATGGTGATGGATATGGGCTGATAGATGGTGATGGATATGGGCTGATAGATGGTGATGGATATGGGTTGATAG
>NC_034592.1:97523941-97574862 GCF_900095145.1 Mus pahari
GCTGATAGATGGTGATGGATATGGGCTGATAGATGGTGATGGATATGGGCTGATAGATGGTGATGGATATGGGCTGATAGATGGTGATGGATATGGGTTGATAGATGGTGATGGATATGGGTTGATAGATGGTGATGGATATGGGCTGATAGATGGTGATGGATATGGACAGATGACAGATATATAGATGATAGGTAGATGGCAGAGACAAGACATACACACACACACACACAGTGGAAAATAAATGACAAATTTGTATGTGTTGAAAGTAGACTCACAATACCTTATCATACAATATACTCTGATATATTTTACTTTTTTCTCATGAGCATCAAAGGTGGTGAAGAGAAATTTTTACCATAATCAGTACCATAATTAAAGAAGTAACTACATCTACATGGTCAATGTACCAAAGTGTACAAATATGAAAAAGACATTTAAAAAGTCCCTCCTCTGCCCTCATTGTATTCCTCAATATAACCGTCTTTTTGTGGATGATTTTATATTCTGTCACATGGATGTAGAGAGAGATGTAAATTACGTTATAAGTGGCTCTTCTCTGAGACACCATTATTCTGAACTATTGAAAGAGATCCTTTCTTCTGACCATCAGAATCAGTTATTTTAGAAGACTGGGAGCAAACTCTTATAATTTAGGTTAGCTAAGAGGTATATTCTCCCCCCCCCCCACTGTTCCTGCACCACCTGCTACAGGAGGTTTGGATTTGCTGTGTTTCTCCTTATAATATGCTTCTTTTCATTTTTGTCCAAATGTTTGACAGATGTTTCACTTCTGGCTTCCATCACAAAAACAAAACAGAATAAAAAACAAACAAACAAAAAAGCCCCACCATGTTCCTTTAAGTATGTGAGTATTTAATACACACGAGCAAACTGCATTTTTCATGAACTCCTATACACATCAGAGCTTCAGAAAAACACAACATCCATGTGGGCTTTGGGTTGACAGTATAGATGGTGTAAGGGCAAGATTCTGGGGAGAGGAGGATTGCTCCACATCTCCTTACCCTACTCTTCTTGCACTTTATTAGCTAATGTTCACATTCAAGCCACTTGTCAGTGATCATTACAGAAAGAGCTGTAGGGAACAATCATGTGATAAATGGGGACTTTCTCTTCTATTAATGGCATTGACTATGTCTTGACTAACATGCAGAGCTAAGTAGTGAAAAGGTTATATATTGGCATCTTCTAATGTGGTTGGTTACTTGGCTGCTGTTTTGCAATGAATCTTGCCTAGCTGTGTGTAAAGGGATATTCATTCATTCACCCTTCTTGAAACCCAAGATCTTCTACCAGTATTGTGCAATTTTCTCAGTTTCCCGAGGAAAACCAGCACCTTAGAGTTGAGCTCTGTACTAGCAGACAGACACACCTCTGCTTCTGGATCCACTCTATTATTTCTTGCTGAGTTCATGGAATAATAATAGGCTCAGCATATCTTTCTCTCATTACAATTGACTTATTTAGAGGAACAGAAAAGTTCATTAGCATCTTATCGTACGTCTGCTCTTTTCCAAGTAGAAAATTTGTGAAGATCTGGAGAAGGCCAGCAGGTCCACACATGTCTGATTATACTAGCTTTGTCTTACTCAATACTAGCTGGCCATAACTTCTCAATCTTCTTCCTAACTCAGGCCTCTGTCACTTGATGGTCCCTCTATCTAGAATGTTCTTCCACAGGAAAAAAAAAAAAAAAAGAGCAGTGTTCACTCACTGGCTTCCTGCTGAGAATCGCCAATTGTCACTGTCTTGCTGGATACTCCATTTAAAATCACAGCCCAGGCACTTCCTCTTCTACCTCCTTGCTCGATGTTCCTCTAAGGTTCTTCAGCTTATATGTTTTAATCTGGCACAAACTATCAGAGGTAATCCTAGTTCTCAACCCCATAGATGGGATAACCTTAGACAGTGTCCTGAAGATATAAAGAGTCAGCTCATAGAATTCAGCACATATCTATTAATTACTGTTACGTCCTAAGCATTTTATATTTTGACTATTATCACAATGTCTGCCTAGCACCAACAGTGTTCTACAAAAAAAAAATCATTGTTTGGAGATTACTGTGGCGCCTTCTGGACCATCTCCGTGTTGGCTCCGTCCCTGTGGCTGCCATCAGAACCTCTACTTTAACTCATCATGACTTAGTGCCTAGCCTTCATTGTTGGATGTGGGAACATAACTTTTAAGGTGAATGAGGAAAAAGAAAATCTCCCTCAAAAGACTTGGAATCCATAATAGGAGATCCAAAGTCAGCCCAGGGACACCACTGGATTGAGAATATGTAAAAACCTGGGCGCTGGTATTGGCAAGCCAAGTTTTCATTTTTGCAGACTGGCAAACCGAGAGTTGACCTGTAGCTAAGAGAGGAGAGGAAGCCCCGTGTAGAGAGACGTGTAAACCAGAGTATAGATCTCATGCTCTTTGAGTCTCCATTACAGTTCATTTGCGAGAGTCAACTAGACATCTATCCTGGAGTGTGCAAATGCCTGAGCATCCTTACACTACATCCCCCTTTAAAAATTCTATAGATGTTGTCTTCCGACTTGTTAAGAAACAATAAAGTTGCCTCGGTTAGTGCTGATAGAAACCTAATGAGGGAGCTGCTGCTTCCTTAATTTTCCAGATGAGGAGGTGCTAGGGAGGTTCTGTACTCTGTGGCATTACTGTTAGGAAGTAGCTTAGCTGAGTTTTCTAGCTATGATTTGAAGTCAATACTCCCGCACTCACATGAACTTCCAATATGGGGTTCAACCAAGTCCAGCCACCTGGACGCTGTGCGTGACTTTTTACAACTTTTATTGATTTTTTTTTTTATTTTTTTACAGCTACAATGCCGACTAGCTCAATCCATCTCCAAGTATGCAGCAACCAGCATCAACTACTGTCCATGTTCATTCTTCCTACTTCTTGATGGTTATTTAAATAACAAACTTCCAGAAAGAGAGAAACCAACACTGTAGGCTTTCCAGCTTTGGAGTGGGATCTGCAGTGTGGTGTGCAAACATCTCCATGGAAAATTGCAGGACCAAAGAGAATGAGCTCAAGAGTTTGGCTGCCATAATCCAAGCAACGCACAGTGGTATCAGGAGGTAAAGTGTGTGTGTGTGTGTGTGTGTGTGTGTGTGTGTGTGTGTGTGTGTGTGTGATGGAAAGTGAAAGGGAGAGAGATTGGAGATATGAGAAAGTGGGGGAGTTTCTAGCTCTACTGAAAATATTGGAAGGCTCTTTAGAATTAGCTGAAGTATAAAACGCAGCCCTCCTCTCCGACCTCTTGCATACTGCATGTTTGTGACAAGCAGTTAGGATTAATGCCCAAATGATGACCCGAGATCCATCTTTAGAGGCCTCGCTGTCAGGATTTGTTTGTTTTGACCTACTCTCATTTTCTCTGCCTCTGGTTAATGATTCACAAGTAACACCTTGGTAACCAAGCTAGGGCTAAAGGATTCATTCTCCCTGTTCCTTTTAAGGGCAGGGAGTAATCCTGAGCCCAGGGACAGTCACATCACCCTTGATTACAGCTGCACTCAGGACACTGTTGGAACTGAATGGAGCTTTGTTCAATGAGATGACAGGTCCCCAGCCTGACACCCTGATGACAGCTGCTGTTCCTCTCCCTCGCCTTTCCTCCCTCCCTCCCCTGAAGGATATTTATGTAAGTATCACTGAAAAAAAAAAGATAAGAAATAAAATGCTGGGCTCAGCAGGATGGTGGGACACATAACCTAACACCAAGGAATCAGCCCCAGTAATGCCAGGATGCACCTGTCACGCTCAGGAAATTCCCACTTCTGGGTTTGTTTGTTTGTTTGTTTGTTTGTTTGTTTTTTCTGTCATCATTGAGCTCTGGTGCACGCAGTATCCCTATTCCTGGGATGTAGATAGCTGCCAGCCCTAATACCTACCTCAGAGGGGAGCATGATCATCAAATGAGATCATGGATAGGAGGTGTCTGGCTAACGGCAAAATGCCACACAGAGGTAAAGATCTGTCATTTTTGTGACTCTCCCCTCTGTGCTGGAGACTGGCCTCCCACACCCTGTCTACTGAAAGCCTGTTCTTCCTAGGGAGAGAAGGAAGGCTTCACTCAGCAACTATTTCTGAATGACAGCAGCTTCTGAAAGGAATCCGCCAATATTTACGATTCACATGCAAAAATGTGTCAAACATACTTAGCCAACATCTCATGAATTCCTTGTGCCTAGCAACCAAAACAGAAAAATGGAACATATGGGACTGTGGTTATCTGATACCAATTCATTCTGAATGAACATCAAAGTTACCCGCTTTTTCCAAATATGGATCTAGTACAATCACCATTGCCTGTGAGTGGGGATACATAATGATCCTCCCACTTGTATTTTAATGATTATTTTCATCTGTATTCTTTCTATCTTTGTTCTTGGCAAAGCCAGAGAACCACAGATGCCAGTATGCACGTCTCCTGACTGGCTACCGCCCTGCCTTTCCTGTTGCAAAACCTTCAACTTCAAGGTTCTTTCCTCCTTTTGGGCACATTGTCTCAAACATCACAGGAGTGGTAAGAAAGCATACAGCAATTAGCTCCACCTCAGACAGTGAGCCTGGGTGAGTCTGAATAGAAGAAATATAAGAACAAACTCCTTTTTCTGTATGCTGTTATCTGGAAGGTGTCTTCATTTGGGAGAAGCAGTTGCTACCTTGCCCTAAGGAAGAGCTTTCAAGCAGGGGTAGCTGCTGGATGGAGGAGGCATCTTTCACAAAGGGAAGGTTAGAGGCTGGATTAGTATGGAATACTTGCCAATCTGGAAAGCCCGTGAATCTTCAAAAGAGCTGAACTGTTTCATGCCCTAAACCAGGCTTCTCTCAATGGACTTGCCTGAATGAGTTGAAAGGGCCCTGCTTGAGGACGCTCATTTATTGATTCTTTTGATTAAAAATTCTACATTTCCCTCTGACTGAGCTTTTCTTTTCTGATGTTTGTTTGTTTAAAGAAATAATCATTTAAAACTTCAGCATTGAGATGAAAGAATTCACAAAGAGCAGTCCCTTCCTCTTCTAAGAGAAAAAAATAGGTGAAAATCCCACAGGGTTATTGAGTAGAAAGAAAGAAGAAAAAGGAGGAAGAGAAGAACTAAAGAAAGGAAGGTTAAGGCTTTTGAGACATATTGCCACATATGCTGATTATTTGAGACTCAGTCTGACACAGGCTGAGATATTTCCAAATCTTTCAAGTATCTACTATAAAGCCTATATTTTAAAGGTTTCCCCCAAACCACTAATCATCTCACAGCTTCGCCCCCCAAGCCCAGGCATAGCTTGTGCATCCCAGACATTCACTGCCCAACTAACAGGTGCCCCTCAGCTTCAGCCATAGCATCCTAGATGAGCCAATGGTAGTGGTAATGGGTATTCAATCGTGGCAGTCTCTCACTGTCCCTCATGCCTTCATTTCTTATCTCTGTCTTTCTATCTCCTAGACTCCCTAAAGTCATTTTAGAACTCTGGTGGCTTATGCTATTAGCATGTGTCTACCTCTGGAGCCTTGGACAAAACAAGATTCCCCAGTCTCACTGTAGTTCATGGATAGGACACTTTAAGTAACCAAGGCAAGACAGGACCCATTCGGGCTTGGTTTGACCAGAGACCATTTTCACATCCAGAGATGTAAAGCTGGAGCAGGCTTTGATCTGAGGTCTTTATTTGCATCTGGCTGTTTAACACTGAAGAACTAAAGACTGACTAAAGAGCTCACTTTGGCACATGTGAGATAGTTGTTTTCTATCTTATTTATCCTACAAGTTTTACAGAAATGGAAGAGGTTTATTTAGATCTTAGAATAGAGTCACATTCTAAGGAAATAAAAAGGTTTCCTTCATAGGTGTTCTCTGAACACTTCTTCAACAAGAAGCCTGGTATATTGGCTGCTGGGACTTCCTCTTTTCTTAAAGTTGGATTCCACTGTGTGCTCCCAACAAATGACAGATTCCACCAAGCTAAAGATAAGAGAGGTAACTGGGCTGCAGTGAACTATGGGATGGGAAAATATGGCCTTCCTTTCCCAAGCCCCTTCTTGCATGTTCTTATTATCCTCTTACACAAAGGGCTCTGATGAGCTCAGTATATCAATGACCAAGTAAGTACAGCTACTTAGTTTCCTACTATCAGATAATCATTACTGCAATAGAGAAGTAGCATTTAGAAAACACTTAGTGTGCATCAGGAATCATGGGGAACTCTTTAAAGACAATCACATTTAAAACTTCTAACAATCCAATGAAATCAATGATTTTACTATTTTCATTTTACAGACATAGAAACCAAGTCTTAGCCAGGTTCAATAGCTTCTCGGATCACACAGCTAGATATAGAAAGAGCAGAGATGCTAATTCAGTGTCTGACCAATGGGTGGGTTCAGCAAATACAGATTAAATGCATCAAAGTCTAATCAGAGAGCGATGGTCGAAGAGTTTGCTCTACCATGTATTTCTGGTATTTTTATAGCGCAGTTTGCCTCTAATGCTATATTTCCAACTACTGTCCTGCTGCTTGTCATTGATTTCTGCAAAGTGGGCAGGTAGTGAAGGGAGAGTTCACCTTCCATCCCCTGTTCCCTCTTAAATGAAATGATTTAAATCAGCATGCAAGGCATTATATTGGTGTTTTTAAACAAGGCATTGCCTTAAGAAAGGTGGAGCCCCTGCCCTCAGTCTCCACTCTGCTAATGTGTTATCTTTTCTACCTAGTTCCTTAAAAAAGAATTCCTTACATCATTGCATTTTCTCACCTAGGACAGGCTTTTTAGAGAAAGTACCAGCCACCCTCCTCTTAACACCCTGGGACCCCAGGAGCACCAGAGAAAGGTGTGGTAAAGAAAGCAAACAGACCAAAGTGAGGGCTGAATGCTTATGGAGCTCATTAGCACCCAGGCTCAGAGAAGCAAATGCTATTTTTATCAAATGTACCTTCTCTTAAATTTCAGAGATTCTTGGCAAAAATAACGAAAACCCACACAAGGGCTCCCTTAGAAATGTTTGTTCCTAAGGACTGGCAGTCTTAATGTGTGCTTCTAACCCCATTGTTATCCTCAAACATTTGATGACTTTCGAAGCTTCTACTTCTGCCACTTGCTTTTTGGTTTCAGCTCAGACCCGGCAGGAAGCATCTCAAACCTCAATGACTCGGATTTTGGGTCACCTCCGTGACCTGGAGTTGGAGCTTCACCTCTTCCCAGAACTAACCAGCTAAGCTCTGATCACTTACTGTGGTTCCAGTGAGATGACTCCTTTAGACAAAGCTAGCTTTTTTTCCAAGACATGAGCTATATTTAACACATGGAGAGCATAATCATACTTGTGTGCTTTCTCACAGGGATCATAGAATTGTCCCTTGGCCTGGTGGTATATTATGTCTAGCTTCAATATTTGAGACAAGACTCAATTCAGACTCAGGGGTCACAGGCACCAAAAGTCTTTGTCCTGACAGCTTGTGTTAGGAGGTTAATTCTTATCACTCACACATAGGTGATATGCACACATATGTGCACATGCACGGGAACTCAAATACATGACATTTTCTGATTGTTTTAAGCAAAATATAAAAATGAGCCAGGACACTGCCGAAATGCCTCAGTGGGTGAAGAAAGTCCTTGCAGCGTAAGTGAAGACCAGAGTTTGAAACCCTAGAATCCACGTTAGTGTGAGTCTGTGTAATCCTAGTACATCCATGGGGAGAAGCCAGGTAGAGAAGGAGAATCTGTGGAGGCTCCTAGGTGTGCCAGCTACCTTGGTGTGTGCCGTGGTGAAACACTGACAACCTCTGTCTCACACAAGATGGAAGGGGAGGAGCACTGAAGGTTGGGCTTTGACTTCTGTGTGTGTCCTGACATATGTGTATCCATACTCGTACGTACAGATCAACACGCACATGCCACACACACACAAAGAAACTTTTGCCTTCACGTTAAGGATGTACATATCCTCCTGTTATATAAGCTCACTTCACTGCAGGTACAAAAATTATCTGGACATTTTCATGAATTGCTCACAGTCATGTTTTTGAAGATCTGACAAAATGTATTGACAACATTAGTTCACTGTGAGTGTAACATTAGTTCACAGCAGCCCAAATATCCACATAATTCACAACAGCCCAAATATCCACATAATTCACAACAGCCCAAATATCCACAACTAGGGAGTGGTTCAAGGAAACTGTGGGACCAGCATGCCCATTAATCAAAAGCATGTTGTAGAGATGTTGGCTGATACGGAAAATGTGTTAACCGAGTTGAGCAGGAAAAGTGCTATAAAACTATATACAGTGTGGACCTTAACTGTGGAGAAGCCTCAACTGTGGTCAAACCTAGTAGTGGCCTGCACGGGTATACAACAAAAGGCAGGTACAGTTCAGCAATGGTTTTCTGTGATGTAAGGAGTTTTACATTATGCTTTCTGTCCTGAATATATATTACTTTTATAACTATGTGGAATTAAGTGAACCCGTTTGAGGAGAAAAGTAGTGTCCTCCGTTTTCTTCCTCTGTCTGAACTCCTAGAAGCTAGCTAGGGTGGTCACAAGCAAGACCTGCCTGCTTCTCCAGGATACTAACTTTCCCTTCTTGGGTGTAGTCCAGTTTCACTTTATCACAGCCAGGAACATACAATAGAGTTCATGGCAGCGGGAGAGTGTGGCAGAGGCTTCTCATATCTTGTCTTAACAGCAAGTAAACAGTGTAGGTTAGAAGCAGGGCCAGGCTCTAACCTTCAAAGGCCAGCCTTCAGTAACCCACCTCCACCAGTCTGGCCCAACAGTCTACCAAAACAGTTCTATATACCAGAGACGGCATGTTCAAGCACTTGAGGCTATAGGGGAATGTTAAGGATCACATCATAGTAGTATTTGTAATGTAGACTTAGCACTGAAAAACTGTAAGCATTATATTCAGTAAATATATACTAAAAGAATAAATAAACCCATTGACCATTTTTCATATGAAGCACAGCAATAGGAAGAAAAAAAACAAGGAAGAAATAAAATTTTAAGTATTATCCTGAAACACCAACCAATAAACACACAGCACAAGATAATCAATGACCTCAGAAGGAAGAAGGCTACAGAGGATCTTTAGTGGGGTTAGATGAGAGCCATAGGTATATTTCATAGCTTAGAGAGTCTAGTACCCATCAAGGACCATTATGTTACACAGAAATTCTTAAAACAAAACAAAACAAAACAAAACAAAACAAAACAAAACATGGTTTCTTATAGTGTGTCAAGGGTAGAGATGTCTAAAGTGGTAGCAGACATAAATCACAGGATAAGTAATATACATACAACTTGAGGCCAAGAACATAGGTAATTGCTCTCAAATTCATTATCCAACCTAGACTAAGGCCAAGAGAATAGTACTACAGAGATGATAAGTCATGTGTTTATCTAAAGTAAAATTCTCTCTTGCACATGACCTGTGCCTAGAGAGAGATCCGGATTTGGAGTCTGGGAACTCTGCCAACCACATCTTGTCCAGCCCAGGCCAACCTTTCCTGCATGCCTAAGATGCCCATTCTCTTAATCCTACCCTGCCTCAATTGCCATCTAGCCCAGAATTCTTTCTACAAGCTTGCTTTCTAGAACCAAGTTGCATCTATGAAATGAAAGAGTGAATGGAATGACTTTCCTTGTCTATGTCAAGGTTATGTGATCCTATACCTTTAGTTATTTATATAATACATTGGCATTTGGGAGACCTTGCTTTATGCCAAGTACTACAGAGAGAAAGCCTTGGAAAGCCTCATGGTCTTATGTTGTATCACAACATACAAATAAAGAACTTCCAGGGTTGGAGAGATGGCTCTGCTGATGCAGAGTACTGGCTGCTTTTGCAGAGGACCTGAGTGCCCCCACACCAGGAAACTCACAACTTTCAATACCTTCTAATTCCATCTGCACACATGTGGTACACATAAACTCTAGGAAGCATGCATGCATGCACACACACACACACACACACACACACACACATCTTAAGGAGAAATAAAAAAACCTTTTGGAGGAAGGGATATGTGTTGCAATGAAGATGTGATGTGATGAGAAGAATATTAGAGAACAAGATGCCAGGTTTCCTATGACTTCATCTGACATCTGTCCAGAAGGCAGTGTAATAAATGTTAAACTGTGGAACCACGGTCTCAGCATCAGACTGAGACCGTGCTTGAATCTAACCATGGTCATACAGTAGTTGTATGATGTGGTGGGTGGAGAGGACATCTAGATGTCTTAAGCTCTTCATCTAGAAAATGGGTCTAATAAGCATGCTCCATTCCCGGCCTACAGCTGAGGGTTGAATGAGGTTACTGCTGTGACCATGGAACCTGAATCATAGTAAATGTACATCTGTTTTCATTGCTGATCCTCAGTAGACTCTTCCAACCATTCAGATTTCATTTTTAAAAAATCACCGGGGATTTCTTTCACGGTCATTAAGAAAATGAAAAATAAGGAGGGAAGAAAATACAAAATGGTACAAGAAGAAAGATGTTCTTTGGAGAAAGCCATAACTTGCAGAGCTGTTGGCCCCAACCTGGGGTCAGGTACCACAGAAATCTCCCTAGATCTAATGTCTCAGAGATTTCAAAACTCACCGATTCTATATTTAGGTACCCATATGTTCCAATTGGCCACAGTTGCCCACAAACACAAACATTTCAGTGCACAAAGCAGCAATTTCCAGAAAGATTTTCCTTTTAGAAGAGGTAGATTCTGCAGAGCTTAATCGGTCTAAGTGGTTCTGAAATATTGTATCAATTTACATCAGAAAGGTCATCATGAAGAATAAACACAGGATTCTGTTCCATGTCTGGGATTTAGCTGACTAACTCCCACTAATGTTAATGGGGCCATGCTGCCAAATCCCCAACCATCACCCTGGATATTTGCTCCAATCCCTTACCGTTGAGATTGAAATGTGTTTTCCAAATCAAAGCTGATCCCAAGACTGTGCAATGAGCCTCTGCGTAGCCAGACAGGACAGCATGGCTGATGCCTGGGGACCTGACGCAGCTCAAAACAGCAGCGAGAGGCATTGTTGAAAGATGTCTCCTCACATTGTCCACTCAAATTCTCATGGCTTCTCTTACCCAATGTGTAATACTGTCTGCTCGTTCCAAACTCCACACTTCTCACTTCCTTTTATGAACCCCAGGGAAAATAAAACCCCTCAGTTCTCCACACCTTCCCCAGCCAGAAGTCATATTTGTGTGGTTCACTGACTTCTTTCTCTGTAGTAGACCTTCCAGAATATCCCCTTGATGATGAAATATTTCTATTGCCATCTAGATGAGATCATGGCTTTCCTCAAATGCTGTAGGTTCCTAACTCAGCAGTATACGCTTCTGCTCCTGGTCCCGGGACTCCAGTTCCAGATCGTCTGTTACCCCAAATGTTCTGCACAGCTCCTGAGAGTGGAAAGAGTTAAACTGTCCAGAACTTTTCTACCTGCTCTGAATCTATGCCAAGCCTCCAGACTTTATTTCTGGTACAGACCCTAACTAATGCCCAGGCTGGTTATCCTCAGAAAGCCAATAGCAGGTCACAGCTTCCAGGGATTTACCAATCTTCAACATGTGTACCTAGATAGCTAACACTGGCTCCCAGTCACTGTCCTACACTAGGTCAAGCTGGCTGTCTACAGGGGAGGGAGCAGGGACCCAGCAACTGCCCAGTAAACTGATGCAATGACATAGGTACTTTCCCTAGAGATGGCAGACAGCACTTGCCATCCTTGGATTGGAGGTTCTCATCATCTTGACAAAAACAAAAACAAAAAAATAACCCAAACAACAAAAGGCCAAGAAGTAAGAACAAAGGCTCTTATGCCTTGTTGATTGAAGCTTTTCTGTCCCACACCATCTCCATTTCCCAACTCTACACATACACATACCATACATACCACACACACACACACACACACACACACATGCTCACGCACACTGGAGTGTATGTATGCACAAATGAAGCAGATGCACAGTCTTCTTTTTGAAAGTCCATGCTTTGAAACTTGACAATCACAAATAATGTTTTGGTGTTTGAGGCCATCTGCCTCCCCTCAGGCCAACCTAAGACTTCGTGAGGAGGAGAGAATAGCATGCCCTTCTCTGTATTTATCATGACACCATCCAGGGGATGACAGACAGTTGTGTGCACAATGTATTCCTGAACTAAATTGAATGACTCTATTGCTAAGTATTTCAGGACATCTGAGCATGTCAAGAGAAGCTGGAGGTGAGGGTGTCAGGAACATGCTTATAAGTGATAGTACTTTACTTATGACATTAAACATGTTGGTATGTGGGGTTGCTTGTAGTTGGAATCAGCAAGAATAACAGGTCTACTGGCTACACATTGACCCAGCTAAGCATTGTATCTGGCCCATAGCAGTTAAGTGGTCATCTCTGGCGGTACATCAATGCTTCTTGGTGCTGTTCTTAAAGGCCCAAAGCTGAACAGAGCACTGGCATAATTTTAGCCATAACTACTCATTTAGGCTTCATTCAACAAGGCTTGTTTAGCTACCATGCCTTCTACTAAAGTATAGCAACCTGCTAATATAACAGTTGGGTGGGCACAAAGCTGATGTACCAGGTATTATCTTGGATGGGATTGCTCTTTGCTCTTTGCTGCTGTTATTTTTACCCAACCTCCCAAGGTCTGAAAGAGTCTAAGGAAGTCTGTGTTAAGGTACAGTTTGATACTCACCAAATCTAGTAGTAGATGATTCTGAATGTTCATTGAGAGCTACTTAAAACTCTCTTGTCTATAGAAATGCTCAGAAGAACTTTATGCTACTACGAATACTCTTCCTTTGACCTCATCTCTCTTGGCTTCCTAATACCACATTCCTCCTCTGTCCACGCCAGGCCATAGCCCTGCTCAGACCCTTGCACTCCATGGAAACTTCAACTGCTGCCATTGCTACTCTAAAGGCCTTGAGCCCTCCTGCCAGCCAGCCATCTAAAGCTTCTTGTCATGAATTCCAAATACATTGAGCACGAGAAGGTGTGTCATGAGAACCTCACCCTCCCCTTTTTCCTTCTCTATGTAATTGATTCTTATGACCTTCTGCTAATGTTTCTGTCTCTTCAGTCCTCATCCCTAAGAGAGGAATAATAAACAGCAGTGGTGATTCTTAGCTTGTAGCACCAAACAGTTTAGAAAGGTGGTATGGACCGAGGCAAAGGAATTACTCTGTTTCACTACTATTTCCTGTTACTACTGACCAAATGTTTCATCTTTCTGTTTGAGAAGTTGCTTTTTCATAGACCTCAAGGGCTAACATTAATGGTGTTATCTTTCTATCTTCAGACTTCCTGGCTCTGCTACAGGGGCTCCCTTGCTGCTCAGTGTCTTTAGTGCAACATCTACACAATGTGGTTGCCCCAGGATAGCCTCATATACACCCATTGTTCTGATGTTCCATTCAGATACATACTTTGTCCTTATTCTCAAAGCACCTTCTTTTATGGATAGATTTCTATAGTTCTCCTAACTATAAGGACACCTGAAGATGTAAAAATCCTTACTGTGTCCTTCCAAATTACTATTTAGAAGCCCTAATACCAGTATATCAGAATGTTGCTATATTTGCTGATAAGTCCTCTAACTGTATAATTAATTTAAAAGGAGATGATTATATAGTTGGTTCTGGTGACCTGTACCTTTAACATATGTGAGACAAAGTTAGAAGGATTTGGGGGAGTTCAAGACCGCCTAGGCTACAGAATAAGACCCTGCCTTGACCACCCACCTCTAAGAAAAGGCAAGTTAAGAATGAAGCCCAAACCTAGTCTGACAGTGTCCTCATATAAAGAGGAATGTAGACACAGAAAACTTGATAGATGTGATCTTACAAATGAAAATCACATGCACAGTGAAGTGGCCGCCGCCATGAAGAGGCTCCAGGGGATACCAATCTGCCACACCTTGGCTGTGCATTTCAGTTGTTAGAACCAAGAGAAAATAATTGCTCCTGTCTTTGTAACTCTGTTATCTCAGCTCTAGCACACTAAGCTAGACAAACTAAAGTTGTTAATAAGATATAAAGTAAAATAAACCCAAATCGTGTCCCAAGTATTTCTGTCCTCCAGGGTCTTACCAAGAAGCACACTGTTCCGAGTGGTGCTTGGAGCCCTGCCTTTCTCTGTGTTCAGAGATCACAGAGCACACAGAATGGGGCTTTTATCACTCTTGTTTATGACCTTTGTGATGCTTGAGGACCTACAAATGACAAATTCTGTCCTTTCAGTTATTTTCCACAGACTAAGTGGTTTAGTTCCTTCAAGCTACTTGCCAAACTTTTAAGCCCAGTTAAGCTGTTGCCACACCAAGGTGCACGCACACAGACACGCACACAGGTGAATACACATATACTTATACACGGACCAAAAGGACGTAAAGCTTACCAAAAAGCTCAGAAATGTAAAATGTATCAGTAGCATCCCCTCACAAAATAGAGATTAAGGTCACATTCATCACCCAGCTATTGAACCATTAACCCATCCATGGAAATGTCTGCATTTGATAGAAAGCAAGACATTCTGAAGGGTGCCACTATATATGGAGAGGATGCTTTCTTCTTTGTGACTAACACATGGGTTAATGATCTTGTCCCTTGCAGGTGTTTAGAAACATCAAACAACTGCAATAGATGAGCTCACTGATGAGGGATGCTTTTCCACCAGGAAACACTCCTGTTCTAATCCCACATCAATGCATAAATACAACAGACCTTGTTTTCCACACAGATTCCCATTTCTTTCACACCCAAGCATATGCTAAGAGAGCTCAAGCGACACTCTTCCTTCAGCTCTGGGAGGTGTCTTGAAACATTTTTAGCTTACCAAACACAAGGCAGAGGAGAGTCTGTTTCTTTACTCAAGGATAACCATCTTCAACCGCTTATTTATGCTGCAGATGAAAACCTATAGATTGAAATAGACACATTTTCATTCTAAAATTGGCATTTACATGGTCATAGTTAAAAGGTGTGACCATTGTTTTGGAAAAACAAACACCTTGGAAAATCTACACCATTTCCTGCCATTCCAATCAAGAGCTCATTAAGATTATAACATGTATAAAGTTAGAGAACAGAGAAAGAACATTGGTCTACAGAAATAGGATCACATATAGGAAAGATAAGAAATGACAAAATGATACGGCTAGAACGGCCTCATGAAGTGTAAGAAGATCCATCCCTGTTTAAAAATGCAACAAAAATGGCTGATGACTTATTTATAATAGCCAGAAGCTGGAAAGAACCCAGATGTCCCTCAATAGAGGAATGGATACAGAAACTGTGGTACATTTACACAATGGAGTACTACTCAGCTATTAAAAACAATGAATTTATGAAATTCTTGGGCAAATGGATGTATTTGGAGGATATCATCCTTAGTGAGGTAACCCAATCACAAAAGAAGTCACTAGATATGTACTCACTGATAAGCGGATATTAGCCCAGAAACTTGGAATATCCAAGACACATTATGGAAAACAGAAGAAAATCAAGAAGGATGACCATTTGTGGATACTTCATTCCTCCTTAGAATAAGGAACATAACTCTCATGAAAGGTTATAGGTACAGAGACAAAATTTAGAGCTAAGATGAAAGGATGGACTATCCAGAGAGTACCCCATTCGGGAGTCCATCCCATCATCAGCCACCAAACCTAGATACTAATGCTCATGCCAGCAAGATACTGCTGAAGGGACCCTGATATTGCGGCCTCTTGTGAGGCTATGCCAGTGCCTGGTAAACACCGAAATAGATGCTCACAGCCAGCTACTGGATGGAACACAGGGTCCCCAATGGAGGAACTAGAGAAAGTACCCAAGTACCTGAAGGAGGCTGCAACCCTGTAGGTGGAACAACAACAGGAACTAACCAGCACCCCCGGGGTTTGTGTTTCTAGCTGCATATGTAGCAGAAGATGACCTAATCGGCCATCAGTGGGAATAGAGGCTCCTTGGTCTTCCAAACTATATATGACCTAGCACAAGGCAAGGCCTGGGCCAAGTAGTGGGAGTGGGTGGGTAGGGGAACAGAGGTGGGGGGAGGGGCATGGGAAACTTTCGGGATAGCATTTGAAATGTAAATAAAGAAAATAATAATAAAAAAAAAAAAAGAAAAAAAATGGCTGATGAAAAATCTAGAACTGTGTGGTACTTTAGCAGATAAACCATTACAGCTACTTAAGTCAAAAATTAACATTAAGTCAGATAAGAGCTTATGTTCTTCAGTTGCACTAGCCACATTTTAAGATCTCAATAGTCACGTGTAGCTAATTGTCCCCAGGTTAGACAGCATGGACAGGATAAATTATCATCACTAGAGAAATTCTACTGGACAGTGTTAGTGTAGAGAACGCCTTTTGACATCTTGTTAGACACCAAGTTGAACAACATGCCTGCCAACAGTGACAATCTATGGTGAGAAAGAGAGAGAAAAAAAACCCACTCCTAAACAGAATTACAGTGGCCCAGTATTATTGACATTTGTATCACCCCAAAAATACTTACAAAGGCAGGGGGCATCAATCTAAAGTAAGAAAGAAGTTAGGAAATGCCACTTGAACACCTCACCATTCACTTTTAAACATTTGTAAAAGTCTCAAGTTTCTCTCCATCTGCCCACAGCTAATTGAACTTTGTTATTCACCTTCAGATATGTGCCATCTATTGTTCGATTCCTGGACCAAATGTCTGTCCAGTATAACATTTTTTGAACATTCATTTAAACAAAAAGAACTCCACTCAAAGTAGAAACATGCAGACTCTTCCCAGTTTACAAAAAAAAGGCAAGAACTTTATTTTAAACAAATCCTCAGTTGTATAACATACCACATCCATATCTAAATCAAAAACAAACCCATAAGAAGAAGAATTCAAAGGAAATAGAGGGCTTCCATAAAAACATATTATCTCAATGCTACTCTTGCCTAGTGCTTCAGCTAAATGCACAGTGGGCGGGAAAGGAGGAATATGGCACTTAAATGAATAAGAGCAACGAGAGGAAAATTGTCTCAGTCCAAACAATAGGTTTATGAACCTTTGGTATATGTCTCAAATAAATATCCATAAACACATCTTAACCAATAATATTTACTTCCAGGTTTGTTAAGCCAGTGATTGTGTGCATGTGTGTGTATTGCAAAAATAACTGATGACACAATAAGTTGGGATTGACACGGGCTGATTAAGGTCTCTGGTGTGAGCACACAGGTAAGTTCAAACCATGGCAAAATGATGTGCAGCTGTGTAGCACAAGATTAGGTAAGAAATTATAGTAAGATCTACCAGTTAGAAATTCTGTGGCTTGAGTAGATACCCTCCATTTCAACCACAACAACAACAACAAAACAAAACAAAAACCCACATATTTTTAATTCTATCCACAGTCCATAATCTAGAAGGCAGAAATATCCCAAAGCTCATAAACACATGCTCAACGGTGAGTGAAATGACCATCTCATAAGTGGTGTTGAAATTCCCCCCTCCCATTCCCCACCCTTAATAAACAGCACCAGTGCAATTTGAGTTTTAAAAAATTGGAAATATTGAGACATTCCTAAGGTTTGTGTTTTTTTTTTTTTAAATGACTAAGAGCCAGTCATATGGGGCTCTACTGCAAACCTCTGCCCTGGCCAGTCTCCAAAAAGCACCCCACGTAATTCCCTCTAGCTTGCAGATAAACTGTGTTAGGGCTAATGTAAGGCCAGATCAAGGAAAAAGAAAAGCTGGCATGCTATCCTGGGTTTGGGAAAGGGGCATGCTGAAGGGGGAGAATATCCTCCAGGATTATTTTTTTTTTCTGCAGCCCAGGATAAGGGTATGTGCTGAGATGGGTCACAAATTTTATATCAATGAGTGTTTGACTCATGCCGTTCACCAGAATACAGAGCTCAGCAGAGCTAATTCTTGCTTGGCAGCTATGCCAGTTCACTATTATCAGGAGCAGGAAGGGCCATTAAAGAAGAAGGCCCAAGAATGTCCAGCTTAGCCATCTTGTCACTCTACCCAGTGATTTCTGTAGAACTGATGGTGTAACATGTGATGACAGCTCTACTTCTCCTCTTTGTTGATGAAGACCTCTTAATATCTGTATCCTAGACCTTCACAGCGACCATCACCCGAATGAGGGCAAACCTGTGCACCCCGAGTAGCTTGGGGCTACTTGCCACCTAGCAGGCCTTCCCCAAACCTGCCCTTTCTTTCACACATAGGCAGAGTCACTGGACTGAGTCCTGCCGAAATTGGGAACACTGACTCGAGGCAGATCTTTGTTACGTATCTCATAGACTGACTTCCTCTTGGCCTGGGCTCCCCGGACAGCCAGTTTGATCTTCCGCCATCCCAGATGGTTAAGTTCAGCCAGATTGAGCACCACACAAATGCCGCTCACAGCAAACATGAACACCAGAAAGACCGTCTTCTCGGTAGGTCTAGACACATAACATTCTACCTCCTTGATGCAGGGGTAACGGTTGCACTCATACAGCCCTGGAACACTGAAGCCATATAGAAAGTACTGGCCCACCAGAAACCCAATCTCCAGAGCATTTCGAAACACCACTTGGATGATGTAGAAGCGGGAGATACCTTCCTGTCTTCGGAGCTTGGACCTTGCTGCTGTGCGCAGCCCAGATGGATGTGGAGTCAGCTCTTTAACCTCTAAGCAATCCGGTTCTGTCTCCTTACTGGTGGTCTCTGTGTTCTGCAGCACCCCATTGACAATGGCATTTTGCAACTTCTTATCTTCTCGTTTGCTCCCTCCGCTGCCCCCACCCCCAGTTCCTCCAGGTCCCCCTATAGACTCAGCAGGGTCTCTGTCCAGGGCTAGGAAGACAGTAGAGTACCGGCGTTCTCGCTGCTTGGCGGATTGGTGCACAGAATAGGTGATAAAACAGAGACTGGGGGTGCACACCATTATGATCTGGAAGACCCAGTAACGTATATGGGAGATGGGAAAGGCGCGGTCATAGCAGGCCTGGTTACAGCCGGGCTGCAGGGTGTTGCACACAAACATGGTCTGCTCATCATCGTACACCGTCTCCCCTACAATGGCCACAATGAGTATCCGGAAGATCACCACCACAGTCAACAGGATCCTGAGCAGAGGAAGAGGAGGGGGGAGAAAGGTTCTCATAGGCTAAGTCATTGATAGAAAATCCCTGTTTCTTCCCTTTCTGTTTCAGCGCTTACCAGTCCTGGAACAGGGGAGCTGTCCACCCTTGAGTGGTACTGAACTGAGAGTCTGGAAGACAATTTTATCTCTTCCTTTTCTGCTTGGTACTGGCAAGCTTGGAATATTTCATATTACAAGGATCTCACATCTGCACAATTTCATACACTGTTTATGGCCCCTTTGTAACATATATATATATATATATATATATATATATATAAAATCTCCAGCTCTATGTAAAGAATGTCTAGAGACTCTAAACGCACCTTTACTCTGGCAAATGCATGCAGAATCCTTCACAGAGGAACTGTGTTTGAAGATCCACACATGGGGTGAGTATTAATCTTTGTGGGTGTATATCCTAGTCTCTACATGTAGAATATAATCCTCTATAGAAACGGTTATGAGTACAAAATTCACATCTCTACAAATAAATAGGTAGCTGTAGGTAGCTATAAATATGAATAAATATCCACATACTACATATGTATATAAATATATACTTAAAGATATATTCACAAGAAGAAGCCAGTTATGTATGTGGCTCTCTGGCACTAAGTTTTAACAGAGAACATGGTCTAGCTTAATAAATATCTGTTAAAGAATGGTGCATCTGCTGTGATGAGCAAATCCATCTCCCCACTTGCCCTTCTCTGTCCAAATGCAATTCTGCCTTCCTTGTAGATTCTATTTAGGGAACCAGATGGAGATTGGCGCTGACTCCGGAGAGTGGGGGGTACCAGGACTGAGTCCACAAGTCCTTTTCTGATGAGGGAAGTGTGAATCCCCTCCCCCCTGTGGTGCTTTATAGAGAAAGTATGGGGGAGCTGATCAGGAGTAACTGGAGGAGGGGGCGTCACTGGGCGTCGGGTAATCCCTTAATGCAGGCAACACTGGCACTTGGACAGAGGTTGGGGAGGAGACAGAGGACTGGCTGGGGGTCTGGGGGTCGTTAGAGACAGGAGAAGGTATTCCCAAGGGCCGCCCGACGGGCCGCTGACGGCTGGCTTGGTGCCCTTACCTCCCAATCATAGTGGAGTGCTGCTGCACCGCGGCTTCCAGCAGCCTCTCCAAGATGGTCCATTCCCCCATCGCTGTGCATCCGGAGGCAGCAGACAAAGACTGGGCAGTACCGGGCACGTTCTTGGTCCTGGCCCCTCCCCGGGCCTCACCTCCTGACAGGAAGCGAATTGCCCCCAATTAAAGAAGCAAACAAAAATTGTTTTTTAAAAAAATCCACGAGGCCCTCCCCCTTTATTGCACTTAAAAGAGGGGAGTAGGGGGAAGCAATCTAAGTGCGTCCCAACCAATGGAGCTGCTGGCGCGGTGCGGAAGAGCTGGACAGCACCTCCGTGCCGTCCGGGGGTCAGGTGGACTCCCGCAGTCTCCCGGCGAGGGGCGGGGCTGGGTGGCAGCGTGCAGGTGGCCGAGCTCCTGCCCGCGGGAGACCAGTGTCTGCGCCGCGGTCCCCGCGATCTTGCGGTCTGAGGGAGGGTCCGCGCACCGACCCCAGCGCCTGTCACTGGAGCGGGCACCTGGCGCTCCCGCGCTGCGGCGCGCAGAGCTAGCTGCGGGGCTGGGGAATCCGCGGCCACCGCCTCTAATCCGCCCTTAAGTAGTCTCCGCCTGCGTCACGCCAGGTCGGCGGAGGGGAGCAGAGCGCGGCGTGCCGCTGTCGCCGAGCGTCGGAGCCCGAGGGGCCGCGGCCGCGCGCCGCGGGGGGAGGAGACGGTCTGGAGTCCCCCCGCTGCGCCGGGGTTGGGGAGACGGAGGACTGCAGCGCCCCTTGGGGCTTCTGAGGCGCCCAGGTAACCTCACCTGGCCGCCAGTCTCCCGCAGGAGGAACAGACACGTTGGTGAGTGAAGAGGGACCCGAGTAGATGGCTTAACTTGCCCCCGTCTGTCCCTTACCTTTAGCTTTGGGCCTTCTGAGACACCACTAAAATTCCTTTTCTAGATGGTGGTTGGGGGAAGGGAGTTTTTTAGCCCTTACCGGGAGAGGACAGCCGCCTGCGAGAGTGCTGCAGAGGGTCCCGAATTCCGTGTGCGGATCAGGTGCTGAGGTGCGGAATACCTAATGAGACTCCCTGCTGGCTGACGCCTAAATGCAGGTGTGAAGGTGTTCTGAGCAGGAAGGTCTGGGTACAAAGTATTTACCAACCAAACAGGTGCCTAGCAGCGAGCCAGGGGCCTTAATGCGTGCTCATTTCTCCCAGCACAGATAAGGAGGCCGTGGTTTCATTTGCACGTAACTGATGGGAGCAGAGGATGCTAGTCAGGTCAGCATGGTCCAGCCTGGATTTAAGGAGACCCAGTATTTATCTAGCAGAAACATCAGCTCACAATCTCACCCCACCCCCACTCTCTTTATTCAGCCTTTGCCTCCCCCAGCTCAAAGAATAGATTCTAGAAACGGTCTTAAAATTTACATTTTGATGTCAGTTCCATCTACAGCATCTACTTAATTGGTCCCAGGAAAATTGAGAGGATCACACCAGGCTACTAATTAACGGAGGGTCAATTTTAGGAGGCACCAAAGTTGGGAGTGTGTCATATAAATGTACCAAAAGCACAATGAGTAAGGTGTCATCCTTTCAAAAACATGACTGTGAAAGTGTTGCTAGCTGGTCTTAGGAATATAATGCAGCCTTAATTACCCACAGGGAACATACACAAAAGCTACACCAGGATGTGCTTTTGATTCTAGAATGACTGAGTCGGCTGGGTAGCTCTCATGGCTCTGAGGAAGGGCCAGGAAGAAGGGTGCAGAGTAGGGGTCCAGAGTCCCCACACATACGCTTCTGCATGCATAATGCTTACAGACAGAACACAAGCTTTGGCACCAGAGCACGACTGTCCCAAGATTGTCTCTTGGGGATGTCACTGCTAGCTCAAGGAAGCAGCTCTCCACTGACAGTATAGTAAAGGAGTCCACTAAAAATAATGGAGACATGTGTATCATATAAAGGCAGTGTCATGGTTACAGTGGGGGCGGTTTCACTCTCTTGGCAGGAAAAAAAAAAGGTACAAGAATGGAGACAGAAAGAGATCTCTCCAGTTGGTTGACAGATGGGATGGTGATTCCCTTATCTCAAGCGTGATGCACACTCCCAGGCTTCCTCCTCACTCCCCTGAACCCCTATATCTGTTCCAGCTATGACAGACATTTTTTTGGAGTAGAGAATCATAGAGAGACAATGGATGACAGAGTACCAAGAACAATCTATTTAATTACCTTTAAATGTCCCCTAATAAGTTGTACAACAACTCAAAACCGCTTTCTGCGCCTAGGGCTTTTCAGAGCTTTATAGTGAGTCTGATGCAAAGTTCAATCACTGGCCTGAGACTGACTTCTTAATCATCGGTTTATTATTTGAAAATAGGCGCCGATAAAAATGTAAAACACGCAAGTATTACTGGTGTATAAATACCTTGAAACACTTCTATATAGAACCTAGAATGTAAGACATCTATGGGCTAAATAGCTTGTTCTTTAAGGCTATGAAAACTTATTCTTAACACCATTTTTAAAAGCAACAGTTTTTATTTTATTTATTAAAAATGTAATTGTCAGTTGCACTGCAACAAATAGAAAAAAGCACAACCCCAGTTTCTCTGTGAAACTATATGAAAATATACATTCAGGAAATTAAAATTATAGGCTTCGAGAAACTTCCATGGGACAAACTATAAGCTTAAAATATTCATCAATTTCAATTTTATTACCTTACATTTCAAACCTCTGTATGTCAAAGGTCAAAGACCTGTCAAGAGAAATGTGAAAGGTATAGAAATGAAATTTATAGCAAAACAAACAAACAAACAAACAAAAAACACAAATGTTATTCCAAAAGCTGGGGCTACAAAATCCAGAAAAGATCCAACTTTTAACTATTTTTATTTTCAGAAATCATTCATGAGTTGTCTAACACATTTGTGTTTCACTTTCTCTTTTGAGCCCAATCTACTCCATTTTCAATGACTAATTTGCCTTGATTGTTCTGCATTAAATATGAAGAGGATCTACACACAGCTGGGCTTCTCTGACCTTCCTTGGGGCACTATTTCATCTGCCTAGCTTCTGACTGGCTCAATTCCTCTCTGATTGAAGATACTCATTTAAGTCAACTGTAAAGTTCCTCCCATTAATTCTAATTTAAATGTCGTTCTATAACACTAAATGAATGGCATCAGATGAAAATCAAATTTAGAACTGATAGAATTAACCTTAGTGTCCAGTAGGCTACCTGGGTACATTAAGAATACACTGAGTGTCCATATCAGACTGCTAAATTAAAGTCTGGGCAAGTAGGGTCCAAGGTTTTGAGTTACTAACCATCTCTTGTCACTTGAAATTTGGAGAACTTTTACATCCCATGTTTGCTAGTGCAGGAACAAATCCCCAAAACCAAGAAATCCTGTCCCACTCTTCACAGATCTTTAAACAGGTCTACCTGTGCCTCTTTAAGTGAAACTTCATAGGAACTGTATAGTTCGAGTAAAGGCGGACCTTTCTCTTTTGACCTCACTAGAACATAAACCCTTAGGGAACAGAAGGCATAATTCATCTACCATGCTGCTTTCCATGGTATCTTTAGCATACAGCGGCAAATGTAATCAAATTCTTTGGGAAGACTGATGTAATATAAAACAACAAACAACAACAATTTAACAAAATTTAAAACCTTTAAGGTAATTAGGATCATGGAAAAAAAAATAGGAACCAGGGAATATCTAAATCACAATAATTTCCGGGTTGTTCACTTTGTAAATTGCTGTCTTAGCAAATAGTAATGCACACTAACCAACTAGGGAAAGCTTCCTTCCAGATGGAAAAGCTGCAAAGACTAGTCAAGGCTGTGGGTTGAATATTCTGACTCGAGAATGGAATGTAGAGTTTCTAGCAATGACATAATTAACTATATGGGTGTGTCCAGATGTGCTCTCACCTTTATATATGCTCAAAACCTCATTTTCTTCAACCACAGGTTCCACACCGAACCTATTAACAGCTCAACTTCAAATATTTGGTAAGTGAAACCTCCCTGGAACTTGATACTTGTAAGAATATGGGTTGATGTAGTGACCTCTGCTTTCCTGGGCCATATATGACTGGGATGGCAGAGGACATGTACTCTTCATGGTGCTCTCCACAGTTCTTCAGCATTGTGGAAATGAAGCATTTGTTGGAGGACTAAGATGAAGACACACAGAACATCGAATTCTTGTGGCCCAAGAGAGCTAGTTACATGTTCCCTGACTGGAGATGGTCTCTGCTCTTCTTTGTTGTGTAATTATATTGAATACAGAGAGGAAAAGGGGATCCACTTGCCACAGAGGGATCTTAACATGTTATGGCAAGTCTGGATTACTGGAGGATGGGGGATGTCCTGATAACTACTGGTCCCTGCTGCTCTCCTCTCTCCTCTTTTCCTCTTCACTGTGGTCATGACACATGCTAACTAAGCCAGGTAGTGCTGCAGCAGCACAGCTTAGGCTGCAGCATCAGCATCAGCAAGGTGGCCTTGGAAAGCTGATCAGAGCCTGGGACACATCTCTCCTGGGAAGTGGCAATGTCTGCAGTCTCCTGGGATTTGCCTATCCATTCCACTTGGGATTGGTCCCCACATTAACGTCTTTCACATATCATTCACAGACAGTTAGAAGTAACTCAGCCCAGTGATCTACATGCATCTGTTCCCCAATGGAAATATCAAACTGTCTTTTGAAGGGGCAAAACTAACCTGTCTTAGGAGACTTGAAAGAACATAAATAGCAAATGAAATCTATTCTTTGGTGCAAAGGGATATCTCCTTTTTAATCTTTTGTGCTTCTTTCATATGTTTAAATCTCAGCCCAGACTTTTAGAGAAACACTTGCCTTGAAGAATACACAAAATTTACTGACTCAAAGGGGAAAAAAGCTGTCCAACCTACTGATCATAATAGTCCTAAATATGGCCAGAATCTGTTGCTATCTCATGAACCCAAAATCCAAACTGTGACTTTGTTTCTAACTGATGGTCAAATCTACCATCTTTCTCCTGCTAATCCTTTGAATAGCAGAGTATGTACCCCTTTAAAAAAAATCACATGTACAAATTCCACATTCCTCACTTACCTTGTGTATAGAAAATATACCTTGCGCAGTAATATCTCAGAGATTAATGTAATATGGTATTGTGGCCAAAGCAGATGTGTGAAATCACAGCAAATAAATTAACACTCCATTAAGAATCAAATCAGCCCTGCTGACACATAATCTTTCCCGTTTATGTCAAGTCGTGATTCCCATTCACATCGGGAGCGTCCCAGGGAGGCTCATTAGACCTGCAGGAAGAGATTTCTTTTAAGTCAAAGCTATTCACAAGTTATTCAGCTACAGTGAGGGCAAAAGAGCCTTCCTGTCGTCTGGGTACCCGCCTCTCCACGATCTCTTTGTCACTGTCCACCCAAAGCCCCAGCCACGCAGGATATAGCTAGGCTTCCTGCTGAGTTTGCAGTCTGTATAAAAGAGATGAGGAAATTACAGAGGAAATACGTGTGGGCAGGGCCTGCCCTTGAGAAATTGTCAAACTGGGAGAATATCTTTTGGTTGCCATCAGCACCCTGCCTCTGCTTCTTTTACACCAGACTGCAGTGCTGAAAGTCAGACCTCAGGGTTGAGTTCTTCCTGCTGCCTTAGCTACGCTTCCAATATTATAAGGTGGGATGAGAGTGAGTCCCCAGAGCTAATGCTCAAGCCCCATGTGAACCCTACTGGCTGCCTGCTCCTTAACTTTCTGAAGCTGCCAACATCTATTTTGTCAGCATTCCAGGGATTCAGTTGTAGTCTAGTTCAGAGGTTGTTTTGTCAACCAATGTGGCTTCTGGTCTCTCTTAAGCACCCACAACAAAGGCTTCTATGGAGAGCTTCTTGTTTCTGCAGTGGATTGAGACCAGAGAGGGACCACCCTCACTTGTCAGTCATTCCATGTTCAGTTTAATTCAGTGGTTCTCAACCTATGAGTCATGACCCCTTTGGGGGCTGCATAACAGCTATCCTGCACATCAGATGTTTACAGCATAATTCATAACAGTGGCAAATTAGAGTTATGAAGTAGCAATGAAATAATTTTATGGCCTGGGGGGTCACCAAAATATGAGGGACTGTATTTATTAAAGAATCGTAGCATTAGGAAGATGGGGATTCTTTTGCTATATCCTCATGTTTCTACCCTGATGGGATTCACCTTGAATTTATATCCTGTTGACTATTGAATTCTCCATCACTATGCTTCGCCCACCCTCACCCCTTACTCTCCCTCCACAAAGGAAAGTAATCCGATGAGGGAACAGACACAGGGTGTTAATAACTGATAACCACTTAATGTATTATTATCCTTCTCAAAGGAATTATCCTTATTCAAGTTGCAAAGCTTTCATCCAAAGAAATGAAGATTTTTAGGGAGCTTTTGGAATACTATGCTTCAAGAAGTGAGCAGCTATTTGGGAGCAAGGGATATCTAAACCTTTCCAAATGATATTACACAAAAAGTACTTGCTTCATTTATTGCTCTATAAAGGGTCCAACTTGTGGAAATACGGGAACCACACAAATGCAATGATTCTTATATTTACTGCATCTTAAAACCACCAGGGAGCTTTGAAAGCTCACAGTACCTAAGCTCTACTCAGACCAATAAAAATCAGTGTTCCTGGAAGTGAAATCTATGCATTTGTATTTTCAAAAGGAAAAATATTTAGCTTATTCCAGCTCCAATACACAGTCGAAGTTAAGCTCCACTGTAATAATGAACACCATTAACAGCAGAGTAGTGGTAGCCTTAACAAACCCAGTGAATCGGGCTTTCTCCCCATGGTGGGAATGGCTGCTACTGGACACAAAGCCAGAATTTCATTCTGAAAATGTGTTCATGTGATTCTGTAAGTACTTAATATAATCCACACAGGCTAAGTAGTTAGTTGCTAAACTGAAAACACCCATCTCATTTCATCCCAGTCCACTCCTGGCCATCTGGTCCTCTGAATTTCCATTACAGGGCCATGTGTGTATTAATGAAATGATTGCATCCGATTACATCTTTTATTCAGAGCACAAGAACAGTCCATGAATTCTGTCCTCGAGCATTACTGATTTTGTCGTGAAGTCACTAATTAAGTTTACTCCATTTCAGGCAGAGGTGGGATTGCTGTTCACTAAGGTAAGAAAATAAATAAGTTACTGCTGATAATAAAATTATAATTTTGCTGCCTAGCAACCATAGGATAGAAACTTCAATCAAAAATGTTACCTCATTGTTTTCTGTTTGTTTGCTTTGTTCAAGACAGAGTTTCTCTGTGTAATAGACTTGGCTGTCCTGGCACTCTCTTTATAGGCCAAGCTGGCCTTGAAATCAGAGATCTGCCTCCTCTGTCTCCCAAGTGCTTGGATTAAAGGCATGTGCCACCACCACCCACGGTTACTCCATTAAAAACTGTCAAAAATGTAGTGTATATTCTGATCAACTTGTTACAAGTGGTATAAAAGAGGACCACCAAGCAATTGAGCTTCCTCTCTCCTTTCCTGCACTTCTCTAGAAAGGGTGGGTAGTCAGAGAGCCACATGCCTCGATTATATTACTTTGAAGTTGTTTAATTGAGTAGGCATCAGAATGAATAAAAAAACAGAATGGAAGGGGACTGAATGGATACATATTATTGTTTATTTATTCTATTAACTAATGCTTAGTTATTATACATAAATTATTACTCTACTGACTAATAACCTTTCCTACCTCCAATCTTTTCTAGAAGAGTATTTTCTTTACAGTTTTTTACTGATTTTTTTTTGTGAGTTTCACATCATGTACCCCAGTTCCACTCATCTCTCTGTCCCCTTGTATCTACCCTCTACCCTTGTAATCTCCCCCCACCAAAGAGATAAATAATATAATATAAAATAAAATAAAATAGAATAAAATAAAAAAAGAGTCAAACCAGAACAAAGCATGGAAAACATTTCCACGTGGAAGCTGTAGTATGTCAGTGTGTCCCACACTCTACCCTTTTGTCCATGCATCTTTACTTGCAAATGCTCATGGCAATGAGTCATTGGTCTAGTCCGAGGCATATTTTTAAAATAATCAACAGATGTTTACAAATATCTATTATGTGTTTGTAATCATTGATCCAATCACATTCTACCAAAACACTTATACTTGATCTCCGCACATACAGATTTCTGATCACCTCATTCATTCATTTGTTCAATGAGACTCAGTCATTGCTGCCTGTGTGCCAGAAGGAGACAAAAGCAAGCAGAGAGCAACACTGCTCTGCCCTCATCGAACTTAAAACCTAGTAGGAGAGACATCTGCATCTTAACCAAATAGTAATAAATCAAATAATCTCAAGTGCCAACGTTTATGTTGAAAATTGTGGTTAAACAAACTATTAAGTGACCACTCTGAGATGTACAGGCCATCATATATAATGGAACAAGGAAAGGCTGGCCTACTCTGTGAGGAAGGGTTGGGTGATGGAAGACATTCTATAGCTGAGATAGAAGGGAGCAGTAAGCAAAAATCACAGGGAAGGGAGAGCAGCTTTCCCAGCTGGAGAAACAACACAGAACAGGCTGTATGTAAGATACAGCCACACATTTAAAGAACTGAGTTTTCTCCATGGCTCAGCAAGGCAGAGAGAGGCTTAAAGCAAAGCTGGGAAAGTAGGTAGGCAGTAACTCAAGTAGACTTTAATATGTTGGGTTAAAGGTGCTTAAGTTTCTTTCTTAATAGTCATGTGCACCATTTGGGGAAAGGTAAAAAAGGAATGATACAATTAAGCTTATTCTTTAAGGTTAAAAGACAATCATGTATATATGTATGTATCTGTATGGGTATGTACATGTGAGTGTACCACCCTCAGAGGCCAGAAGAGGGTGTCAGGTACCTTGGAGCTGAAGTCACGGGTGATTGTGAAGTATCCCAGATGGGTGCTGGGAATTCCTTCTCTCTTCTGTAGGAGTAGTAGCTGCTCTTAATCCCTGAGCCCACTGGGTTTGTTTATTAAAATTCAAAGGGATGCTCTACTTGCACTGCAGTAAGATTTGGTTAGAAAGGTGTAGTTCTTTTCTAGTTTCTGTGATCAAGTAGCTGACAAGAAGCAAGTCCGGGAGAGCATGTTTACTTCTGCTTACAGTTTGAAGCAATATGCTCTATTGTGCTGAAAGAGAAAGACATGCCAGCAGGATCCCTGGGCTGAACCATCACTTTGCAGCTCTACTCAGGGAACAGAATGAATGGAAAATGATACTTATCTATAAAACACCACCCCAGCCCAGATTAGTGACCACTATACCTCCCAAAGGCTCCACAGCTTTCCCAAACAGTATCATCACCTGGTCAAGCCTTCAAACATGTGACTGACTGTATATGGGGCATTTTTCATTCTCACCACAACAGAGAGTGGGCAAGAATAGAGTCAAGGAAAGAGTGGGACACTGCTATTGCAGATCACGTTGGTTAGACTCAGTGAATATCCTCACATAGATACCTGTCTTCCTTCAAAGATTATCTTTATACCAAAGAAAGATATCTCTAGATCTAGCAGATGATTACATCTACCAACAGGTAAATTGTAATGCTATTTAATTATGGAGGAAACAAATAGATCCTCATTACAATGACCAACAGAAACCACAAGTGGATGGATCTCAGAGGTAATTGTTCACTGTGATGCCTCATCCAAACTTGTTCATTCTTAGCCACAGGAAACAAATTGTGCAAGACAGCTCTTTGGCATCTATTAACTCAAATGCATGGTAAGGCTGGCCACACAATGATGGAATCAAGGCTTCTGTGTTCTCTGTCTCCCTCCTACTCCTCCAACAAAAGTCCAAGTTTGCCTCCATTCTACAGTTCAGCAAAGTCTAGAATGATGTCTAGGTGGGGGGTAGGGTTCTGCACAGGAAGGAAAATGTTGAGACATTAATATTTGGCAGTGTCCTGAGATTTATTTAAAAGTAGAATAACTGTCAAAGCAAGTAGCAGTCCTACACTGCTATTAACAAGCAATGGTAAAGATAATAAAATGAGGCTATGTCCTTTAGAAAACAGACACTTACTCCAAGCATACTCAAGAGTGTTTCTGAGCATCTACTTGGCTTCTCTTTGGGGGTTGTCTTCAAATCCCCTTGTTAGTAGATCAGAAAACTCTTGTCAATTATTTAAAATATCCACCTTGGGTTTTTTTTTTTTTTTTTTTTTTTTTTTTGGTTTGTTTGTTTGTTTGGTTGGTTTTTTTGTTCGTTTTTTCTACAGGTTATATGAGCCAGCTTGGTTACTAAATGTGAAAATGCATATTTTTCAGTAAGTCTAAGGTTAAGAAATTTTAAAAATGGCTCGCACCTGCATTGCAGAGCAGACAGCTGTGCAGTCAGGTCCAACTTCCTCCTACTTCTATGAGTTACAAGTCAGGAAGGTTCTTCATGTTGGCCATTAGGACACGGGGGCTTCTAGCTATTTGCAAAATCAACCTTGCCTTCAGAGGATGAGTTTGCCATTAGTGAGGACACTTATAAATACTTATAAATGCAGCCGCTCAGAGAAAAATCACACTCATGAGTCAGCAAGTGTCTAAACTGCTCAATACAGGAGCAGCAGGTGGTACTGTCACATGACCTCCCAGGTGCACGAAGAGCCACAGTGTAGTCTGTGGCACTTCACATTGTCAAGTGCATAGTTGCTGATGTACTAGGGCAGGGATTTGTGGAGGTTTTCTGGTGAATGAATAAGTTATGCTAACTAGGTTTCAGTTTCATTCAAAGCACATATTTTCTGGCTTCGAAAGGGCTCAGCAGTCGAGTGCACAGGCCCTTAATTCCATCTCCAACACTGCACATGTCTGTACGAGCACACATTATACATAGACATATACACACAATGTTTCTAGGCAAGCATTTGACAACTAAGCTACACTTCTTTCCCTGGACTATAGTCCATGTGATAGTATAGATATTTACATACATCTTTAGGTAGAGTCTTTAAAACAAAAAAAGTATCCATGCCAGGTGGTGGTGGTACATGCCTTTAATCCCAGCACTTGGGAGGCAGAGGCAGACAGATTTCTGAGTTCGAGGCCAGCCTGGTCTACAAAGTGAGTTCCAGGACAGCCAAGACTATACAGAGAAACCCTGTCTCAAAAGACAAAAGCAAAAACAAAAAAACAACTATTGCCAACTATTGATGAAATATACANGCTCCCATACTCTTACTGAAATGTATACACTACAGGCTTTGTTATAATTTCTCAGTGGAAGACAAGATGCACNCTTAATCCCCAAGCACTTTTTAAAGGATCAATATCATATCTAATTCTCCTAAGAATCCTTGAGAAAGAAGGATCGGACGTCACTAAACTTGGCAATGATACCCAAAGATTTATCTACAGCTTAGAACACCGCTGAGCTTCATAGAGTCACCCCACAGACATCTAGATGTCAAAGTATTGACAGGACTAATTTGTTTTCATCTTCTCCTATTCTCTTACTCTCTAGATCCTTTCTTTCCCATTAAGCGTTCAGCTCTACACCCTGGATGCTTATCTCTACAGGTGACTTCTTTGAGACTGCATTCAGTTTTGACCCGTACAATGTCCTAGCAAAAGCTGAAAGGACAGAAAGACTGTGAGGTCAGGTGTTGACTCCTCCCTGCTTTGTGACATTTCCAGTGCATCTCTGTGGCTAAAGTTTCTGTCATGCCCTTCAAATCTCACAACGTGCTGATAATTCTATTTTTCTCCCTGTGCCTACCAACTTTCAGGTAGTAACATCTTCCTATGGCTGTTATACCTTAGCTGTCGGAGCATCTATCTCTTGTTGACTTCTATATATCTTTCCTTCATTGAAAACTTTCTTCAGAAATCACAACTGAGTTGTCTGATTCCTCTGGGGCCCTGACTGATCCACCACCATCCTTTTTTAGTTTATTTTTATGAAAGGGTGACTAAAAATATAACCTAGCTCCTCAAACCGAAAGCCTGGAAGTCTATTCCTATTTTTGCACCCATTCATCAAGTCGCGATGACCCATTTATCCCTAAAGCAATAAAGTACCTCCAAAAGCACACTCTTCCCTATTCTCCTCCCTCCTTCACAGGCTGTTAGATCCAGATCCTCCCAAAATGCCTGTTTATCTCCTAAACTCTCTTCACGCTACTAATGCTACTAATGAAAGGGCGTTTCTATGATGAGCTCTGGCCAGGCTATCTGCCATTTTCCAGAATCCTTGCAGTCTTGTGAGTAGGTTGGACCACATACAGGAAGTTCCTTAGAATTTGGTCCATACTTACTCGTCCTGTTTTCACACTGCCCTCATTCTTACCATACAAGGCTTCATAGAACGTCAAAGCCTGATGCACATTTTCATGTGCCTCCTTTGCCAGGAGCGTCCATCCCTAAACGTTGCCTCTGACAGTCCCTGACTCATTGTCCCTAAACCTCTTTCTATTCTATAACTTCAGTGGGGTCTGTGGCATTAACGAGGGCACACAATGCACAAAGGGATTCCGCAGATGGGTCTGCTCTACTGTCTCAAGTTCAGAGCAGGTCCTGCAATGAAGATCTCCGCAGAAATGTTAGAGTAGGCGTGGTTGGGAGGTAAGTGGTTTTGCACATCCTGAAATCCATTTGTCTTTCTTCATCTCTATCACTCACTATCAGGTTTGGGTCTTTATAATTTTCCACGAATAATTCAGTAGCTTCTTTGCTGACCTCTCTGATTCTAGCCTTCTGCTTTTTAATGTACCCTTCACACTGCAATGAGCATTCATGTCAAGCCCTGCCCCTTCTTTCCACATTAATAAACAATTTAACAATGCAAACTCTAGGACATGAATTCTTATATAAACTGACTATTGCCAACTTTTCAGTTTCATCTCTTACAGATTCTTCTCTATACCCTGACTGGACTGAGATAACGGCTATCCCCCTAATTCATCATGGTGTTGTGGTCCAGGTCATATCATCTGGTCACTCGCTGCCTGGAAACTCTTTCCTTCAGCTGCCTCCCTACCTGCCTGCCTCTCTAGGCTCAGTCCTGGAGTATATCTGAGAAGACTCCCATGCCCCCGCCTTTCTCTGTCCACTGTCTGGATGTTCCCATTGCTCCCCCTAGCATATCACTTCCTGTACTCTACAGCAGCACATCTCACCACCACTCTCCAAGCTTCTCAGAAGCAGACTTTTTATTTATTTCTATTGTTCCACTTCAGTTTTGCTTTTATATACTTCAGTGCTTAGGACAGTCCGTGAGATGGAATAGATGCTCAAATATTTGCTGAGTGAAACTTCATAACTAGGACAGCACTAAGACACTAAGACTGATGGGAGAGAGATTTTTTTTGGGGGGAGGGGAGTCCAGATTTCTCCAAACCCAGTAAAATCCACCATCAACCCTCCCCCCGGCTTTGCCTTCCCAAGGGATCCTTGCCGACCTTATCTTCTTCTTTATGTATATCTAGTACCCTTTAGGGCACTTTTTTTTTTTTTTTTTTTTGAAGAGAAAATGACGTATGAATGTGATAGATTTGAGCCTAAATCCTGCTATGCAATTATTTCTGGAACTAAATTACTTTGCTTTTTGAGCACCAGTTTTCTCCATTCTCAGAAGGCCAATATCACAACAGGGTTGAGTGAATGACATGTTACCTAGTACACAGGATCTGCTTCATAGATGTAAGTCTCTAGTACTTTTTTTTTCTTCTTGTCAACTTGATGGAGTGTCGAATCATCATGAGCATGTCTATGAGGACTTTTATAGATTAGTTTAATTGATGTGGGAAGACCTGTCCTAAATGTGGACAATGTCATTGCATGGTCTGGAGTCTCAAGGTGGCCTACAAGGTGACTGCTAGCTGGGTACCAGCTATCATTACCCTATGACGCAGACACACTGTGACCAGCCCACTCCTGCTTACATGACTTCCGTGCAATGTACCGAAAAGGAGTGTCCCAAATAAACTCCTCCTTAAGTCACTTTTGTCTAGTATTTTGTCTCAGCAATGTAAAAAGTAAGGAAACCCCCACACTCTGCCCATATCCCATCTTCCCGGTCTGTTCTGGTTTTGCATTTGAAGTGAAGAATTGTACCGCTACAATCCACAAGGGCATAGAGACATGTTCATGTTAGTTTAGTGAATAAAATTCTTGATTTTACTGATTATCAACCTGGGATTTAGAGAGATTAAGTGACCTGCTTAAATCTTACAGCTGGGAAATGGCTAAGCCCAAAGCCACAACCCATAACTAATGCTTAAAGCGGTGTTTATGTTGTCCAATTGCATGAAGCCACAGATGAATATATACACATCCCAGAGCAAGGTTCTTGGGTACATTAGGCAAGCACCGTACCACTGGTTACATCCTCTATCCCTAATTTTTTGTTTGTTTTGTTTTTTGAGACAGGGTTTTTCTATGTAGCCCTGGCTGTCCTGGAGCTCACTCTGTGCCCCTATTTTAACTCTTTATTTTGAGACAGAACCTCAGAGTTGCCCAGGCTGGGGTTGCTAGCTTGGGGCTCGCAGTCCTACTGCTTCAGCTTCCTGGGAGTTAGGTTTGCAGAACCGTGTGCTCCAGCCCAGCTGCAAATGTTTTCCTCGAATGCTTTCTTAATTTCCTCTCTGTCTCTTTTGTCCTAAAATTTCACAGTGGTATGCTTTAGTGTGGATCAACTGCTTTATCATTGGAGCTAGAGACAGTAGCCTGTCTCTGTAAAAAGCAAACCCCGCTTGCCTCTGTCCGGGGCCAGCCTGCAGTCGCTTTGGATGGTTGGCTTCTCTTCACCAGCCTGTTCTGCCTTTTGCCACATGGACCCTGACTGATCTGACTTGCTGATATTTTGCTCCTTCTCTTGTTCTCTACTTCTTTGCTCTTCTTTCTTGGAAATTTCCTCATTTTTTTCTTCTACTTTTGTTGCATTCATTTTTTTTTTCTGTAATCATACTGTTAACTTCTAAGAATTTATTTGCACTGACATTTCTCTTTGTATGGATTTTTTTTTCTTTTTCCTTTTTTAAAATGCACACATGTGGTGGATACGCTTGTGTGTTCGTGTGGGGTGTGTGTGTGTGTGGTGTGTGTGTGTGTGTTTATGTACACATGTATATACAAGAAGGCCAGAGGTCTCATAGGCACTTTCATCAATCAACATCAACCCTATGTTTTAAGACAGGGTCTCTAGGGAACTTGGGGTTCACCAATTTGACTGCACTAATTAGATAGTAAGCCCTGGGGAATCCCACTGTCTCAGCAGAAGCACTGAGTTATAGGTATGTGCCACCACACCCGGCCTTCTTACACGGTGTTCTGGATAGGAACTTGGGTCCTCGTACCTGTATACCAAACACTCTACCAAATGAGCCATGTTGCAGCCATGATAATTTTTCTAGTTTACTTATTTTCTGCTGCAGTCTTTTCTGCCTCTAAAACTATTTTAAGTTTACTTAGAACTCCACATTTTTACATTATTTTTCAGATTTTTTTTTTTTTTGTCAACTCATGTCTAAACATGGACAGAGCCCCAGGAAACTTGTTGGAAATTCCACATGCATAAATGGAACCTGCTGGCTTGGAACTTTGCTGTAAAGTTGTTGTTTTTTTTGTCAGAGGAAAGACACTGGGGGTGGCCCTGACACTGAGAGATGCAAGTGGTATCTAGAGAGTGGGGAGCAGGCATGATCCCTATTGTCTGACAATGAAAAATACAACTCCTCACAGCAATAGTTATCCTACCAGCTCATTGGACCACTGAGTTAGGAATCCCAGGATAATACTATTTATCTTTCTCTCGGCGTGATCAGATTCTTCAGATAGGAGTACACCAGTCTCCTGCTTGGACAGGGAAAGCCTGGCTTCCAACAGTCTTGTGTGCAATCCTCTTCCTCTTAGCTACATTTTATTCTTCTTCACCCTTAGCTCCTGCAGCTATTTCTACAGTTAGCTGTCAGTCACAATCAGCCGTCAGTCTAGTTTTCAGCTTCTTATTCTCTCCGATCTTAGGTATTTATGCCTTCTTAAAATTGCTTTGCTATGGAGATGGTTGAGATTTATAAAGGGAATGGGAATAAACACACATGTTCTCTCCCCTATTAATTGGAGTCTCAGGATTCTATTCTTCCCATTGATGCATTCACTGGCATCCTCTAGTAAGGAAATCCTAAACATAACGAATCAAATGAAAACAATGTACCTGCATGAAATGCGTGCCACACATAAGGTATAGTGTCTGTGCTGTGATGATTTCTCCTGGCCACATTTCCTGGTAGGTTTTGATAACAGTGGTGATTTGATACGTTTTCTTCTCTTTAGGAAATCTATTGACTACAATTACTGGGAAAGACTAATTTGGACTGTATATAGTCTGTACATTTTGCTGTAATAGGAAACAGTTTAAAGCTAAGCCCAGGAGAAAACAAGAATCCAAACACACTCTTCTAGAAATAAAAGACCAGCCTGGATTAATTGACTCACTGAAGTTCTGTGCAAACAGAAACCAGATTTCTTCTGTTGACCAATTACCAGAGCCTCTGAGACAGCGACTTCAGCTCAATGTCACTGCCTGCAATTTCCTTGGAAATCTGATTTTCACTGTGGTCCCTTGAAAACTGACGGCGGCTCGGGAGGAAACCTAGTCTGTGCTCTGGACTTCCATCCATGCACTGATGCTCTCAGTGTTACTGTGGTCATACTCGCATCTATTATGAAAGCAAGAAAAGGACACAGCCATCCTTCCCAAGTTCAGGGAGTGCTGGCTGTGATTTCTTCACAAATGCACTTAAGTCTTGCATAAAGGTAGATCATGCATTACAATACAGGCAGGAAAATTTCTAATGTCAAGTAGAAGAAGATATCATTTAAAGCACATTTTCATGGAAATTGTGCTGTTATGTGCAGCCCAGAACAGCTGAAACTTGAGCTCAGATTGGTAGGACTTCTCCATCTTAACAGCTAAGAAAAGGGACCACTTGTGAGGTGCCATGGCAACAGCATCATGTCCAATGGTTCTTGGAGAAATCCATGCAGAAACATGATCAGAACACACAAGGATTTGCTATTGATTTGATGAAACAATGGGCAAAGTATTTCATTTTCTATCATATTCTAATGTTTTTCATTTTAAAAATATACAAATAATATTCAGCATAAAAGAACCAGGATGTGAAAATGCATAAAGAAGACTAGGGTCAGTCTCTTGGAGATTTTTTGTGCCTCTATAGATGCCCATATTCATGAAGGAAGGGGAAAAAAAAAACAGGGTTGTTTGTGTTTTACAAATAACAACAACAAAAATGATTTTCTATCAGACATTTTCACTGAAAGGGTTGCACAGAGATACAAAGAAAGGAAGTAAATCCTGATCAGAATATGAGGGGAAAATGTGTCCTTGAGTTTCTACTGTCCATGTTACTGTGGATAGAATGGTGATGTAAGAGAAGCAGAACAAACATGGCTGTAGAGGCACAGAACTTTAGGTTGGTGGCAAACACTTGTTAAGTGATTAAGGACAAGCACCAAAAGAATAGAAAGATTGTACAAGGCTTCTAGACTGTCCAGAGAACAAGGAAAGGAGAAGCAAGGGAACACTGGCTCAGGTAAAGTCAGCATCAATCCCTGCTGTAGCTTCCGGTGTCCTAGGTATAGTAAGTGCCTTAAATAGCACATACTGATTTCCCACAGTGCTACAGGACGCAGGTTCAGTTCCCAGGAGACACTCTTTTCTTAGCTTACAGTTAGCTGTCTTCTTGTTCTAGTCTCTTATGATGAAAAACATTGGGAAAGGGAAGGAGTAGGAACCAGGGGATAAAAGGAGAGGCAGGGGTGTGAAAAGCCTGTGTGAATCCCTAACAATGGCCCACCTTCATGACTTTAGAATGACATAGGCACTGCAAAGGTCCTAGCTCCAAATGCCACCGTGCAGGGGATTAGAGTTCAGCATCTTTGCTCATTAAGATTTGGGGTGGGGTGGGGGGTGTTTGTCAGTTTTGCTTTGTTTTGTTTTGTTGTGACAAAATACTTGAAATAAACAACTTAAGGAAGGAAAGCTCTATTGTGGCTCATACATCCAGGTTTCCCCATTGCGTTTAGGCCTGTGGCAAAGTGGCAACGTCAGGGCAGAAGGATGTAACTGATAAAAGCTGCTCACACCTAAGTAGCCAGGAAACAGAGAGAAATGGAGACAAATATATGATACAGCCTACCAAGACACATTCCTAGTGACCTTCCCATCTTTGGCTTTCCAACAATTCACAAGAACACCCTTAATTATGAATTCATCAACAAATCAATTAAGTCAAAGCTCCCATGATGTAATCACTTCCCTATATCCTCCCGTTGAACATCCTCACCATTGAAAACCAAGCCTTCAACACATGAGTCTGGGCACAGTAAGTCATATCGAATACATTGAAGATGTAAATTTTAACGGTTGAAAATGACAAGCATATTTTGTCTGTGAAAGTCAGCAAAAGGGAATATGGAAGAGAAAGCATACTAAAGCTAAGGGTTCTGGAACGCATATATGCTCTCCCTATCAATGTGGAGAGTGAGACAAGGAAGGCTTAAGTTCAGGGCCAGCCTGGACTATGTAAAGTATGCTACCATTGATTATATAATCCAACCCTGTCAACAAATAAACACAGTGATCCAGAAGATCAGCAACAGTAAGCTGAGGGTGGGGGCATGGAACTGAGTTTCTTCTCCAGCATCACAAAAAGTAGAGTAAATACAAGAAAAAAATGACTTTAGAAGTATCAAGATATTATGACTCATTCATATGATTTGTGCAGTTGATTTAGTATGGCTTATGATTTAGTAATCAAAATGGATGAAGATGATATATATACATTAATAAGAATAAATATGTGAGACTGAACACAGAATGTCCACCAGACACTGGGCAGTAATTAGATTCAACTCTCGTAAAAATGTTCAACAGGAAAAAAAAAAAAACCATAACTTTGCTTTATACTTGGATACTTTCAGTCATACAGGTAATGGAATAAAATGAAAGGAAAATGCAGATGGGATCTGAGGGCCAGCCTCCTATTATACTATTATATTGTAGTGCAGAAAAGAAGAAGAGTATGTTGTATTTGATGTTTTCTGAGGTTTTGTTTTTGTTTTTGAAGCATCTGTTGTTTTGCAGATGCTGTTAAATGTTGAACATGACACAATAAAAAGAAACAGACAAAAGTTATTGTCCTTGTGGAACTAGTATGAAGAAAAATCAGATGTTAATAAAAATAATCATTCACAAGATACAAACTGTTGTTATCTATGTCCAGGAAGCGGGGTGGAGGAGGCAAGGTTGGAGAGCAGGAGCTTTCTAGATGCACAGAGCAGCAACAAGAGCAACAGTCTGGCAGTGGGTGTGGCATGCAAAAGACAGGGAGAGCCAGGGCTGGGGGGCGGGGCGAGGGTGAAAGATGGGGCTAGAAGGGAAGACAGGATTTTGTAGATCACAGAAACAGGAAGTCACCATGGAGGCTGTGTAGTAGGGGAAGACTAAACAGAGTTGCCATTTCAGATTACTCCCTGTAAAGGATGTAGAGCAGGTAAGAGGAGCTGCAGGGACAAGAGAGAATGTCATCAGGGATAGAGATAAAGACATAGTTCCACTGTGGAGGATGCTCCACAGTAGTCTAAAGCATTCCCTTTTCCTTTGACACCTGCATTCAGGCATAAGCAGGATTCCTGCTTCACCACAGAAATCAAAGAAAAGATTTTTAAGATGAGCCCACATGAAGCAAACCTGGAGATTTATTTAAAAACATTTTAATATAGATCTATGAACAGGATTATTAGAGAGAGAGAGAGAGAGAGAGAGAGAGAGAGAGAGAGAGAGAGAGAGAGAGAGAAAGGTAGTGTGAGGTTCTCCAAAGTCACAGTAGGTTTATTTATTATGGATATATATGACATTTAAGATATAATCAGAGGTTTGTAAGAAACTATTCTTAACAATGCTCAAAGGGTATAGTAGTTTACATCAAGGCTAAAAGTTAAAGGTGTTTTTTTGTAAACAAAGCTATAAGGTAAAGATTTAGGAATGACAGTGAAGCACCTGAAACTTACTCACTCTGGTCCTAAGTAAATACAGTTTACTTACTGTCTTTGAGAAATATACATTGCCTTCACATTCAAATTATGATTTTGTGTCTACTGTCAGGACAGGCAAGCCAGACTGTTCTCATGCTCTCCTGCCATGTCCCCAAAATTTATATGGAGATTGATTACTATAGCCTTTTCATCAGCCTGGACCTGGGGGGGTTGGCGAGGAAGAAAACAAACAGAAGGAGGAGATGAAATTTGTTGACAGAATCTGTACACACATACACACACACACACACACACACTCACACACACACTCACACACACATGACAGGTGACTGTGAGAAAAAGAAGCAATGAGGAGTCCCAGGCACAATCGAACGAACAACTGACATTTAGTGTAGTGAGAAGTCCTGGGATGTGACCAAGTGTGTGGAGAAGATTATAAATTTGGTTTTGCACAAGTTGACATAAAAGCACCCTTGAGATATTTAAGAGAAATCCAAGAAGTTAAGTGAATATGAAGGTTTGAAACACAAGGATGGGAGTTGAAACAAGAGAAGTTGTTCTGTGAGTTTAGGGAAAAAAAACAGTATGGTACATTCTTGGTGCTGAGAAGTTCCCTCATGACTGATAGGCAAATGCTGATCCTGCAAAGGATACAGAACAGCTGAAGTTTAGAGGAAAAAATAGAAAGTGAATTCAGTAAAGAGAGCATGTCTTCAGGAGGCAATAGTAGGCTGAGATAACTGACAAGAACCCTTTGACCATAAGGCCTATGAACCCTGCCTAGGGGGCACTCATTACCATGACTTCAGCCTCGTTGCCTAAGGATCAAGCTGAACCCCATGCAGCTCTCCCAAGTAGCAACCTCCCCACAGGAAACTATCCCTGACCACAACCACCACATCATGGACCTTCCACGAATTTCTGAGGGTTTGCGGCCCCGCTCTGTGGAAGGTTTGCACCTATATTCAGAGGCTGCATCTATCGATAGCTGAGCTAGGACCACTTCTGTTACATCATCAACACAGCAACACAGAGTGACCCTAAGACTGACCTCCAAGAACCATTCATCTGATCCAGAGCCTGACAAACTGTGGTAAGAGCCAATAGGTATCCAAAGGTCTACTTAACAAAAATCACTACCTGACTCCACCACAAAAACACAAACAACACAAATAACCAAGATAGTGTGTCTCCTCCAGGAATCAGCAGCCTCATAGCCATGTTCCCCAAGAAAAAGAACTTAGATGACACATGAGACAATTATTTCAAAATAGCAATTATAAATATATATGAGTTACCCGGAAAGGATATGAATAAATCCTGGAACAAAGACCATGAAAACACAAACGGCTGAAAGAAATTGAACAATTCAAGATATAAAGAGAGAGAATTTCTGAAGAAAACCTAAACTTAAATAAACCTTGAAATGAAAAAATTCAGTAATCAAAATAAAAAAAGTTCAATGCAAGGCCTGGATCAGACAGAAGTGGGGAACATCAAGGCTGGAAGACAGAGCAGAGGAATTGGATCACTCAGTCAAAGAAAGGGACAAATCCAAGGAAAACCCTCTAGGAACCAGTGAGATGGATGTCTTCAGAGACCTTCTGGTCTAAGAGCGACGCTAGCAGAGTCAAGTGAAGACTGGATTGAATGGGAAGAAATGTGATATGGAGAAATAGGAAATCACAGTTTGGAGAATTCTGGTTATGCAAAGGAGAGAGAAACCAGAAGCTAAGATAGAATGTCAGGGTTAGTCAGAGCACTTCTTTATGGAAAGATGAACATACATATCACTGTGAGACTCTAACTGTCCTAGTTGGCTTTTCTCGTGATATAAAACACTGACCAAAAACAGCATGGAAAGGAAAGGATTCATTTGGTTTACAGGTTACAGTTCATCATGAAGAAAAACCAAGACAAGAGCTCAATGTAGGAAATTATAATGGTAGATGAGTGCTGCTTACTGGTTTGCACCCCAGACCTAGCTGCCTAGAGATGATACTGTCCATAGTGGGTTAGACCCTTCTATATCAATGAACCATCTAGAAAACACCCCAGAGATATACTCGTTGACCAGTCCAAAGAAGAAAATTTCTCAGTTGAGGTTTTTCTCTTCCCAGGTGTGTCAAGTTGACAACTGTAGGTAATTGTGGATACCAACAAAGTTTATTTTTAAGCTTTCTGATTTCTGATTTCTTTTTCAAGTTGGAAGAGAGGTTTTTGCTTTCTTTTGTTTGTTTTTTGTTTTTTGTGTTTTTTTCCGAGACAGGGTTTCTCTGTGTAGCCCTGGCTGTCCTGGAACTCACTCTGTAGACCAGGCTGGCCTCAAACTCAGAAATCCACCAGACTCTGCTTCCCAAGTGCTGGAATCAAAGGCGTGCGCCACCACTGCCCGGCTGGAAAAGAGGTCTTAAGCAAGGAAGAGAAAGTGGAAATAGTGAATATAATTGTTAGGAAAGGTTAAAAGAGGAGTTCTGAAAGTGCACCAGCTTTTGCATATTTACCTGGTATAGGCAAGATGTGCATCTTTAGTTTCACGTGTTTGATCCTCCTAAACAAGCACTAATATATCTTTCAGGGTTGTGAAGTCTGTGTTTAGTTTACTTCTGTTTTTATTCTGTAGGTCTCCAGTCCATAGTTTAAATCTCCATGCCATGTGTGTAATAGACCTTCATGAAAGGCTGACCAAGTTCTGAATGTAACTTCTATAGTCATTCTTCAAATATGGCAAGCACTGTTTTCTAGACTAGAATGTGAAGAAGACATTGAAGGGAGAATAATGGTGTAAAGCGATGAGACTGCTGCTGGTCAAAATCATTCTGGGGAAGTAGGATGGCAGGGAAGTAGGGACTCCTTTGCTGCTTACTTGTCCAACTCTGAGAAGTGACCTGCTGAGTAGATGGGGTAAGACTTGTTCATTCCTGAGTCTCTAATGAGACTGTGGGGTTCTCTGTGCGGGATTCTTGGCATCCTCATATTGAGTAAACATTCTATCAGTAGAAAGAAATCTCACTTCCTGCATTCCCAGAACCAGTAGAAGACTTCTGGCTTTCATAAACAGAAGGCTTTCTTGTTTAGCTCAGGGCCAACCCTTCCAGATGAGTTTCTTTGTAATCAAAAAAGAAGACTTGGTCTGGGTTTTCTCAGCTCCCACATGGCTCCATCTTTGGTCTTTGCTATTGCTTACAGATGGGATGAGGTGTAGGGGATCAGCATGGAGCAACTTTCAAACTCAACCAGTTGACATGACGGCTTCTTTCACCAAAAATAGAGACATGGGATGAGCTGTCCACATTGTCCAGGAAGTTTGCCTCAGTGCTTCTTCTCACCTTTCTTTTCCCATTGGCTTTCTGAGACTTTTCCAGAAAATGCCCACCTGACCTTAAAGAGTCAAGCTCACTAGGAAGGTTGCCTTCCAATAAGATAGAAATCAGATCTGCCTTCAGTAGGATGGAATAGAGAAGTCATAACTATAAACTACTGGGAGAAGTGAAAAAAATTATCTACAAAACTGTTTGGAAATCGGATAAAGATACAAGCAGAGTCCATTTTACTGCCATCACTACATATGTCTATAATTCTTTTTTATAAAATTGTTTTTTAAGGAATATATTAAAATTTATTACTATATATCAGTTATTTTCCAACCCTTTACCCAAAAGGAAGATTATGTTGTACCTTATACACATATATGTGCTAAAACAGAGCTCCATAAAGCATTTGCCTTCACTGTACAGTTTCCTTCTCTCTGCCCTGCTTGGTTAACAGTTAATATGGTGTTGGAACCTATATGACTGACTCCAAGATATGGGAACCTATGTGACTGACTCCAAGATATGTTCATCGACTATGTCCCACAATTGGAAAAATACAGATCAAGTCATTAGTCAAATCATTGTTTGGGAATCAAACATTCATCTGTTGGCCCATGTCAAGAGAAAAGTGACTTTTGAGGGAGGGATGGAGGAGAAAGAGCAGTCGCTAAACTTTTGCCTACCGTTCTGGGAAAGTCAAGCTCTCATCTTGGGTGCAGGTGCCATCAGAGATTGGCTAAAAGTGAGAGCTTCACATGGTGCAAGTTCTGTGACCAAAGAGCCACTGCCTGTATTTTCATCCACTTGTTTCTAGAAACTACTTGGCCTCTAAGCAACCACCCTTTCCCTCTGGCCTTCATGGCTTTGCTATCATGGGGTTCATCTCCTATCTGTGCACATTTTCCCAACTTACACAGGTTGTGATCCTATATCCTGCTCTCTCTTCCTCTTCCTCATTCCCCTTGTGATGATACCTCCACCAGCACCAGCTTGTGTCATTGACTAAAGTTCCATTCACCAAAGAGAAGGGACAAAGCATACCAGGATTCCATCAGCACTTACATTCCATTGCAGCAAAGGTCCAATGAAGACCAAGTCTGACATCCAGAAAACAGCTCTGAATAAATTTAACATTGGCATTTAAGAATGAAGTATCGAATCTTCTGTCCTTCAGCAAGTGGCAATTAACTTCCTGTTGGGGAAACAGGTAAGAATTTGAAGACATCAAGGATTCAATGGACATCAAGGAAATGCAAAATAGCACCTTGATATACTATAAAAGAAGCTTTGAGTTTTTAAAATACTTTATAAAAGGGTCCACAAATCCAGAGACATTATATATAATATATATTTTATACTTTATATATTCTATATGTGTGTGTGGAATTTTTAGTATCAGACATACATTGGATGAACTACTCCCTGCAAAGCTCCCCTTCTGCTCATGAGATACTACTGTTGTCCTGAGGAGGGCATTATCATCTCTCCAACTGCAAGAGCTGTGTTTCCTTCAATATTAAGGTTAATGAGGGCTGGGGCCCTGTAATCTACATGAGTAGGTTAATTCTCATGTGTCCTAGATAGTTGAGGGAGAGATTTGGAACTTCAGCTGAGGGGAGATACACACATTGCCAAACTGGAAATGCAAGCATGCAAAGGGGGTGGGGAAAGCCCTGTGACACCCACCTCTGTGCCTCAGCTTCTCTTTCAGATAGGGAGCAAGGCCTGTCCTCCCCTGTACATGAAGGAGAAAAGCCAGTTCGCGAGCTTTTAAACAACACTGGAGAAAAACTGTTATGTGATCAAGCTCTGATTATATTATAGTTGGAGAGTGGTTTATTAAAAATTAACTACACGATTATAACATTGCTGAGAGGACATTCATGTGTCAAGTGTATTTTAGATGTGAGGATGCGGCACAAATTGATCTCCTGCCTGTATCAAGGATATAGATGTGCAAGATGCTGCTAAAAATGTCTTCAAGAACAAAGCTGAAAATTCAAAGTTTCAGATGAGACTATTCCAATTTGTTCACTTAAGACATGTTCTGCCCCCAAAAGATACATTTTTCTCATGATTTCCTTCCTCATTCAGGATGTCGTTAATACTGCTCATGGAAAAGATGGTTACAAGAAAAACAATGCTAGTGAGACAAGAGACTCCAAAGGGTTTCTACGCACACTACTCGTTGCCTGTAAATGTTTAGATGACTCCGCTTTTTACATGGAAAGCTGATCATCAATTATTTGGCATCTATTCTTCTGGCAGGCTCAATTTCAGACACTATTGGAAAACTAATCTAGGAATAGATGCAAATACTATGTAGAGTGGAGAGCATAGTTGAAACTAGACAGAACTAACTATGGTGACCAAGGGTTATTTAAGGTTATGGTGGAAAGGACTGCTTTCTCTCTCTCTCTCTCTCTCTCTCTCTCTCTCTCTCTCTCTCTCCTCAAACTGAACTAAGAAACTGGACACTTTTCTAAAACCTGAAAGTTTGCAGTAACTACTCTAAGACAGCATGATAACAAACTTCCTGCCTCCTTTAACCTGCAAGGAAAACTCTTATGGAGTGGCCAGGCTGGCTCTTTGAGAGTTTTCATTCCATTCTATACTTCTATAAAAAGCCCATTCCCTTTCAGAGGGCTTGCTGCCTGACTCCTGACTTACTAATACAAACCAAGTCCACCATGAAGTTCAACTGCCAAGGTTGTTTCTAGACAGAAAGAAACCCAGTAGGGGTTCACATTGGGAAAGATCACTAATGCCTTTCTTACTTTCCTTTCAATAGATGGCATTTTTATTAGTATAAAACTCATCGTATGAACATAGTATCAAGCTATATCTAAATATGTATCTTTGTACCTATAAATGAGTGCTTCTATCAATCCTCATCACTAGAGTGTCATTGTGCAGTTGATAGTGGGTAATATAACTGGTTAAAGTGCTAATAGCAAATATCTGTGGAGTGCTCAGCCATAAAGGCAGCATCTATAATATAGTTCCTCCTCCTAAGAGTAAGGGACCACTTATAGGATGGGGTCAGAAGATTGTAAGAGCAGAGGTCGGGGAAGATGGAGAGAAACTGACTTCTGGAGATTTATAAGACTGTTGTATTTCTGAACTCTGAGCAGCCTGCTTAAGACCTGCAAGTCAGTCACCATTTCAGCATGGATAGAGAGGGTACATAGGCGCCTCCCTATTCCCAACGTTTGGGATAATGCCATCCACATTCAGGTGGATCCTCCCATATCAGCTAAACATTTCTGGGAAAGTCCAAAGGTGTGCTTCCTATTTGATTTTAAGTCTCATTAAATTGGCAACCAAGATTAAACATCACAGAACATATGCAAGTAAACCTTGCTACCAGAGTTCTTCTGGATGCGGGTGCAGAAGGAGCAGCACGGGGATGCAGAGTTTCTTTCCGAGGTGATAAATGTGTTCAAATATTGAGTGTGACTATGGTTACACTTATTTGGACATAACCCATCAAGTTTGAACTGGACACTCAAAATGGGTAAATTGTGTAGTTTGTGAATTATGTCTCAGTAATGTTTTTTTTAAAGATGGTAATATAATCCTATGTAAGCCCAAAAAGTTAAAAACAAACAAAAATAACAAAACCAACCTTTGGCCACAAGCCAAAGCAAAGATAAGTGGGCCAAACCCTTCATTTTGATTTTCTTCATAGCTGATGGTAAACCAACAGGTTAGACCTAGAGTAACCTCAGAGCAACTTGCTCTTTCATTCTTGTAGCAAGGGAAAATAGAACTGTCCCCACTCCCAAAAGAGTAACATGACTTCCATTTCTGTTAGCTAATAACCTTGTACAATCTAAAATTTTTCCTTAAATAAAATAAAATAAAATAAAATAAAATTGTGCCCAATATCAATTATTCTTACTGTGTTTCTCACTTCACAACCCTGAAGCCTAGAAAGAAAACTTTCAAATTTCGTAGATTGAATGGTCCAACGTGAAGATGAGCTGAGACCAGGCAAAGTGACGTAGTTACAACCATAATCTCGGTGACTAAATGACAACAGTGTGTTTCTCATCCAGGGTTCGTGTTTGCAAGGGTGTTCACTCATTCTCATTTGTGGGGGCCCACTGCTGGAGGTTCCCATCCAGCAAGGAAGGACTGCAGTCAGTGACTGTTTAGGTCACATTCCACTCTCTTCAAGCTTGGAGATGATTAAATTTTTAACCACCCTATTTTGACTTATATTTGGAGTGTCTACCTCATCCCTACCATCCTACACTTTTCTTTTTAAAAACTAGAAAGCTTATACTGTATTTCAGTGAAGGAGTTCCCTTCCATGTATTAAGATCAAACCAGTTATTATAACACAATGGGATTGACATTCCAGGGTAAAGGATACAAAGGGATATGTGGCTACCCCTTACTGTAAGATGTAAAGAGCTTTAAAATAAGTTCCTTTCAACTTAAGGGGATACTCACAGTGATGTGAAAAGTGCTTTCTACACTGAGAATTAAAAAAAATTAGATTAAAAACAAATGCTGTGCCATATAAGATCATAGTAATTATCAGCTGAACTCTTGTTAAGCCCCATATTAAGAACTTGTACTTCTTCTTTCATGAAATTACTTAGGTCAGTTTTCCCTATGAGAAATAAAGTAAATTTAACCCTATGGTCTGGATCTTTAGTCTACGGCAATGAATATTCTAGCATTTTCTTGAGGAGACATATTAGGTAAGGTTCAGTACAGGAACATAACACACACAGTAGATTTGTTTGACTAATTTACATTTTAAGGTCTGGACCATCTGCACAGTGAAGACTCAGAGCACTCAATCCATGAAGCTGGATGCCTCCAAAGTTCCAATCTGGTGTGAGAAGTTTGAATACTACCTGGAAAGTCACTGATATTGAGTCAATGTTAAGTGATACTTAAATCTACTGTGAAAGCATCATATAAATACATGGTTTAAAGGATTGAAGGTAGGACCCTTCACATGGTAGACAAAGGCTCTATCATTGAGATTCATCTCAAAGTCTACAATGAGCTTTGAAAATTACACGCTTGGTCTTAACATTAACAACAAATACAATTTCAAGATGACTAAATAATTTGAACAATCAAAAGAAATTGGATACAAATAGCTAACAATTATCAACCACCAGAGAAATGAGAATAAAAACCACAACATGACATCATGATGCCCCAGTTAGAATGAGTGTTATAAAAAGCAATAATAATGGAAAGGTGTAGGAACAAAAGAGCTCTGTGGGAATGTAAATTATAACCATGGTGAAGAGCAGTGTAGAAGCTCCCAGAAAACTAAAAATAGATCTACCATGTAATCCAGCTATCCCAGGATAAGGCCAGTCTGTCAGAGATCTATCATGGATATTTCATGTCCATGTTTATTCACAACAGTAAAGATATAGTATCAGCCTAGTGACTCACCAAGAAAGGAATAAAGAAAACATGGTATGTGTACAAAATGGAATATCAATTTGCAGGGAAATAGATGGAACTAATGGGCATTATATTAAATAAAATAAATCAGACACAGAAACTTTATCACATGTTCTATATCATATGTAAAAGCTAAAAGAAAAATAACCTTAATGTGTTCTAGTGATGAACTGAGGTTTGGAGAGTTAAAGTGAAAGAAAGTCGCATTTGACTATGTGACTATATGACTTTATGACTATGTGACTAGTATGCAATATGTATATGTTGAAATGTTATACAGAATTGTATTTATGCCTATAATTAATACATCTTAATCCAAACAATTAAATATAGAAACATATTCTTATGCGCATGGCCCATTAGCACCTTTTGTCATAGTTAGAATGTAAACTCCTTACTATTGTGTGAAAATCCCCATGCGATTTGTATTCTGACTCCTTTCCAGCATTACTCGTCTTTTGTCCTCACTGCTTCTCAGAGAGCGGTCACCTCCTGCTTCTCTGTGCACAGTATATCTTTACACTGCCAGCCTTTCCCATCTCCCTGGGCTTCACCTCTTCTCTAATTGCTCTGTAGTAATGTTTATTTGGCTATGGGCTGTTCTCCTAAGACACACTCATCCCCAACACACACACACACACACACACACACACACACACACAGAGGCACACACAGAAACAGACACACATACAGACATACACACACACACACAGGCACACACAGATACAGACACACATACAGACACACACACACACACACACACACACACACACACACACACACCATACCACTGGACTCTAAGTCAAACAAATGCAGTAGCCATCTCTATTTTGTCTATAGAACGTTGTAGAAGAAATTCAGTGAGTGTGTGTTGATAAGAGCAAGCGGCTGAGTATTTTCCTGGTTGATGCCTTTTTAAAAAAAATAAAATAAAAACAAAAACAAAAAACAGAATCTTCTTTTTCTTTTCTTCAAAGTATTTGAGTGTACACTTTCACCGTAACTCAGAAACTCCTCACTGATGGAATGAGCTCATGGTGAGAGCTTGTCTTCTGGATTCCATCTGCCTTTGTTGGTAAGAGATACACTAGGCTGCAGACAGGGTGTGTACAGCCTCAGTCACTAATGAGCAGTGTGCCCTAAGTCAAGCCGATGCTTCTTTGGGTATCACTTTCCATCAGTCTCATGGGAATACTGGACCCTGCCTCATCATACGACTTAGTCCCCAAGCCTTGCCAGACTCAGAGACCTCCCTGAAACTTTTGCTGGTATTGCCTTCAAAGGGAGTTTTTATTTTGTCACCATAGCTGGTGAGTTTGTAGAAGAATCTTAAATTGCCATGCCCTAAATATGGGGAGAGCCTCTATTAGTCTACCCAAAGTACTCCAACCAAACATCACTGGCTGAGTGGTTTCAACAAAAATACTTACCACAGTTCCAGGGGGCTGGAAGGCCAAAATCAAGAGGTGAGCATAGAGGTGCTCATTGTCCTGAAGATGCCTGCCTACTGTGTGCTCCTTCTGTGTGCTAGCTCCTGCTGTCTCTTCCTCTTTTAAAGAGGACACCAGTGCAACACAGTGAGAATCCTAACCTTACAACCATGCTTAAGCTTAGTTACCTCCACAGCAGACTTCTCTCAAATACAGTCACACATTCACTGTAAGAATGTGGGTTCAGACAGAGCCCCCAATGGAGGAGCTAGAGAAAGTACCCAAGGAGCTGAAGGGGGATGCAACCCTGTAGGTGGAACAACAATATGAACTAACCAGTACCCCCTGAGCTCGAGTCTCTAGCTGCATATGTAGCAGAAGATGGCCTAATCG
>NC_034592.1:97575132-97577303 GCF_900095145.1 Mus pahari
AGAGAGAGAGAGAGAGAATGAATGTGGGTTCAGACTCCATGGGGAAAGGAAAGAGAATGTCAGGCATAGTGGTACACACCAGAACTCAAAGGGCATAAGCAGCAGAGTCAATGTCAAGTGGAACCTGGACTACCTAAGGAGCATGACTCATGTAAAAAAGAAAATAAAAAGGAATGAATAAATGATCAAAAGTCCCAGAAATGTTGACTTAGGCCCTAAAACAGTAAATCAGCCCCAGGGCTCTACATACTTTCTTTAGTAATTTTTCTTTTCTTTAATTCTGCTCTCTTGAATATTTATAAACACATCTACAGTAATATCCATTTCTCACACACAAAACTAAAAAATAGTATTTGGAGACAAGAAAAATACGAACGATGTTTCTTTTCATTATAATATAAGAAAAAATATAAATAATACAAAGTTTTGTCCTTAGCATTTTAATGAAATGTTACTGTAAACATATCAATCATTTTATCCACAGGAAGGTGGCTTTTGTAAAACGTAATTAGTACCTTTCTTAAGCACAGTTTTGAAAGATTCATCTGTCCTAGTATCTTACATCCAATTTTCAAGTATTAATAAGAAAACCAGAATGTAATGTAAATATCTGTGTTTACTGCTTTGGATACAAAGGTCAGACGATAGTTCTCAAAGCTTCTACTTCTAAATAGAAATGATGTACATCTTACATCCACTCATAAATAGAAATACCAAGAGATTAAATCCAAGTAAACTATGAGACCTTAAACTAGTAATAAAATATCTAGATATTAAATTTATAATATGTATGTACCTGACCTGAGAGATGAAAAAGACCTGGAGCGTATCTGCATTATACTCCATATGCATGGCCCAAATATGTCTTCTTGTGAGATCCAGCTTTCAAAACAACCCATTTAGGCTACAAGATACTGCCAAGGGAAAACGATCTAAAACAACACTTATACCTTTTCTAAAGAAAAGATCACTGAATCAGATTACTATTTACTCATTATTTCAGACAAGACCTTCTTCTTGGCTTATTCTAAATATAGAACCCTGAGCCTTAAGTAAAGAAAACATGATTTGATTCAACTTTCCTTTCTTGACCCTTCTACTGAACCTGGTCCCAGAGTGAAGGATCAAAAGACACTTAAATTGATGGCCATAAAGACACAGTGGTGACCTGGAATGGTCAGGACAGCGGCAGCGTACTAAAGATGTCTGATGAGCCTGAAGTGCTCCAGATTTTGAACCCGACTTACAGAAGGGCAGAGAATGATAGAATGGGAATATCCTTGATAAACTATGCCTAAAGTTAGAAAATCTGCTTTGAGAAGCCCTGTTGCATTATTGGTCAGAACATCTGAATTCTGTCTTAAGTATTCCACAGACAAGCTGTGTGGTACTGTACCAGGTGCCTAATTTCTCCATCTTGATTCTCTCGATAGATGAAATTTAATTAAGCCCATCAAACACTCTGCGAGCTCCAACAGTTCATGCACAAGACAATTGGAAAATGGAGAAATTTCAAGATTCTGCAATCAGGTTGAAACCTCCTTTTCCCAATTAGATTTCCTAAAATTCTCCAGCTCCTGCCAAGCTGCTTTCTGTCTGATCCTTCAGCTTCCTTCACATTCCCTCCTACTGGGACTTCCTCCCTGAATGTCCTACCTAATTATAATTCTTCCTTTTAAAAAGATACATTTATTTTGATTTTATGTACCTCGCTGTATTGTCTGCATGTATGTGTGAAGGTGCCAGATCCCCTGGAACTGAAGTTATAGACAGCTGTGAGCTGCCATGTAGGTGCTGGGAATTGAACCTGCGTCCTCACACCTTTCACACCTCTTTATTTTGAACATACTGATGCTCAGTGTTCCTAAATTTGTCCAGAAAAGCCTTAAAACTTCTACATATGATCCCCTTTCAGCTGAAAAAAGGTTTTCGATCCTAGGCATATAGCTATGTAAAGTAGAAACAAAAATCATAGATATAAATCATAAAGGAATTTTTTGTCGTTCTTTTTTTTATTATTTTATTTATTTACATTTCAAATGCTATCCCGAAAGTTCCCTATCCCCCCCCCAGCCCCTGCTCCCCTACCCACCCACTCCCACTACTTGGCCCTGGTGTTCCCCTGTGCTGGGTCATATAAAGTTTACAAGACCAAGGGGCCTCTCTTCCCA
>NC_034592.1:97577946-97588187 GCF_900095145.1 Mus pahari
TTGAGGGACATCTGGGTTCTTTCCAGCTTCTGGCTATCATAAATAAGGCTGCTATGAACATAGTGGAGCATGTGTCCTTATTACCAGTTGGAAGATCTTCTGGGTATATGCCTGGTTTCTTTCTTGTGTGAGTGGACAACCTCGCCAGCATCAGGAATTTATTTTAATATAGTTCTTTGACATGTATCTAAATTTACCAGTTTTAAAAGGTGAAAGTAAGTTTGCATTCTAATGAGGTAGTTGGACTTATTTTTACATGAAGAATTAAATCATGGCTGAGTATTTGATATTGTAGGATACAGATTACCTTTAATATTTTCCCAAAGTGATCTATATTTTGACTTTTGTAATCACCAGTTCTGACAGTTCCACTTTTCATAAATAAATAATTCAAAATGGCAGAAGTACAGTGAGGGACATTTTGGAAATTTCTGGAAATCCTGTTCTAATCTCAGACCAAATTTTCTTCTTTTAATACCTTTTAATAATATAACTGAAGTCTGCAACTCAGGCGACAACTTTAAAAGTCAAACATTCTAACATAATACAAACTAACAATATACTAACTTAATACTCACATGCTGAGGACAGTAAGAAGATATTAAATGAGTTTGAAAATGAACAGGGAGCTTTGTATACTACATGCAGAATACATAGTAGCCTTGAATCTGAGCTGTTCCAGGCAGAGTTTGTGGCTGTCCCATGGTGTGATGTAATGCTGCATGTGAAATACACACATGTACTCAAAACCAGTGCTGCAGTGAAGTCATGTGATACAACACAGGCAATAACCCTCACAAACACCTTTTATTAATTTTACATTTGATTTGGAATTCAATTTTGGTCATAGTGAATTCATAAGCCATATAATGTCAATTAAAAAAAAACTGATGGTTACCAGGTATATGCAGTAAGACAAGGCAACAACTGGCAAGTCAACCTTCTCATTTCTTTCATCGGCTTCAAGACACACTACAGGCTGGAGAGCTATCTCAGTGACTAATATCCTTAATATCTCTATAGATGAACCTGGTTTGATTCCTAGCACCTACATGGTGGCTCAAAACCACCCAGTTCTAGCAGATCATATGCCCTCTTCTTACTGTAGGCTCTAGGCATGCACATGATGTACAGATATACATACAGGCAAAACACTCATACACATAAAATAAGCTAAAATAATAAACGAAAAACTCCAGACAACTGGGAATACAATGAAAACACAGAGATAGGCTCATTTAATAGCCTTGACCCTCTTATTACCAACATGTCTATTTTCTATAAAGTTATAAAATATGTGATATGTGCTAAAACAACTTTAATACCAAACATGGCAACTAGTTGTAGATAATTGTGTTATCTATCTTCATTCCTTACTTATATAGTACTAAACCTAACAACTAAACCACAGAACTAATCTTTGCTTATAAGATTCAAAAATATTTATAACTCCATCCCAAAAGATGTAGCCCTGTAACTTCTAGCTCAGTTCAACGCCGCATGAATTTATTAGGTAAACTTTGTGTTGCTCTAATATTGTCATGCTCAGAGTATCAGACCGAACACCTTTTTTCATCCCAGGCCCACTCACATAAGAAAGAAGCCAGGCTTTTGTAGGTTGCAAGTCCTGGTCTGGTTTATTTATAAAGCAATAAATATTTGAAGCACAAACAAACTGCACTTGTGTAAACAAACTGTACAATGACTGATGAGAGATGGGGAGGGGGCTCAGAGGATTCCAAGAAGCACAATACTGCCATCCTGAATATAAGGTAGACTAAGAGAGAGACACCTCAGAAGCACTTGCGGTGGACAATGGATGGACCTGCCTCATCATACTCTTGCTTGCTGATCCACATTTGCTGGAAGGTGGACAGAGAGGCCAGGATGGAGCCCCCAATCCAGACGGAGTATTTCCGCTCAGGGGGAGCAATAATCTGCAGAGAGAAAACAAAACCGTCAGTGTGTTTTGTCATCCCCAACAATGAAGTGGGCAACAGGCTTGGAATAGTCACAGAAAAACCATCACAGATTAACTGATAGTAAATAATGTAGATGTTATACAGTAAGCAATGCAGCCAATCAGGCTTTTCAGTCCTTCCTGTATTTCATCATTTCTCTGTTTATTTGTACTAAAGAATAATATGGGGAAGGTCTAAATGCATGAAGGATAGTTCAAAAGCTGGGGACCTTTTAAATGTGTAGATACATTTAGTTATTGCTTTTACCCCCTCTGTCTTTCAGATATTTACTTTTATTCACTATTTAGAAGCAGCCCTAAAGTTTCATATCTTGTAGAGAGTGATAGAAAGAAATGAGGAATAGTGCTAACACTAAGTAGAAAACGTCTAGAAGATAGGAAGCTAAGATGCAGGAGAAGGAGGTTGGGAAGGAAGCATGCTTTAGAATACCAAGTTCTGCCTTCACCTCCCCAAGTGTTCCTGACCTTAATCTTCATGGTGCTGGGAGCCAGTGCAGTGATTTCCTTTTGCATACGATCAGCAATACCAGGGTACATGGTGGTACCTCCAGATAGGACATTGTTGGCATACAGGTCTTTGCGGATATCGATGTCACACTTCATGATGCTGTTGTAAGTAGTTTCATGAATGCCAGCAGATTCCATACCTAGGGAAAAGTTCTTTTTAAAGTATTCACAGCACATTCAGGCTGGGGGTGGGGGGATGGAATCCCTCTGTGTTGGTGAGCTGCCAACATTCATATCTAAAACATATGCTTCCCCTACAACACACTGCTAGGAACAGGTGGGATATGAATCTCTACAATGTACAAATAGATAATCCAGTACAGACTGCCAAGAGATAGACAACTGTGTACAGTGCCTGTTTGCAATGAACACATATCTTGTAGCCATCAGGAATATGGAGATATATCACAAAAAGAATGACACGTGTTTAAGGGAAAATTAGCCTACTTTGTTTTGTTTTGTGATGAATCTCACTCTGTAGCCCAAGCAAAAGTTGAACTCAAGTTAATACTCCTGCCTCAACTTCTGAGCACTGGGATTTCAGGTGTGAGCTAACACACCTGGCTTATACTTTTCATTTATGGACTAAAATCAGATTCCAGCTTGTAGGAAAGCTGTTTGGTGACATCAAGCGTTCAGTTACCAAAATGAACAGAGTTGTGGTTGCATTGAATGGTAAATTATTTAAGTCTAGTCCATCAATAATGAAACTTATTAGAATAAATTGGCTCTCTTCAGTAACCAGGCACGCTCTATTCACTAACTGCTCAGTCTCATTCTCTACTGTGAGGTAAACTCGGTGTAACAGCTTCGTTTTTCACTAGAGCACCTTAGTCTTTCTCCTTTCTGAGGTATTACTTAGTCTTTCATCTTACTGAGCTGAGTAAGATGGCAGATGCTGACTTGAGAACCCTGCCATGCTTCTAAGTGAAATGGGTATGACTCTGGGTGACTGCAGAAGTTCTAGAGAAGCTGAGGCTCAGCATCAGAAGCCACCCCTTACCAATGAAAGAGGGCTGGAAGAGAGTCTCTGGACAGCGGAAACGCTCGTTGCCAATGGTGATGACCTGGCCATCAGGAAGTTCATAGCTTTTCTCCAGAGAGGAAGAAGATGCAGCAGTGGCCATCTCGTTCTCAAAATCCAGGGCGACGTAACACAGTTTTTCTTTTATGTCACGGACAATTTCACGTTCAGCTGCAGAGACAGAGGGCTTCATAGTCAAGCTCTGAAGAAAGGATCAAATATGGGGAAGTAGGTATATCTACCAATGAAGCAAAAGCAACAGGAATATGCTGTGTCAGATAACACACACACACACACACACACACACACACACACACACACACACACACACTTACCAGTGGTGACAAAGGAGTACCCGCGCTCAGTGAGGATCTTCATGAGGTAGTCAGTGAGGTCCCGACCAGCTAGATCCAGACGCATGATGGCGTGAGGTAAGGCATAACCCTCGTAGATGGGAACATTATGAGTTACACCATCGCCAGAATCCAGAACAATGCCTGTTAGAAAAAAAAATAGATGAGAAGAGGGTGAAGCACTGGGAACCACTGCTTCAGCCATAGTGAAACCTGCTTCTGCTTTGGTATGGGAACCAATCATATCCCTCAATGCAGAGAATAAAACCGACCAGAATGGATGGATCCTAATTCTGAAGGCACAGTGTGTCTTACTTAGTACCGTGGTAGGAAATCTTCCTGGGGACATTTTCAAATGGCCATCTCTCTTATCAGCTATTAGCATGTTATATAAGTATCCACGAGTGTTTTTCTTGGGGCCAATCCAACTTAAGATGTGTCTCTATGTTTTAATTCAGACTCTGCAGGGGAATGTGTGTCTTTGAATATGTCTGCCCAGGGGCTGTGAACGCAACATATCACATATCTTAAATAAGGAGAAGAGCTAACTCAACGGGTTATTGGATCTTACAGTAAATGTTCCTGAAGCTAACCTCAGGGAATTATTGCTACCCTTTTCTCTCAGCATAGATACCTTGCTAGACAGAGTCAGGGAGGGGACCTTTCCTGTGTCGGGTGAGGATTTGGGTTCACAGCGAAGTCAGTGAGTTGAGAATATACTTAATCAGTGACCGTTCCCTAGCCCAAACACACCTGTGGTTCTTCCAGAAGCATACAGGGACAGCACTGCCTGGATAGCGACATACATGGCAGGCACATTGAAGGTCTCAAACATGATCTGGGTCATCTTCTCACGGTTGGCCTTGGGGTTCAGCGGGGCTTCAGTGAGCAGGGTCGGATGTTCCTCTGGGGCCACACGGAGCTCATTGTAGAATGTATGGTGCCAGATCTTCTCCATGTCATCCCAGTTGGTGATAATGCCATGTTCAATGGGGTATTTCAGAGTCAGGATACCTCGCTTGCTCTGGGCTTCATCACCTACGTAGGAGTCCTTCTGCCCCATACCCACCATGACACCCTGTAAAAAGGAGAAGATGAGAATATCATGTTCCCACCATGGCAAGAATATGGTCCTGGCCTTGTTAAGCTATATCCAGTTCTTGAGGCAATGAATAGCTGTAAAATACTAGAAAAAGTAAAAGCAGAATTTGAAAGTTAGGCATGCTTGTTCATGCCTATAACACCAGCATTCAAAAGGCTAAAACAGGCCACAGCTTAAATTTAGCCTGGCCTATAGAGTCAAGTACCAGGCCAGCCTGGGACATAGTGTGAAACCCACCTCCAAGAGTTAAGACATAATCCTAATTTTAACAAATCATTTAGACTGTTGTTATATACTTCATCTCCACAAGAGGAAGTATGTCGATTAATTTGATTAGAACTGTGGAGGAGAGAAGAAAGGGATTTTATCGAAGAAGCAGAGCCTTATCTTGTTCTTGGAATAGCATAATGACTTCATTAAATTACTAAGCTTATCACTGATGTCACCTAAGAAATAGATGGCTGTCTTGTGGCACAACTGAGTTAATGATGTCATTACATCTTCTAGTCCCCTTAAGAAAAGATTTTGACACTCATCCACTGTACATAGGCTGTCACTCAGATGGAAAGTCAAACCCTCAGAGTATCCCAGAGTAGCCTTCACTGGCCAAGCCTGAGGGCTCTAGCTCTGCTCTCTGGCAGCCTGTCTGGCCAAGCATGCGACAAACCCAGCGAGCGTGGCATTTCTTTTAATAGACAAGGTGGTATGCCACTATCACTATGGCACTTGTTGCTCTGGTCCCATCTGACTTCTCAAAATGCAACACCCAGGAAGGAGATCCATTACAGCTTTGGGGAGTCCTGTAAAACTGGCTGTGAACAAGAAGGAAGAATGTAGATTGGGTACTGGTTATTTCCAAGTAGTTATATTACTAGCGGTTAGCTGCATCGTTTAAACTAAACTGAACAGATGAAGGGCTGAGGGCCAAGAAGAAATCCAGGTTCAGAGACACAAGACACTGCAGTTGAAAACCCACAGGTCCAGAATGAGAAGCTGGTGGCCTTTCACAAGAGAGAGCTGACCCATCAACAGGTGTGCCACTGCAGTGGACTTCTTGGAATTTGGAGGTTGGCAGGGAGTTGCGTGGGATGGCTTGGATGTGGAACTCATTCATTGCTTTTCATGTATGAGTTAAGGAGTCTCTGAACAGAGAACAAGAGAGGAACTTCCCAGATTGCTGGACTGGGGTGGGGGTGGGGTGACAGGAAGGGGTCCAGAATATGGATGAAGAGCAGGCTAAGAGGGGCAGAGAGTGTTACCTGGTGTCGCGGACGACCCACGATGGATGGGAAGACAGCTCGGGGGGCGTCATCACCCGCAAAGCCAGCCTTCACCAGCCCAGAGCCGTTATCGCACACCAAAGCAGTGGTTTCCTCATCATCACACATCCTGGCACAGCTCCTGTGGGTTCTGTAGGCTAAGGAAAGAAGAGTGGTCCACACTCAGTGCTTGCAGGGCTGGCCTGCTCCTTTAGAGGGGAGAGTGACAGACGGGACCAGTGGGGCTATTGGATTGTAGAAAGTGAGGAGAAAATTGCATTCTTCTTTATGCTCAACACCAAAACCAAAATAAAGCAAAAAGCCTTGGAAGAAGCAGGGAGACCATCCCTGTGGGTGACAGAAGGCTGGTGAGACCCCACCCACACTCTTCTGGTCAAGAGGCTCACCCTACACCCCAGCTGCAAGAAGCCATGTTCTTAACCACTGGGAAGCCCTGCCCTTTCAACGCCTTTCAGCTCTCCACATTTTCACCATCAGAAAACCCATTCTCCCTCCCTAGCCATATACCGGGACTGGGTGAAAGTGCTAAAGATCAGTGAACCCACAAAAGCTCAGGGGGGTGAGATGGAGTGGGCTCTTGTGCTGTGGAGGTTTGAGGAGATCCAGAACAAAAAAAAAAAAAAAAAAAAAGTCAGAACCTCACCAAAAAGTTTGCTTAACAAAAGAAAACAACAAAAAAACCTAAAAAACAAATCCAAACAACAAAACCCCCAAAACTAAGAGTGTGGGACCCAAGAGCATAAAAGTGCAAAGTCCTGCCAGGAGCAAGGGCGGAGCAAGGCTGGGACTCACCGTGCAAGGGGCGGCTGGATTCAGCTGTGCTGGCGCTGGTGGCAGGCACTGGGTGTCAGTCGCCTGGAGCGCAGCTTTATAGCTCTCTGATGGACGGGGTCAGTTGGAGCAGCCGGGGGCAGGGGTGGGGGGCCCCTGATCTGCCACCTTGCCTTATTTGGTCGACTTAGCACCATCTAGGACCGCTGAGGCCATTCTTGGAGCCAAGGGCAGGGGAGAGGATCAGCCAGGGGGCTCCCAGACCATGTAAGGAAGGGGAGGGGGCAGCCAGAGCAATGGCCATATAGGGAGCTAGGGAGGGGCAGGCCGGCAAGGGGTGGGGGACAGGGAAAGGCTACGTGATGCCAACGCGCCCCTTGGGGTGGGGGAGCTCCCTAATTGTGGAGTGGGCGTATTGCTCTTCAGCCCTTCCAGACTAAGGGATAATAAGTCATACACACACACACACACATATGCCGGAAGATTTGGCGCCCTGCCCTTGGAGAAGGGTCCTGACAGCTGGGCTGGGGCTGCTGGGGAGAGACAGCAGCTTCTCATCTTCCAGTGCTGGGAGACAGAGGAGCAGAGTCCTGGCAGTTGTCATAGGCACAAAGAGCAGCTTGGCAGGACATTTGAGTACCTAGATGCAAAAGAGGCACCTGGGCAGTGCATCTCATGGTCTCCTTTAGCCTGAGCTGGAACCATGCTCATCTAGATGGGAAAGCCAGAATTCACCAGTCTCGGACCCACCGCAGATAGGGTCCTGAGCTGGCAAAGAGGCTGAGAAGGGTTGTCTGGGGGTCTAGCCAAGTCCAGCCCAGAGGCCCAGTAGCTCTCATCCACTCTGTAAGAGTTTTGCTCAAAATCAGATTTCAGTCTATGGGCCACCACCGGGTCTTCTGGTGCCAAAGTAAACGGAGGCACTGATACCAAAAATATCTCAGCCACTTGCTGGCAGATAGATGGGCATCTTTTAAACAGGCGGTAAAGTTCTTCATCCCAGGTAATGACCCATCTTAAAAAGCAAATGTTTTCGTGGAGAAGTTCATAGCCACTTAGGATATGAGAATTTACCAACCCTCCTCCACAAAGTGTGGACCATGGATAAACAGCATCTTCATAACTTGAGTGATTTAGAAATACAGTATCCCTGACCCCACCCCCAGCATCCGATCTACTGTATGCCAAGATGTCCATGACTAGCATGTAAAGTGTGAGGGGCATTACTACAAATGGGAGTCATCTCCTTTGTGGAGAACAGACTTTGACAGAACTTTGCATTTCTCAGAATGAAACAGAAAGATAGCCTCAAGTGAAAAGAGGGGGGAAGGAACGGGAGAGAGAAGGACACAGGTCACTAGCTTGCCCTGGGGTGCCCTGTATCCTTGGTTCTTGACGAGTGCTTGGACTTCTAATGCTGTGCTTTTCCTTCAGTTCACACCAGTTAAAAATAGAAAACTGGGTACCGGCATCTCTCTCTAGAGTGGGCTTGGATTGATATGCTGAGCAGGACTGCTGATTAGATACTTCAGGGGCCGGGCAGTGCTGGGTCCTCCCCTCAGAGCTTCTCAACCATGTTTGGGATGGTCTAGGACTGAAACTGCTGGACAGCTGAGCCATGGAGACAGGGGTGAGGCCCGCCTGGCTGAGACCAAGCCCTGCTGTACCATCTGCATTTTACAGTGAGGATGCCCATTGACAGGAGTGAGTGGTGCAGACGCAGAGAAAAGGAGAATCAGAATGACCCACAGGCTTCAAATCCCACCTCTACCACTTAACTACGTACCGCACATTTGGTCTTGGGCAGGCCAGTTAACTCATCGAGTCCCTATTTCCATCCCCTGAAAAGTGGCATAGTAACTCAGTTCTATTGAGTTATTGAGGACTGGCCCACAAAGAGATAAGCAATGTAAGTCATATGCAAGACAAACTGAACCTGATCTATTACCATTCGATAATGATACTTTTAGAGGGAGGATTAGCTTTCTGTTTCAGAAAAATTGGGTCATTACCATTCATTCCTCCATTCAACAATGCTCCATTGATTAAGAAGCAGAATTCAGTGGTAAATAGCACACAACAGGACTTATCCTGAGTGGTAATTATGAAAGTCAGAGACCTGGAACATGCTTGGAAGGGAGAGGTGGTTCCTCTAGGTTATTAGAAATGGGGCAGGAAGCATCTAAACAGTTTCACAGATAGCCTTTTTGAAATATCATTTAAGTGTTTGTTTTATTTTGCTTTTTTTGGCGTCATTGAGATATTTTCATATAGACCAGGATAAGCCCCCAACAAAGTGGGTAACAGAAGATGACCTTGAGCTCCTGACATCCCAATTTCTGCCTCCCGAGTGCTGGGACTGCGGCTGGCCTAGTTGTTTCTAAAGTAGAATGGATCTGAAGTTCCTGAACTTGTGTGCGAACGTTTGACAGAGGCCAATGAGGGATTCCTGTCACTGCATGTGTGCCGAAGTTCTCTGGCACTGAGACCGGTGATATTGGTCTGACCCTCTGCAGTGTCCTGAGGGGAGGGCTTGCTTACCCACTCCAAGTCTGTGAGTCCTAATGAAGCAAGGCTAAGTCCGCTGAAGACCACCCTTGAGAGGTAATATGCATCCTTAAGACATTTTAAAACTATGTTTTGTGGTCCATTGAGTATATTTTAATTTTTTTAAAAATTATTTACTGTTATTAGTGTCTCTGGAGGGGGAGGCGCTGGTGCAGAGTACGTGAGAAGGTTGAGAGGCCCACTCCACTCGATAGAGCTGGTTTTCTCTTCTACCTTCATATAGACTTAGGGGTTGATCTCAGGCCATCAGTCTTGCGCAGTAGACACTTTCACCTGCCAAGAATTATTGCCAGGCCTCAACTAGTCTTTCAACACTTAAAGCAACATATATTTTCATGTTGTTATATTTATACTAAAAAGGGAATACTTTTTCTCAAAGGTTTATGACAACAGCCTTCAAAGTCCTTCTTCTAACTTTGAAATATAGTGTGCATCATCTACAGTTACCCTACTGTGCAACAGCACACAAGGACTTATTGTTGTCTAAGTGTAAGAGTCCTGAGCAGCCTCTGCTCTCTCCAGCCTCTAATAACTACCTGCTTCTATGAGATCAGCCTTTTCAGATTCCACACGAGTTAGAACATTTGTCTTTCTATGTCCGGCTTATTTCACTTAACATAATAATCTAGATCTGATTCCATCCATGTGGTGGTAA
>NC_034592.1:97588252-97593252 GCF_900095145.1 Mus pahari
TCTCTCTCTCTCTCACACACACACACACACACACACACACACACACACACACACACACACCACATCACATTTTCTTTATCCGCCAGTTGCTAGACACTGGTTGTCTGCATTTACCAGTTCATATGAGTATTGTTTCAATAAGCACTGCAGTGCAAACATCTCCTTAATGTACAGACACTATTGTCATTGGAAACAGATGCCCTGAGTGTGTGTGTGTGGGGGGGGAGGTCCTACATCATATGATAGCTTTAATTTAAAATTCTCTTAATGGCTGAACTAATTTGCATTCCATCCAAAGTGGGCTAGAGTCCCCTTTCCTCAGTATCTTTGGCTTTTTGATAATAACCCACAACCTGAGGATGAACAAATGATGATTGTGGTTTTGCTTGCATTTCCCTGGTTAGTGCCTCTGTTTCCCTAATTGTTCATATGCCTGCTGGCCATTAGCTGTTTACGTACATTTCTCCTGAGAAATGTCTGTTTAGATCTATCGAAATTTCAAATAGTTTTATTTATTTATTTATTTATTTATTTGCTTTATTTAACTTGGCTATTAAGTTTTCTAGTTCTTCATATATTTGAATGTTAGTCCTTTGGGAGACAGAATTTGTAAGTAATTCCTCCCATTCTATAAGTTGTGCCTTTACTGAGAATTGCTTTATTGGCTGTGCAGATACTTTTTAGTTTACAATCATATTTGCCTGGGGTTTTTTCTTTTAGTTCCTGTTATTTCTGAGTCGTGTCCTTAATGATTTGTGGTATTCAATATTTACTATTGTACCCATGTTTATCTGTATTTGCTATATAAATGGTGATACAATAGTAAATACATTTTAAAGACACTAGGCATTCAGTATTTACTATTGTATCACTGTTCATTTCCACAGTTTGAAGACACTAAACTCTATTTCATACATTTTAAAATTTAAGTTAATTAAGTTGGCAAAAATCTTCAGCTTTTCATTTCATGCAAATCTTCAGTGATTTATTTAATTTGGAAACTGAGATAATCAAGTGCATAGTTCAAAAGCGCTAAATACATTCACATTGTTATGCTGTCAGCCTTAATTTTATTTGTTCATGCTTATTGTAATTAAAATGACTTTCAAATCCTGGAGTGGCTGCTCCCTGAAGAGAGTCCTGGTCCTAGGAATCTGGGATTCTACCTGAAGTCACAAAGATGAACAGAACAAACGGTAGAGCCCTGGAGAGAGGCATCTGAGTGAGCCTGCTTTCTTTTTTTTTTTTTTTTTTTTTTTTTTGGTAACAAGAGTTGGGGTTTCTTTTTTATTACTTTTCTTTTCTTTTTTTTTTTTAATTTTTTATTATTTTATTTACATTTCAAATGCTATCCCAAAAGTTTCCTATACCCCTCCCCCCACCTCTGCTCCCCTACCCACCCACTCCCAGTACTTGGCCCAGGCCTTGCCCTGTGCTGGGTCCTATAAAGTTTACAAGACCAAGGGGCCTCTCTTCCCAATGATGGCTGATTAGGCCATCTTCTGCTACATATGCAGCTAGAGACACNAGCTCAGGGGGTACTGGTTAGTTCATATTGTTGTTCCACCTACAGGGTTGCAGCCCCCTTCAGNTCCTTGNGTACTTTCTNTAGCTCCTCCATTGGGGACCCTGTGTTCCATCCAATAGCTGGCTGTGCGCATCCACTTCGGTGTTTGCCAGGCACTGGCATAGCCTCACAAGAGGCCGCAATATCAGGGTCCCTTCAGCAGAATCTTGCTGGCATGAGCATTAGTATCTAGGTTTGGTGGCTGATGATGGGATGGACTCCCGAGCCTGCTTTCTAACCAACTTCTCAGAACTGCCTGCCGCTGGGCTGCCGAACAGAAGTTCAAGTTCTGGGATTCCACCCTTGAAGAGAAATGAATCTGCACTTAGTGAGCCCTCACCCTGTAGGTCAGGTGAGTTCCTCCTTTCCACACTGCCTGGCTGTGCTTCCCCAGGGCACAGAGCTTTGCTGGATTGTAGCCCAAACGGCCACTGTTGGCCAGAGTCCTGCTTGGCTGACCTTGAGTGTCCCAGTGGGATAGCAAAGCCAGGCGGGTCCCCAGGGCTGTGGAGAGCCAGCAAGGTTCTTCCTGGCGCAATAGGCCGTGAGGGTGACAGCAGAGCAAGCTAAAGGGACAGAAGGTGGGACAGTTCCCTGTGTCCTTGCCTGGGGGAAGCCTGTCTCATCCACCATCTGCTGGGATCTGAAAGGGAACAGCCCAGCCTCCTCCCCTGCACGGGGGGGGGGGGGGGGATTAGCAGTCACTTATCTCAGCTGTTCCTCCATTTGGAGGTGTCGTGGTATTTACAGAGAAGCCAGAAACAGACCAAGCCACACTTAATTCCTCCCCACAAGCTGCCCTACCCCTCGGTCCCTCCATGTGCCTGTGAGGAGCCTGGGAGAGGCTCTCTTTAGACCAAAGCAGGGTGGCACGGGTACGGGGAGGGGGAGAGCGGGGGCAAGACGGCAGACTTCTCAGACATTTTTATTTTATCTCTTTACACACTTTCATCTTCATGGCCTCTGACTGGAGCTCAGTTTCAATTTTCATTAAATAAGAAAGAGATGAGACTGAAGAGATGTAATCGCCCACACATCCCGGTGCTCAGGAATGGCCAATCTTTATGGTTGACGGCTTGTTTTTGTGCAACCTCCAAAGAGATTAACCTAGCAGGGAGAGTATTTTGACCCCCAAATCGAATCTGTTCTTGGCAGATTCCAAGATTCCAGGAGGAGTATCTGCCTTCTGACATGATAAGACCATTTGTAACACGCCATCTAAAAAGATTCAGAAAGGACGACAAGACGAGGAGGAGGAAGGGGAGGTAGGCGCTGATGGAGTCCCTAAGCTTTAATTATCGAAGGGTGCCTTTTCACTGGCCTATGCCCTGGTAGGGAAACCAGGAAGGATTTCTTTAGAGCCCTTTTAAGTCCTTAAAAGGAGTGTGACCTTCAAGCATCAAGTGCTCACTCTTTAGGATCCTTCTTGGAACGTGTCCCTCTTAGCTCAGATTTGGCTTGCTCCGCATATTAGCAGTGAGTCTATTTATGGAGTTTTGGTTTTTCAAGTGTTACCTGGAGCAAGCCCACTTTTCTTGGTTAGCCCAAACATGGTAATGCCCAAGCTAAGCTTCGCCGAGTTTCTGCTACCGGAAACAGTAACGGTCGTGTATAGTGGGTGAGCTGTGGGCTTAGTTTCCATTCACCTAGATGATGTGAAACTCCTCTGTTCCCTGTCAAAGAAGAGACACACATCAAACACAAGAGAGTGGTACCTGGAAGGTTAATCATACATGTCTATAGAGTCTTAAGGACTAACTCTGATTTGAGATTTCCTGTGTGTATGTGCAGGCAACCAGATTTAAGTTGTAGAGAGAAGCTCAACAGAGTGCCAGCTACAGGGCTCATTCTACCAGTTTCTCCTTCCTTCCTTCCTTCCTTCCTTCCTTCCTTCCTTCCTTCCTTCCTTCCTTCCTTCCTTCAAAAGAAAACTTCTCTTTTAAAAAAAAATTTTAATTAAAATCTCTATTTAGTCATTGTGAGGATATATGAACTATGGTATAAATGTGGACATTGGGGACAATTTGTGGGTGTCAGGATCTTCCTTTCATCATCTGGATTGTGGGGATCAAAGTCAAATCATAAGATCTGGTGACAAGCACCCTACCCACTAATTGAGCTTGATGGCGCATAGGCCTGCTTTTTGATTTGATAGTGTTTATTGAGATACTGAGTGAGAGATAGGCTATTCCCTCTGTTAAAAGATGCTGTGGATGGCCACCTCAGGGATATGATCTCTACAAACGTCTTAGTCTCCTATCTCACTCTAATACCAAGAATCATAGTACTCAACCAAGGAGCTTGTTTTGAGTCTGTGGCTCTTGAAAACAACATATGTGGTCCAGCTGTTAACACAAACCAAAGCAGTTGGGGGCTATGGCACATAACCATCCCTGATCTTCACTTTCCTTTCTTTCCTTTCTCTTCCACTGTTTACTTTAATGTAGTCTCGTGTGCCTTTGGAAGCTACTGTAGAGCTTTTCCTGCGGGGCGCGGGGAGGACTGGATGGGAGAGATAAGAATGAGAGAACGAGGGCTGGTGAGATGGCTCAGTGGGTAAGAGCACCCAACTGCTCTTCCAAAGGTGCAGAGTTCAAATCCCAGCAACCACATGGTGGCTCACAACCATCCTTAACAAGATCTGACTCCCTCTTCTGGAGTGTCTGAAGACAGCTACAGTGCACTTACATATAATAAATAAATAAATCTTTAAAAAAAAAAAAAAAGAATGAGAGAACGCATGAACTTGGAACTAGGCTGTTCATGTCATGAGTCATCACTAGTCCGAGATGAGTTATAAAGGCCTTCAACCTTCTTCCATCACAGTGAAAACAGATAACTTAATGAAAGACCCACTGCCCACATACCATAATATTTTTCTTTTCCTCTTTTAACACTCAACTGTACAAAATAATGGGTTCTACTGTGACATTTTCATGCACAGTTAGTTTCCCTTTTGATATGGTAAGTATAAAACTGCTGATCTGAACCAGCCTTCATCCCATTATAGAAATATTTGCTTATTGCCGTGGATTAGGAAACATTGAAAAGTACAAAGGAAATGACACTTCTGGGAGAACTGTAGAGCTCTGTCTTGTAACATCCCTAGAATAAACTAAGTGTGACATAAAAAGTCAGGTGACCTTGCCTTTTGTATCTACTTACAGCTGCTGGGCGGGAGGAAAGACGAGCTGCCTCCTAGCAGGGTCTTCTGCAAGAATGCCCACTTGTTCTTCAAAGAGAGATGCGCAATGTCAGGAATTTGCATTAAAAGCATTTCTTGTTCCTGCCATTAACATCTAAATCATCTTTAGCTAACAGCTGAAACCAAAGAATGCTGAAACAGGAGCAGCATCTGCCCCTGGGATTATACTATCCACATCTTCTTTATATATTTTAGTTCAGCTGTTGAACTCTTTCAAAATGGCACTCT
>NC_034592.1:97598252-97599503 GCF_900095145.1 Mus pahari
GAACCTTCACACCCACCTACCATCCACAAGACTGAGCTGTACATACTTGAGTCAGCTCTTCACCTATGATGTCAGCAGGGTCCGGAAGGGTACTGAGCTTCTATCAGCCATGAGACCCTACAGGCAACAAACGCAAGGAGCGCTGTTGGCTTCCTACTGCCCATACCCACCTCTAGAAAGCAAGCAAGGGTGTGAGGTGCAGAACCTGGCCGATTCTCTCCTCTCCCTCTCTTAATTTCAGCAGCAGGGAGAGCTGACCTGTTCTCACCTAGAAGCAGCAGAGCTCTGTGGGTCAGTCCCCTGCTTCCTGCCTCTCTGGACAATGAAGTCCGCCAGGAGACCAAGTTTCATTCCCTTTTGAAAACAATGGGTTTGCAAGAGTCAGGGCATAGCTTTCCTAAGGAAGGTGTCTGTCAGTGAGGTCAAGGGGAGCTAAGCTTTCTCCCACCCATCTTCTTCATTGAAGTAGTATGGGTAGGCATTCTATTCTTGCCAAAATAGAGTCTGAAATCTAAATATGTACACTGACCCAGTTCTCTTGAACTCAACTAGAGGGTTTCCTCCTAATAAGGGTTAGGGTTAGGGTTAGCACAAACTTGAGGTCCTGAACTTGAGCACCCCAAATCCACATCAAAGAAATCCAAGCACAGTGGCTCCCACTTGTAATGCCAGCACCCAGATGGGATAAGAAGGATTCCTCCACCCCTTGGTCTTGCAAACTTTATATGACCCAGCACAAGGGAAGGCCTGGGCCAAGTAGTGGGAGTGGGTGGGTAGGGGAGCAGGAGTGGGGGGGGGTATAGGGAACTTTTGGGATAGCATTTGAAATGTAAATAAAGAAAATAATTAAAAAGAAAAAAGAAAAAAAGAAGAAGGATTCCTCCAGTTTGCTGGCCAGTCAGCGTAGTGTAATCAGTGAACCCTGGGACCAAGTGAGAGACTGTGTCTCAGTAACTCAAGTGGAAATCTCTGGAGGAACATCTGTGGTCAACCTCTGGCTTCCACACACGTGTGCTTGAGCACCTGCACACACGCACATATTTATACAGAACATGCATATGTGTACACTTACTTCTACACTCCAAATGGACAGAAAAAAACAAAACAATTAGAATCTAGGCATGGTTGCTCACAACCTTTGTATCTAAGAAGCTGAAACAGGAGAATTGCCATGATTTCAAGGAAGCCTGGACTAGAGGATATATATATATATATATATATATATATATATATATATATATATGGGAGGGG
>NC_034592.1:97599549-97612026 GCF_900095145.1 Mus pahari
GGGAGAGGGAGAGGGAGAGGGAGAGGGAGAGGGAGAGGGAGAGGGACCTTGTCTGGAATGAACAAACTAATGAAATCTAGAGAAGATGTAGACATGGAAAAGAGAGTCAGTAAAATGAAGAGAAGATCAGTAGAGTTCATGAAATATAAACAGAAAAGAATGAACTAAAAACAATCCCAGGCAACTGTGGATCAACATACGAAGAAATTCACCTTAAGGCATGCCTTCATTAAATCTTACATTGGGGTAACCTGTGGCAGCGGGGAGGGGGCAGCAGAGTGGGAGCACCCCTGCAGTTTCTCACTGGACATGTCTGCAATTGAAGCATGAGTTTCCATTTCCCAAAAGCTCCCAGAGGGTGCTGAACACTCTGACTAGTTCTAGGGCTCATGTTTATTGAGATACCGTTCCTACTTCCTCTCTTCCCCACCCATTGTGGCTGCTGCAAGCATCTGGACAGAGGAAAAGTATGAACCAATGAACAGACTCACTGAAGCCTGAACCTCCCAGCTGCCTCTGTCACGAGCAACCGTGTGCCTGGGACTAATTTACTCTCAAGAAACTTGAATTTCTCAAGGAGTAGAAGAAGAAAAATTGTGTTATCTACTCATAAGGTTGCTGCAATGCCTAATAGTAAAAGTTTATCACTAGCAAATGGATTAAATATGATGTCAATTTAACGCTGAGTCTCTTTGGTTTCTGTTTACAGATGAAGACACTGGGTTCGGAGAAGTAACTCACCTCAAATTGAAACATTAGAACAGGCAGAGAATTTGGACCCAGTCATTCTGACTCCAAAAGCCATACAATTCACTACGAAATGATACTAAGACAAATTATTAGCGATGTGTGGTGTCAATCCTACTAAGAATCGGAAGAACATGGAATTCCAAAATTTCCAGTTTAGATTTTTATTTTCCATATATCCATGACACAGTAAGCTGGAAATTATTGGCGTCTAATCTGACCTCAACCATCTGAACCTGCATTTCCCAGCGTGTGCCTTCAGTTTCTGACACTGGGATCGCTCATAACCTCTTCATCTCAGCCACAAAACATCCACAATTTCACAGAGGGGAGAGATCCAAACCTTGAGCTGTGGCATCTAAGGGAACCACAGAACTATGGAAAGGAAGTGCCATTGCAAGCAGAGATGCCATACCTCAGGACCCTCACAGACATATACAGCGTCCACCGAGGCAGCAGCTCTGGTCCTTGGTTTGTACATTTGAAAAATGAAATCCACAGACAACCGGAAGGATGTGTTTAGAGGGAAGTTTTTAGAGCTGATAAGATGGCTCCGTGGGTAAAGGTGCTTACCACCAAGTTCGATGACAAAATTAACAAGAGATTTCTTTGTTGAGAGAAAACTAAAAGAAGAAAGATTGAAGTTCTGTTGCAGAAAGCAGAGCTCTGAGAACCAAAGGTGGGACAGAGGATCCAAGCCTTAAAGGTTAAATCATCTTTCCTATGGGAAGGGGCCCTATGAGAGAAGTAACCTATAGATCTATGTTTGAAGCTTCTTATGGGATTTAAGGCTGAAACCAGACAAAGAGTGAGATCATTTCTACTGAGAATGGTTGATTCTCTGAACACATCACAAGCTGAGCCAAATGAGAGCCCACGTGACCTACCCTTGTCTCCCCGAGCCAAGCAGGGAAATGATCACCCACCATTCATGAGCTACTTGCTTAATTAAGGAGGCTAGGAGAATGGTTGAAACCTCTCTGTGTCCACCTTTGACTGGTGTTTTGTTAGCCGATGCCCTTAGCTGCCTGCTAGTCATTAGCCCTGGCCAGAGTTGCTACTTGCTGACTTTGAAGGTGTTTGCTAGCTGTTAATTGGACTATACTCCCTTTGTTCTATGTTTCTAGCTTGTAGTTTTACCATAGCAGGGAGCTAACTCCTTTCACAGCTTCCAAGACATAGCTGTAGTTTTTCTTGGTAGGTCATACAGGGCTTCCTGTCTACGGGAGTGGTTTCTGTCCTAGAGCATGTGGACACTGTTGTATACTTACAGGGAGGGTGGGCACCATGAGCCCCGCCCTTAGCTGAGTAGCACTTGACCGTAAATGGCTTTCTTGAAGCATGGCTCCTGGTAGGCTCACCACGCTTCAGTGGATGGCCCTACCTACACCCATGAGTGTGTGGGCAGCACAGATTGGACTTAGTGGGAAGACACAAAGTTAGGAGGAGATATGTAGGTGAGGTTGGATCCTAGAAGAAATGAGAGGGAGTTTGGGGGGTGGATATTACTAAAATACGTTGTATATATCTATAAAGCCCTCAGAGAACAAACAAAATATTAAATTTTCTGTCTGCATCATTAAATACACTGGCAAAGCAAGCACGAGTGAAAGGACAATGCTGTTTTTTGTATGTTCCACAGGAAGACACTGGAACCTTTTGCTCTGCCAGTACAGAAGTTGTTCCCTGCATTCTCCCTCTCGTCTGGACTGCTCGGCTATCTCATACCTAGCTGCAGACCCTAATTGTTTCCCATTGTTAGTGTTCCTGACCTTACATCAACCTTCTCACTTCATTTTTAACTCTATCTATGCTTTCATCATAACAAATATAACTCGTGGCTGTCAAATATAACTCGTGGCTGTTCTTCTCATGTTGTTTTAGGTTGACTTAGTGGAGCGTTGTTATCTACTCATGCACTTGTGCTAAAATATGCCAAGTACACAAACTAAAATTATTTATGATTTGAGAAAAAAGAATCTAGCTACCATTTACATTATTGTAAACATACAAATAAATATCTGGCTTAAAATGTATACCATCATGACCTTTGTCATATGACAAAGTAAGCATTAGAGAGAAATGAAATTATATATTTGATCTCCTTGTTGTATTTTCTTCGATTAAAAGCTGTCCGACCGCAACTCTCTAACATAGATTTTATTGACAGAACAAAGGCTCATGTGATGAAGCTTCGTGAAATATTATTGATTGTGCAGTCATTCTCTTGGGATCCCAGCCCTATTGCTAGCAGAAGACAATGTGACAAAAAGGTAACTTAAATAAAACAACGCTCAAGAGTTATCCCCAATTGAAGAAAGGCACTCTGTCTGAGGGTCAAAATTCTACCAGTTTAAACTGAGTAAATGAACAGAAAATAATGCACATGAGGTGCATTGTTTGAAGCAGCTGAACGTGAGAGACGACCTTACGAAGAGCCAAAGGAAAGGACATGTCGGCATCAAGCAGAAAGGGAGCAAAAACTAAGAACCACAGTGAGGGTGGGAACAAGTTGTAGGGAGCCTTGGCTGGGTGGGAAAGTGAGTTAATGAGTTTACATGCAGGAGCACTCCCCGGGAGTATCAAAGAAGAGCACGTGTTAGTCCACGACAAACCAGATTATGTGTCACTTGGAACTAGTCAACAGAAGAGGGAAAGAATGGTAAGGAGACTACCAAAATCAAAGATAAGGATGGTAGCCCACATCCACAGTCCCAGCGACTCCAGAGGCAAAGGCAGAAACATGCAAATTCAAAATGTGCAACAAAAGCTACATTATTGTAAGTGGAGTAATATGCCAATTAAAAGAGAAACACTGTCATACTAAACACAACTTAATTCTAAAGTGCTTAATAGAGATACACCTAAAGTGTCAAGGTACAACAAATGGAACGAATGAAGTATAAAAGAGTGTGTTACCATGTTAGGGTTCTGTAGCCGTAGCTGAAGATAACAGCTTAAAAAGAGGAGGAGTTTGTTTGGGATGGTGGTGTCTGCTGCTTCTTTTCAGTTGGCTCTCCAGCTGTAAAAAGCAGTTAGTCACAGTGAAGACGCTCAGAGAGGAAAGGCACGCACCTACTGCAGCTAAAACATAAAGAAGCCAGCGGGCGGAAGCCCTAATGTCAAGTTATCAAGCTTCTATGTGTGTGTGTGTGTGTGTGTGTGTGTGTGTGTGTGTGCTGATTCTAAAGCTTCATGGAATCACAAAGGAGCAAGGAAAGCACAGATAACTTTAAATAATAATGCAGTTGAATGATGGGATATTAGGATTTAATTATACAGCTATAAAAAGAAGAAAATATATTGGTGCCATATTATACAAATGGAGAACATAGACAGCACCATTATATATATATTTGATCTGAAACACTTGATTCCTCAAACAACACTGAAGAAATGATGGCCTTTTAAATAAATGGTTCTGAGTCTACGGGATAGATAGTTTGGGGAAAATGGAAATTATATCAACTCTAGCCAATATTATCTACATAAATCAATTCTAAGTGAATGCAGATAATGACCAAGTTGCAAAGTTAAGTTTCTAGAATGTAACATAGAACAATATATTGCTTATGCACAGATTTCTTTAGCAGAGAATACTTCCCAGGCCCAAATGAAAAATGATAAACTGCACAATGAGTCATTTGTCTTCAAGATTTGGCTTCAAGAGTCTACCAGGAGACTGGAAGGTGAGTGACATTATGGGGGAAGACAGTATGCAGTACTATCCAGGAAAGGACTCAGATATAGGTGGACAGGGACATCCTATCAATCCATGAGCAAAACAGACAAACCTGTAAGAATTCAGGCAAAAGGAATCGAAGAGGCACAACACCAGAGTCTGCCCACTCAGCTTTAAAAGGGGAGCCATTTCTGTATGGGTGAGGGACACTGAGGAAGTTCCTGGATCCCTGCTTCAGGAGGTGGTGGGGGAAAAGACCCTATTTTTACTTAACAAACAGAGATAGTACTGCCAACTATGACTTAAGATTAGCTTTCACAGTGATCGCCAACACTTGCCAACCACTTTGCCAATCTCCCACGGCCTTCCCAAGTGCCAGGGAACCTGCTTTCAAAATAACCTGCATAGATGTCTCTGTCCTAATTAAATCCCCCAGATTTCCTTTATTCTCCGGACATAGCAGAGGTCATTGAAGTCTGTTTGTTCACCTGTCCCGTGACTTGCCATTCAACTATCTGTTTACTCCCAAATAGACTTTCCTCTGTTGGAGATTGGTCTACACAGCCAAGAAACACATGGAAAGCTACTTGGTTTCAGTAAAAATGGGAAAATTCCAACTTGAATAACTGGGCTGTTAATATGGAACCACTAAAATGGCCAAAGTTTTTTATCAAAGGTTCTCCTTCACCTCTTCTGGACTCTACAGCCAGAACTCTGCCCCAAACATCATCTCTAATTTCTCCTGTCAAGTCATACATCTCATTTCCTTTTAGTGACTGTATCCCTTCCCTGTCAAACATCTTCCTAGCATTAGACTGCTCTGACTCCTTCCTGGGCCATCATCTGTATTAGTCACTGCTTCCTCCAGCCGCCATCTTCCAAGCTAACAAAGAGTAATTACTTTTCCTCTGCATACAGGAGCTCAGAGCCACGTCAGACTGTCAAGTGACGGTGACACGTGCTTTGTGCTTATACTTTCTTTTAAAACTGTTTTTCTTTTAATATTGTATGCATATGGGTGTTTTGTCTGCATGTATGTCTGTGCACTATACACATGCCTGGGACTGGATTTCCGTGGGTTTGCGATCAAGCACGTGGGTGCTGGGAATAGAATTAAGGTCCTCTGGAAGAGCAGCCAGTGATCTTAACCACTGAGCCATTGCTCCAGTCCCATGAGGACACTGGTTTTTCTCTACTTTATTACTTTTGAAAGGAAAGTCTAATCTACATTTTAGTTAATATGAGTGTTTGGATGAAAAAAATATTAATAGTTATGCTGCCTTTGGTGTTTCTGATTTTGAATTTACAGCATTGGCAGTCTTGATAGTCAGCCAATGGACTGAACCAAGAGAATCATTTCCTGTCCTGTGACAAGGCATCTCCAATTTCTGCTCAGTTACACTAAGAAATACAATTGTTGGTATGAGGATACCAGGGGAAAAGAGAGATGGCACTGCTTCTGCTACAGGTTTCAGGTGACTGTGTGTCACAGTGTGATAGTACAATGGGAAACCTTTTAACTCCAGGATACAAGCAAAGGAAAACAGGACAAACAACAACAATAATAATAAAAGCGAGGAAACCACAAGGGCTTCAAGAGTAGGGTGGACCTGTCACTCTGCCCCGCCTTAATACTTAAGGACATACTCTTATCCTTTGATGATTTATGGGTTTTCTCCAGCAGAAACTAGGATGTGCATATAGCCTGCAGGATGAGTTTTTGAGACATTCATTTTAGGGAATAGAATGGAACAGAAATATAAAGCAACCAAAGGTCTTTTCACTACAGTGTCAGCAAATTCTCAAAGCTGATGTCTCCAATTTCAAAAATATGAAAAAAATAAAAAACCCAGATGACACAATGCCAGGAAAGAAGCACTAGGTTTATAATTAGAAGTGCTTCTGGAGATCTGGCTGCACCCACGTGTGATATGATACAGTTCCAACACCGCATAATGCACCAGGAGTTAAGAGGTCCTCCTTGCAATGAGAAGGCCTGAGATAAGGATACCCTTGGTTATTTAAATTAGGTGTCCTGGAGTTTGGCAATCTAAAAAGAGTATTTTGATCAAAGTCACTTGGTCCCTTTTGCTGGCGTGGACTGTTGGGCAGGTGTTGGGAACTGGTTCTAATGCTTTGTCTTAATTCAGCTCGAAAAGCTGTCCTTTCAGACCTGAAGGTCCCTGACCTCAGCTGGCTTCAATTGGTAATATGCGTGTGTGCGTGCGTGCGTGTGTGCGTGCATGTGTGTGTGTGTGCGTGTGCGTGTGCGTGTGCGTGTGCGTGTGTGTGTGTGTGTGTGTGTGTGTGTGTCAGTGCCTGCTGAAGCCACAAAATGGCAGTGGAGGCTGTTGTAAGCTGCCCAACATGGGTGCTGGGAACTGAACTCTGGTCTTTTTGGAAGAACAAGTGTTCTTCACCTGTGAGGTATTTCGTTAGCCCCTTGAAAATGTATTTTTAAAGTAGAAATAATAATAATAATAATAATAATAATAATAATAATAATAATAATAATAATAATAGAATTATAGCTGGGACCTGTGGAGTCAGCTCAGTAGGCGATGTGCTTGCTGCTGAGGCAGCTCTGCGTTCACTCACTTGAACCCATATAAAAACCCAGGCTCTGCATCACACTTTTGTAATCCCAGAGGTGGGAAGAGACAGACAAGAAGATCCATGGAGCTTGCTGGTCAGCCAGCCTGGCCAAATTGGGGAACTCTGGGTTCTGTAAGAGATATTGCCTCTAGAAATGTGGTAGAGGGGCTCGAGAGGTGACTCAACTGTGAAAAGCACTGGTATCGATCTTCCAGAGAACTCAGGTTCAATTCCCAGCACCATCATGGCTATTCACAAGTATCTATAATTCCAACTCCAGGGAATCTAACATGTTCTCCTAGTCTCCATGGGTAGTGCACATACATGATGATCTGACATACGCACAAGCAAAACAACCATACACGTAAACTAAGATTATTTAAAAAAAAAAAAAAAAGGTGTAGAGAGATTGGTGAAGAGATCCACTATCATCTGCTGACCTCCACATGCATGTGCACACATGTTCATGTACACATACCTATGAATGAGCACACATACACATGCCTATATACATACATGTATACATGTTTGTGTACACACACTTATGAATGAACACATACATACACCTGCCTACACACATCCATGTGCACACATGTCCATATACACATACCTATGATTGAACACATACATGTGCCCCTACACATGCATGTACCCACATCTATGAATGAACACACACATACTTACAAATAGCCATACAGAGAAAAGAAAAATAACAGTAAATCTAAGACACAGGGTAGGCTGGCTTGGGCACAAATATAACAACCACAATAACAAACACAATACCCACATGACTGGCAGAACCCATCCTTTTTCAGCCCTTGGCCTCAGCTGCTGACTGAGTTGTCTGAGGACAACTTGTTTGTGGGTTTTATTGTCTCAGTGATATGAGTATTTTCTCTATGGCCATTTTCTAGCTATCACCAGCTTACAGTGTTGAACAACCAGTGCTCAAGTCTTGACCACAGCAGCTCTCGGTTGCCTGCTCTGCAACAGGTTCCTTTCCCATTTCCCAAACAACTCTCATCTGAGTCCCTATTCTCTGACCTTTGTAAGGAAGGATTTTGTCTTTCATCATAGGACTGAAGCCATGAAAATAAGTCGACTAAAACACACACACACACACACACACACACACACACACACACACACACACACAGAGAGAGAGAGAGAGAGAGAGAGAGAGAGAGAGAGAGAGATTAAAGTATTTCTATTAGAACTGCAGGATGCTAGCCTGTATATTTTACCATTTCATGTTTTACTTCTAGTACCCATGAAGCCAGGTACTTTAGCAGGGTAGTGTTATAAACAGATGCACGAATGTCCAGCTCTTTTGAATAATTTCTGTGCACTCTTCATGAGATGCACTCCCATTCCTAAGCACTCTACACCAGTTCACAGATAACTTAAGTATATGTACAATTATATGGGGATCCTAATTACTGAGGCAGGTAGGGGACAATAATGTGGAGTTTGCCTTTTCATCAGGTTCCTAGCTGAGTAGTGTGTGTGTGTGTGTGTGTGTGTGTGTGTGTGTGTGTGTGTACAGTGCTGATCCAAGGACGACACGAATGTAATCATCAGATTAGATTCTGGCTGGAGGCCATGGTTGCCAACCCTGTACAAATTATCAATGTGCAAAGATGTTCTGTAAGTCTTGATATCTCCACTTAACAACTCTGAAAGTTCTAATTAAGCTAGCCAGCCTTTTACCGGACTTCATTGCCATAACTAGGTTAAAATACATGACTGTATCCATTCTAGCAAGGTAGACTTCCACCCCATGCTCCTCACCCAGGGTCACCAAAACGTTTCTCCTGCCCACATCCTTTTTCCCACAGGCCCCTCTATTCCCAGATGATGCCCACCTCCTAGGTTGGCTGCTCCTGGGTCCTCAATCCAGTTTACACAGTTCCCTTCGCATATATGCATCTTTAATTGACTCTATTTATATGGTGTCATTTTCCTATTTGTGTTCTCATGCACATAATAGCTTCTTCCATCCTCAAGGCTTTAAGCACAGCAGTTGTGACTTTTCTCACCATCTCCCACTGCTCCTGGCCAGGTGTGGAACCTGCATAAGTCACCTCGGAAAGATGGCACTCATGAATCCCAGCCTGACTCCTCTAGAATCTGGTCTTTCCTGTTCCTCCCTAAATCCTTCCCTGACTGATGCTACCCCATCCCTTATGCTGCAACCTTTTCTTTTTCTTGCAGGGTGCCAGCAGAAAAGCCAGCAGCTTTGAGTCTTCTAGAGACAAGCTCAGCTTTGTTCAGCATGCAAAAAGAACAATATCAAGAACTCAGAGATGATCCTGCCACACTTCCAATATCATGTTCACTTCTCAGGCATGTGGTTTCGGGTAGGGTATGTAGCCTCTTGAAAGCAGTTTCTTGCTCAAAAGGGGACAGTGCTGCCAAACACCTGAAACGCTTGTAAGAGTTGGTGAAATAATTCATGGGAAAAACTTAATAGCATTTTAATGCAGAGAGCAAAACTGTTCAGACACAGCTTAAGGAAGCTCCATAAGCTCTCTGACTCGTGGCTGGCTCATGGACCACTGTCAATAATAATGCCTGGGTACCCATTGCAAAGGGCATTTGTGACAACAACGAGAAAGTGAGCTCTGTACAGGAGTGTGGGAGTGCTGACACGGGGATGGCTCTCATCCTCCCTTTGGACAGATCTCCTGAGGCCATGAGATTATTCCTTCCTGTGGATACTTTCGCCTTGTCCACTACCCTCTGTTGGTTTTCTTTCCCTTCTCCTGATGCAGACCTGTTCACTCCATTGATGATATGAGTAGAGTGTGGACTATCACTGCCTCCCTTAAAGCATGGTAATGGGAAAGTGTTGTCATAATGATTTAATCTCAATTGGGGGACTTCTACCCCACCTTTGATCATTCAGTTCCCAGATAAAAGACACGAAACCTTTATTATTATTATAATAAGCCTTAATTATCGCTGGATCTGGGCAGACAACTATCCTCTAAGTTATTAGTATCTACTTCTCTATCAATAACCCCAAGCTATGACTTGACATGTTCATCTGGGCCACTCTTACTCTGACTGGCCAGTCCACATGGCCAATTCTTATGACCACTTACGCATTGCATCTTCTCTCCACCTTCTCTCTTCCCACTCATCATCCTCCTCAGACCCCAAGTCCTGAAGCTGAAACCCCACTATCTCTCTTCTACCCAGCTATAGGCTGTCAGCATCTTTATTCAACCAATAGTTTTAAATTAAGGAGCAAGGCCACATAGCATCACTTGGTGTATGTGAGCATTCTCTCATCCCTGAGGCAGCCAGATCTTGGGGGCCAGTGTTAGCATTACAATATATAGCAAAAGACCAAACTTCAACAACAAAGACCGGGAGCTGACAGGTCTGCAGGCATAAAGACACAGAATGAAGACCATTTCTACATTAGCTCCTTACTGCTGCTGAAATTACTGTCTATGGCACATATCAAATAATATAGATATAGTCATTCCCTCTTGATACTAACAATTCCACAAACATGAAACCAACAAGCAAACAAATAAAAAATAACAAGATATCCTACTTTATGTGAGACCATTCAGTGAAAATTCACTCTGAAATAGAAATTCCCAGAGGTTCACTGGCCAGACATTCTATGCAATTAATGAGCTCTGGGTTCACTAAGACATCCTACTTCAAAACATATAAAGTGGAAAGTCACAGTGGAGGAGACTCAATGGCAACCTTTGGCCTTCACACACATGCACACCATCCTTACACACACACACACACACACACACACACACATGAGCATTGCACTCAGACATACACACACACACACACACACACACACACACACACACACACGCANACACACACACACACACATGAGCATTGCACTCAGACATACACACACACACACACACACACACACACACACACACACACGCACACACACAGAGCTACATATGTAACCTTTATAAAAGATAGAATTGGCCAACCTTCACAGATTTCCAACCCAAATGCCAAATAGAGTTACCTGGGAAGATTTTTTTTTTTTATTTAACAAAACTCAAAATCCACCTTCGTTCAATTAAATCTGCACTTCTAAGCATTCACGTTTTTATACATGCCTCAGAAGAGTCATGATGAACTCTGAGTTCAGAGTCAGTTTGTGCTAGCAGCAAACACCACCTGTTAGGTAGAAAGGAAGAGTCCAGCTTTGCCCTAGGCCATGTTCTCAACCTTTCCCTGTCCTTCTGCCAAGCTATTCATTAATTTCCCAATGCATCTGGCCCTCTTACTCCTGAGTCTCACAAAGCCTTCTATGGAGAATCTTTACTCTATTCTATTTTTTTCCCTCCCATTCTAGTTCCTCCCCAAGGCTCGGCTCAAGGAAAACGCAAATATACCTTTTGCTAAAATAGACCGTAGTGGCTATGTTATAAATAATACATAATTTTTTGTGATAATGTAATGCTTGATTAGTGGCATAGTTCCATTTTACTCAATTTCCTGCTGGAAGCAGAGGTTTTCAGTGTGGTACCCAGAACAAAAGCAGAAACCTTAGCTGGGAACTTGTTAGCGATGCAAGTTCTCCATTCACACTGAACAGGATTTTCTGCGGTGGGCCTAGCATTTCCGGATTTAACCAGTTTTTAGAGTGATTCCAGCAAACATTAAAGTTTGAGTGTACCTGTGATAGAGTCTCTTGTCCTTGAGGAAAAAGTACCATACTCTCTCTCTCTCTCTCTCTCTCTCTCTCTCTCTCTCTCTCTCTCTCTCTCTGTCCTTTTTTCTTCCTGCTTTCCTCCCTCCCTCTCTGCTTGCTTGCTTTCTTACTGCTATAACCCAGAGTCTACCTCAATATCCTGTGAGAAGTATGTACCATCTATACATACATAAAAATCTACCATCTATACAAACCTATTCATGTTTACTGGGTGATCGATAGATAGAAGGCTTTAAGAATCTGACCTGGAAAGGAGTGCATGCTGCTTAGATGGGCTGTGGAAACAGACTTTAGGGGGACATTAGGGACAGAGCTAGGGCTAAAGAGAATCAGAGGCATGGGTGGGTCAAAATAGGAGGTCTAGGGAACAAAAGAACTATGACATTCCGCTGGAGGTACAGGAAGACTTTGGGAAGAGTCAAAGGTGTGTGTGTGTGTGTGTGTGTGTGTGTGTGTGTGTGTGTATGCTTGCATTTGTATATATGCATGCCAAGACACACATATGTAAGTCAGAAGACAATTTCCACTTTTATATAAATTTCTGGGATAAAACTCGGGTCATGAGGCTTAGCAGCAAGCACCCTCACCCATTGAATCATCTCACCAGCTCCCACATGAAGAAGGATTTATTTATTTTATTTTTTTTATTATTATTTTCTTTATTTACATTTCAAATGCTATCCCGAAAGTTTCCCATACCCCTCCCCCCACCTCTGTTCCCCTACCCACCCACTCC